>NC_091285.1:72965528-73271852 GCF_032444005.1 Ranitomeya imitator
ACACTGAGGACAGTCAGCCTTGTATACGTACCCGCTGCCGTCTTTCCACTGGACCTTGACTCCGCTGCTCCTGCCCTGTCTGAGCTGCAGTAGAAGAGCTCTAAAAAAAAAGGAAAAATCAAATTGTCACATGTGTCGATGTGACAGTGATGTGACAGTACTTACCAATCTGACAAGGCAAATACTCACCTCACTGACATGCTCCACTTCCGACTGTCTTGGCCGAAACTCCTCACCAGATAAAGAATTCGAAGACATTCTGATGCATGTAGAAAGAAAGAAATGGCAGAAATTAGGACATGTAGAGACAGAAAATAGAAAATAAAGGCATTGGCTTCGATATACTCACATTGTTCAGGGTCTTGTTATCCTCCAAGATATAGCCTGTCTGTGTCTCGTCTGCTTCAGAGTCGGGTGAGAAGTGACCTGCAACTGTCCACACCCTCCCTTTTATCACCTTGATGGTGGGGGGTGGCTTATCAGTGTCTAGACATGGTTTTCTCAATTGAAACGCATGCGTTCAAAAACGCAACCAAATGCATGTGCTTAAAATCGCATGCGTTTACATAGACAGCAATGCGTTTTTTGACGCAAACCTTGCGCAATCGAACGCATGCGTTTCCTGGCGGCAAATAGACGCCTCTAGAAATTACTACATGTTGCATTTCTGCGCCAAGCCGCAAGCAATGAAATGACGCATGCGTCATCAAACGCGGCAAAACGCGAACAAAAAAACGCATGCGTTTTTAATGTTAAATATAGGAAAACACGACGCATGCGTTTATATGCGGTACAAACGCTGTGGCAAAAAACGCAAATGTGAAACCAGCCTAAGATTGCTTTTATCTTTATCTTATGTGTAAATAAGATCCAGCCAATGCGTCTTTCTCTGCTTACTGTCACTGAATGGAAACATTGATTCCAAAGACTGAGCACTTTTCACGTGAAATTAATGCACTTAAACTGACGAGCAAGCAAATCTTCAATAAAACACAAAATAACTTTGATTTAACCGATGATCCATGCTATAAAAAGTCTGTATCCCTTAGAGCCATGAATTTCGCTCTATGTCCACTAGTCTTTAGAGCAAGGCCAGCTCCTCACACTTCTCCTCCACTTTTTCAGCACAGACATGGATGTAAAAGGTTTCACCTTCATGAGAACGAAACTTTGTATCATCCAGTTTCCTCAGCATATTCCATGTTTCTTGTGAATTAGCTCTCCATTCCATCCTTGTGTACTACAGCATAGCAGACATATCCAGCTTCTCTCATATAATACCCCTGAGACGAGAACTCAGTATTCCGTTTGCTGCGACGGGGTTGTCAATATCCACCCCTGATCGCCGGTTTCACCTGGGAAACTCCACTCGTATTTGATGAGAATCAAACTTGTATTCATTGCGTTCAACCACAGACTCTTCCGCATTCTGCTGATCCTGGAAGCTGATGAAGGCAAACACTGCAATGCCGCACCCCATGCGATTCTTTAGCTTAATGGTATGGATCTGCCTTACCAATGGAGCAACTCCAGCTCCTCCTGTACAGCGGCCGATAAATTGCCCACATAAATGCGCCCATCCCCAAAGGGCTAGGGGGATGGTCACTTGGTGGCCTGATAAATAATGTTCTGAGAGGACAATATCTGGGCAAACCAGGGTGATGGAAGACCCAATCTTCCGAAGTCCTTAGGCCTCCTCTCTGATGTAATTTACCTCCCCAGCTCATGTTTCTTCATGGTAACAAGCATTGTGTTTTGTGCATTACACACCATTGGTAAGGGGTTAATTTGCATGTTGAGATCACTCTGTTCCCTCTCAGCTGACTCAAGTCAAGGACCAGTGGGAGCTGGTCCTTGACTTTGGGTTACAACATTGGCCCAGTGGTATACCAACCCTGCTCCTAGGTTGTTTCCCAGCAACTGGTAGATGGCTTACTACTCCTACATCCACCATTCTGTGACTTTGACACCAGCTTAAATGTAGTCAGGTCCTCCGAATGTTCAGAGATTCTCCGACTATGTTGACTAATATGTGGCTGGTGGGAACAATACATTGATCTAATGCTAAATGTTATTTGATCAATGTGTGCAGCCTCCATGTCCTTTACCAAGAGTGAAGACACAAAAAAGCACAGCGAGGTCAAAAATACTCTGTTGTAAAGAAGTACAGTAAATGAGCAAGTGCTAGTCAAAAAATGAAAAAAATACATGGTATTTAGTTAATACTTTTTTTGCAAAAAAATGTATATTAAGCTGCTCCACCAATCGCCAAGGTATACCCATAACAGAGCAGTCCTATCTAATGTATATAATCCCTATCTGATGTATTAAAAACCTGATCATCTGTATAGTACCTGTATAAGTAGGGTTCAGAGAGAAAATATCCATGTGGACATGCAGGGTGGAACAGCTTCTATGCAAATGGACCACAGAGGAGTGGTGGACTCCCCAGTCTTGTAGAAACAAGAGAACAATTATAGAACCAAAACACATAGGCTACTTGCACAGAGAACACTGTGCAAGTAGCCCATGTTTTTGGTCCTTTACCAAGAGAGGCTACAAATGCTGGATCAAGGTTGCTGAATTGTCCCATGTAATCCGAGACCACTTGCCCTTGTACTACATATGCCTCTTTTTTTTCCAGACGGGGTAGTGGGATCCTTTCTCCCCCAGCATTCCAGCCTCATTGCAGCACAGTGGTCACTGGTTGGGAAAGCTGATGATGTGGGTTAGAACGTTCCGGTCAGTCTCTGCAATGTGTCCTTTATGTCCACAGTTATAACAGCTTAGCCCCCTTGCCCCGACTCAAGCTGTTCTTGGGGTCTTGGAAAACTCCCCTCTTTATGAAGTCCAAAATCTCCACAGTTCCTCCCACTATGGGTCTCACTGCCCTGCCTGTAAGCCCCTGGTCCCGACACACTGGCCCTGTCCTTACAAGTAGCCAGCGTCAATTGGCAGACCAATCATCAGCTATTCTTTCAGGCTCATCCAGACTGAGTGGTTTTCTATTTGCCACCCAGTCACCTGAGAGCTTTAACATAACTTGTTCCAGCATGAATATATCCAAGACATGTTCTGCTTCACGAGTCCCCGGTCCATCTATCACGAAATCACTAAAATTGATAAATCTCCGGGCCCAGATGGGATACACCTCCGAGTACTGCAGGAATTAAGTACAGTCATTGATAGACCATTATTTTTAATCTTTAAAGACTCCATAATAACAGGGTCTGTACCACAGGACTGGCGTATAGCAAATGCGGTGCCAATACTCAACAAGTGGACAAATACTGAACTCGGAATTTATAGGCCAGTAAGCTTAACCTCTACTGTGGGTAAAATCCTGGAGGGTATTCTAAGAGATGATTCCTGAGGGTATTCCTGAGTATCTGAAGAGGAATAACCTCATGACCCAATATCATCATGGGTAAGCTAGGGACCGGTCCTGTCAAACTAATCTGATCAATTTCTATGAAGAGGTAAGTTCCAGACTGGACCAAGGGAACGCAGTGGACATAGTGTATATGGACTTTTCAAAAGCTTTTGATACGGTGCCACACAAAAGGTTGATACATAAAATTAGAACAATGGGGATATGGGAAAATATGTGTAAGTGGGTTAAGAGCTGGCTAAGGGAAACAAAGGGTGGTTATTAATGGAGCACACTTGGGCAGGGCAGCAGTTAGCAGTGGGGTACCACAGTGGTCAGTATTGGGCCCTCTTTTTTAACATATTGATTAATGACCTTGTAGGGGGCATACAGAGCAGAATTTCAATATTTGCAGATGACACTAAACTCTGCAGGGTAATCAATACAGAGGAGGACAATTATATATTACAGGATGATTTATGTAAACTGGAAGCTTGGACTAATAAATGGCAAATGAGCTTTAATGGGGATAAATGTAAGGTCATGCACTTGGGTAGAAGTAGTATGATGCATAACTATGTGCTTAATTCTAAAGCACTGTTAAAAACCGTCAATGAAAAAGACCTGGATGTATGGGTGGATGACAAACTCACATTTAGTGGCCAGTGTCAGGCAGTTGCTGCAAAGGCAAATAAAATAAAGGGATGCATTAAAAGAGGTATAGTTGCTCATGAGGAGAACAAAATTTGACCTCTATACAAGTCACTAGTTCAACCACACTTAGAATACTGTGTACAGTTCTGGTCTCCGGTGTATAAGAAAGACATAGCTGAACTAGAGCGGGTGCAGAGATGAGCGGCCAAGGGTTATTAGAGGACTGGGGTGTCTGCAATACCAAGATAGGTTATTACACTTGGGGCTATTCAGTTTGGAAAAACAAAGGCTAAGGGGTGATCTTATTTTAATGTATAAATATATGAGGGGACAGTACAAAGACCTTTCTGATGATCTTTTCAATCATAGACCGGAGACAGGGACAAGGGGGCATCCTCTACGTCTGGAGGAAAGAAGGTTTAAGCATAATAACAGACACCTATTCTTTACTGTAAGAGTAGTGAGACTATGGAACTCTCTGCCATATGATGTTGTAATGAGTGATTCATTACTAAAATTTAAGAGGGAACTGGATGCCTTTCTTGAAAAGTATAATGTTACAGGTTTTATATACTAGATTCCTTAATAGGGCATTGATCCAGGGAACTAGTCTGATTGCCGTATGTGGAGTCGGGAAGGAATTTTTTTCCCCAATATTAAGCTTACTCTGCCACATAGGTTTTTTTTTGCCTTCCTCTGGATCAACATGTTAGGGCATGTTAGGGCATGTTAGGTTAGGCTATGGGTTGAACTAGACTTAAACTCTTCCTTCACCCTTAATAACTATGTTACTATGTTCTATACACAGAGTAAATGCCGCAGATAATGTAATTACAAACTCCCAAAGCGTGAAGACACAAAAGAGCACAGTGAGGTCAAAAATATTCTGTTGTTAAAAAAAATCACAGTAATAAGCAAGTGCTAGTCAAAAGATGGAAAAAACAGGGTATTTAGTTGATACTTTTTTGCAAAAAAAGTATACAAAGCTGCTCCACCAATCGTCAAGGTATACCCATATAGAGCAGTCCTACCTAATGTATATAATCCCTATCTGATGTATTTAGAAACCTGATCATCTGTATAGTACCTGTATAAGCAGGGTTCAGAGAGGGAATTTTTATGTGGACATGCTGGATGGAACAGCTTTGATGCAAATGACCCATAAGGAGTGGTGGACTCCCTAGTCTTGTAGAAGCAAGAGAACAATTACAGAACCAGAAACACATGGGCTACTTGCACAATGAACAAGTCTGTAGGAACCTGTTCACACACCACCAAGAAACTTGAAGACACAAAAGAGCACAGTGAGGTAAAAAATACTCTGTAAAAAAAAAAAACTCCCAAAGCGTGTATTCATTGGGCTTTTCAGTCTCTCGACACTTCCTCCAGTAGGTTTCAGGCATGAAGGCACACCTCTCTAGTAATGCCCTGTGAATGGTATAGTAGAGATGAGCAAACGTGTTCAGAAATCGTTTGCCAATCTCAAATTTATCACGAATGTAGCACATTCGGATTCGTGTTTAGTTTCACAAGCATTTCTACTCAAAATCAGAAAAAGTCAGTCACAGTTCAATAAAACATCTCGCTTCCACTAAATACTTTTGTATTACTTTGTCTAGGATAGTGGTGCTGTATGATGAGTGGGGGGGACGAGAGGACGTGTTTTATGAGGGGAGGGTGTGTGGATTGGTTAAAGGAGAGTCTGAAGAGATTACAGTATTATAGGAGTGGTGTTGCTTTCTTTTTTTTAAACTTAACTTTATGTATGTTGATTCTAGCAACCAATCAGGGAGCAGAAGCCATCCACATTGTCATGACACAAGGTCTTCTGTGATTGGTCACTGAAGTGGATGTCTTGTTTTACTGGTGCCATTTGCTCAGTGTCTCAGTGCAGAGAGGTTGCTCCTGCTGATGAAAGTGAACTTGTCAGTGAAATAGAAACCATCCTGTCCTATGTGAATTCGATCTTCCAGCATTGAAGTAGATTGTGGAAATACTATGTGGCAGTCTCTGGAAGCCCCATTTGTTACTCCAAATCATTTGTGCTAAAACTGTGTTTTAGTGGAAATCAGAAGAACAGATTTCCGCTTATAAATTGTTAGGCATTACAGTGTTGTTCAGAAACACTATCAAAGAAAATAGTGATTGTTCATTTAGGCTATGTGCACACGTTCAGGAATTCATGCAGAAAATTCCTGTGAAAAACCGGACATTTTCTGCATGAAATCCGCAAGAAAACCGCATGCGTTTTTTGCCGCAGTTTTGACGCGTTTTTGCCGCGGTTTTGACGCGTTTTTGCCGCGGTTTTTTCCGGACACTTCCCAATGCATTTTGGAGTGGGAAATCCGCAGAAAAACCGCAAAAAGATAGAGCATGTCCGGATTTTGTGCTTGATGCGTTTTTTTTGCGGAAAAAAACGCATCATGTGCACAAAACATGCGGAATTCATTCTAAATGATGGGATGCTTATTGTATGCGTTTTTTTTTGCGGTTTTATAGCGTTTTTATCGGGAAAAACCGCGAAAAAACCGGAACGTGTGAACACAGCCTTAGTGACCAGTGACTGACAACTGTGGGCCTAAAGTTGTGAAACAGCCAGATACAAGAGGGGAAGGTTACTTACAACATGAGTGGGAAAAAGCGAGGTCGTGGTGGAAGGGGGAATAGGCTTGGTGTTCGATGTACATGGTGGTCCATTTATATGGATACACCTGGGTGGGCCATGTATATTGATACACCTAAATAAAATGGGAACGGTTGGTGATATCAACTTCCTGTTTGTGGCACATTAGTATACGGGAGGGGAAATACTTTTCAAGATGGGAGGTGGCCAAGGCGGCAATTTTGAAATCAGCCATTTTGGATCAAACTTTATAAATGGCCCATAGTGATGAGCAGGTGTACTCGTTGCTGGGTTTTCCCGCAAACGCTCGGGTGGTCTCTGAGTATTTGAAACTGCTTGGATATTTAGGTTTTGTTGACTCAGCTGCATGTAAATGGCCCACCCTATATATGTGGGTTAGATGTTAATGTGAATCAAGGCTCAACTGAACAAACACCTTCTCGTTCTATCCAAAGACTACTGACAACATCTGTTACTGGTCGGCCTACTCGACTCCCTTTCTTTGACAGCCGCACAGCAGTACACCTAGTGGATAAGGCTCAGAAAGAGCATGTGCGTGAATCGATGGCAAGCACTGCATCAAGTGGCCTCTCCACTTTGACATCACACACAGTACAATCCTAAGTGGTGGCACCCCAATCACCCTTGTTTCCCTGTGTCAAAAATTTCCAAATGCCCAACTGACTATGGGGAACCTCAGTTGGGCCATTCTGAAGAGTTGTTCACACATTGTATTTCATGGGCATCAGAGGTTTGCCCCGAAGAATCACAAAATCCAGAGGAGGAAAGCATCTGCACCAATGCTCCAAATTTTTTCATGTTGCACCTGGGGCTGGATAAAGTAGGATCCAAGAAGAATCCAGACACTTATCACCAGACGTTAACCAGCAAGGTGGTAGATGATCCTGTTGAAACACAGATACCAGAGAAACACATGGACTGCACTATGGTGTCAGAGCAGGAACAGGAGGAGGGTGACTCAGGGTGAGGATTGTGAGAACAGAGAGGATGACAATGAGGGTGTACTTTCCTCAGAAGAGGAAATGGAGGAGGAGGAAGATGAGGACGTTACGATGTGGATTCCCACACAGACATGAAGTGACGCAACCACATCAACCACTGCATCCTCAACTCCAACTCTGGCTGTGACCAGCATCGGTTGCAAGTATGCAGTTCACAGTGCAGCAAGGGTTGATTTACCTGGGCGTTTTTTGAGACTGCAAAAGATTACTCAACACACACATGTCAAATTTGCAAAAAAACTCAGTAGAGGCAAAAATTGCAATAATTTGACAACTACAGTTAGGGCCAGAAATATTTGGACAGTGACACAAGTTTTGTTATTTTAGCTGTTTACAAAAACATGTTCAGAAATACAATTATATATATATAATATGGGCTGAAAGTGCACACTCCCAGCTGCAATATGATAGTTTCCACATCCAAATCGGAGAAAGGGTTTAGGAATCATAGCTCTGTAATGCATAGCGTCCTCTTTTTCAAGGGACCAAAAGTAATTGGACAATGGACTCTAAGGGCTGCAATTAACTCTGAAGGCGTCTCCCTCGTTAACCTGTAATCAATGAAGTAGTTAAAAGGTCAGGGGTGGATTCCAGGTGTGTGGTTTTGCATTTGGAAGCTGTTGCTGTGAGCAGACAACATGCAGTCAAAGGAACTCTCAATTGAGGTGAAGCAGAACATCCTGAGGCTGAAAAAAAAAGAAAAAATCCATCAGAGAGATAGCAGACATGCTTGGAGTAGCAAAATCAACAGTTGGGTACATTCTGAGAAAAAAGGAATTGACTGATGAGCTTGGGAACTCAAAAAGGCCTGGGCGTCCACGGATGACAACAGTGGTGGATGATCGCCGCATACTTAATTTGGTGAAGAAGAACCCGTTCACAACATCAACTGAAGTCCAGAACACTCTCAGTGAAGTAGGTGTATCTGTCTCTAAGTCAACAGTAAAGAGAAGACTCCATGACAGTAAATACAAAGGGTTCACATCTAGATGCTAACCATTCATCAATACCAAAAATAGACAGGCCAGAGTTAAATTTGCAGAAAAAAACCTCAAGAAGCCAGCTCAGTTCTGGAAAAGTATTCTATGGACAGATGAGACACAGATCAACCTGTACCAGAATGATGGGAAGAAAAAAGTTTGGAGAAGAAAGGGAACGGCACATGATCCAAGGCACACCACATCCTCTGTAAAACATGGTGGAGGCAACGTGATGGCATGGGCATGCATGGCTTTCAATGGCACTGGGTCACTTGTGTTTATTGATGACATAAGAGCAGACAAGAGTAGCCGGATGAATTCTGAAGTGTACCGGGATATACTTTCAGCCCAGATTCAGCCAAATGCTGCAAAGTTGATTGGACGGCGCTTCATAGTACAGATGGACAATGACCCCAAGCATACAGCCAAAGCTACCCAGGAGTTCATGAGTGCCAAAAAGTGGCACATTCTGCAATGGCCAAGTCAATCTCCAGATCTAAACCCAATTGAGCATGCATTTCACTTGCTCAAATCCAGACTTAAGACGGAAAGACCCACAAACAAGCAAGACCTGAAGGCTGCGGCTGTAAAGGCCTGGCAAAGCATTAAGAAGGAGGAAACCCAGCGTTTGGTGATGTCCATGGGTTCCAGACTTAAGGCAGTGATTGCCTCCAAAGGATTTGCAACAAAATATTGAAAATAAAAATATTTTGTTTGGGTTATGTTTATTTGTCCAATTACTTTTGACCTCCTAAAATGTGGAGTGTTTGTAAAGAAATGTGTACAATTCCTACATTTTCTATCAGATATTTTTGTTCAACCCTTCAAATTAAACGTTACAATCTGCACTTGAATTCTTTTGTAGAGGTTTCATTTCAAATCCAATGTGGTGGCATGCAGAGCCCAACTCGCGAAAATTGTGTCACTGTCCAAATATTTCTGGCCCTAACTGTACATTCATGAACCTGCACATGTGCAATCAACATGCCTTAGTGAGGGAATCTCAGCGCTAAAATGCAGACTAGCGGACCTTGCCAACCACCAGCTGTCCCATCAACCCCATCTGCTGCCTCTTCCTCCTCTGTAACTGTTCTAATTATTCACACACAGGTCTCTGGCAATATAAACTACAATTGTTTTCTCATAACAGGGGGGAGAGCAGTAGACAAGATGTGTCACGATTGGACTGGCGAGTAAACTGGGACCAGGGGCATCTTTCCTGGCCCTAGTTCTAGGGGGCGCCCTAACTCGCCCTGTTCCCGGGGATACCTCAGATGGCGAGGATGCCGGGGCCTCCGACCTCACCCTGTCTCCTGACTGCCGCCCTGCGTCTGTCCCCCTCCCCCACCCGGGAAAGGGAGACGCTACTGTGTACAACTGTACACCAACCCGACAAACAGGGGAACAAAGACAAGGGTAAAAAGAAAACTCCACTCACACAAAATATGCTCTCACAAATAACAGAGGTATCCACCAGGGTGTGTTCCCCTGTTTGTCGGGTTGGTGTACAGTTGTACACAGTAGCGTCTCCCTTTCCCGGGTGGGGGAGGGGGACAGACGCAGGGCGGCAGTCAGGAGACAGGGTGAGGTCGGAGGCCCCGGCATCCTCGCCATCTGAGGTATCCCCGGGAACAGGGCGAGTTAGGGCGCCCCCTAGAACTAGGGCCAGGAAAGATGCCCCTGGTCCCAGTTTACTCGCCAGTCCAATCGTGACACATCTTGTCTACTGCTCTCCCCCCTGTTATGAGAAAACAATTGTAGTTTATATGGCCAGAGACCTGTGTGTGAATAATTAGAACAGTTACAGAGGAGGAAGAGGCAGCAGATGGGGTTGATGGGACAGCTGGTGGTTGGCAAGGTCCGCTAGTCTGCATTTTAGCGCTGAGATTCCCTCACTAAGGCATGTTGATTGCACATGTGCAGGTTCATGAATGTACAGTTAGGGCCAGAAATATTTGGACAGTGACACAATTTTCGCGAGTTGGGCTCTGCATGCCACCACATTGGATTTGAAATGAAACCTCTACAACAGAATTCAAGTGCAGATTGTAACGTTTAATTTGAAGGGTTGAACAAAAATATCTGATAGAAAATGTAGGAATTGTACACATTTCTTTACAAACACTCCACATTTTAGGAGGTCAAAAGTAATTGGACAAATAAACATAACCCAAACAAAATATTTTTATTTTCAATATTTTGTTGCAAATCCTTTGGAGGCAATCACTGCCTTAAGTCTGGAACCCATGGACATCACCAAACGCTGGGTTTCCTCCTTCTTAATGCTTTGCCAGGCCTTTACAGCCGCAGCCTTCAGGTCTTGCTTGTTTGTGGGTCTTTCCGTCTTAAGTCTGGATTTGAGCAAGTGAAATGCATGCTCAATTGGGTTTAGATCTGGAGATTGACTTGGCCATTGCAGAATGTGCCACTTTTTGGCACTCATGAACTCCTGTGTAGCTTTGGCTGTATGCTTGGGGTCATTGTCCATCTGTACTATGAAGCGCCGTCCAATCAACTTTGCAGCATTTGGCTGAATCTGGGCTGAAAGTATATCCCAGTACACTTCAGAATTCATCCGGCTACTCTTGTCTGCTCTTATGTCATCAATAAACACAAGTGACCCAGTGCCATTGAAAGCCATGCATGCCCATGCCATCACGTTGCCTCCACTATGTTTTACAGAGGATGTGGTGTGCCTTGGATCATGTGCCGTTCCCTTTCTTCTCCAAACTTTTTTCTTCCCATCATTCTGGTACAGGTTGATCTTTGTCTCATCTGTCCATAGAATACTTTTCCAGAACTGAGCTGGCTTCTTGAGGTTTTTTTCTGCAAATTTAACTCTGGCCTGTCTATTTTTGGTATTGATGAATGGTTTGCATCTAGATGTGAACCCTTTGTATTTACTGTCATGGAGTCTTCTCTTTACTGTTGACTTAGAGACAGATACACCTACTTCACTGAGAGTGTTCTGGACTTCAGTTGATGTTGTGAACGGGTTCTTCTTCACCAAATTAAGTATGCGGCGATTATCCACCACTGTTGTCATCCGTGGACGCCCAGGCCTTTTTGAGTTCCCAAGCTCATCAGTCAATTCCTTTTTTCTCAGAATGTACCCAACTGTTGATTTTGCTACTCCAAGCATGTCTGCTATCTCTCTGATGGATTTTTTCTTTTTTTTTCAGCCTCAGGATGTTCTGCTTCACCTCAATTGAGAGTTCCTTTGACTGCATGTTGTCTGCTCACAGCAACAGCTTCCAAATGCAAAACCACACACCTGGAATCCACCCCTGACCTTTTAACTACTTCATTGATTACAGGTTAATGAGGGAGACGCCTTCAGAGTTAATTGCAGCCCTTAGAGTCCATTGTCCAATTACTTTTGGTCCCTTGAAAAAGAGGACGCTATGCATTACAGAGCTATGATTCCTAAACCCTTTCTCCGATTTGGATGTGGAAACTATCATATTGCAGCTGGGAGTGTGCACTTTCAGCCCATATTATATATATAATTGTATTTCTGAACATGTTTTTGTAAACAGCTAAAATAACAAAACTTGTGTCACTGTCCAAATATTTCTGGCCCTAACTGTATCTCAGACAAGGATCTGACCAGAAGGCCTAGCTTTTATAGGAGACAGGAGTGGCCAACCGAGCACAGCTGAAAGCAGGAATTTCCACAAGCCTATTAACCCCTGTCCTGCTGAAAGAAAACAAAACACTTTTAATACACAGGAGAAGCGCTTCTTCTCAGCGATGAAGCAGAAGCCATCAGACGCCTGGGTCTTCTGGTACTGCTCTGTCGCCGTAACTCTGTGACAGTACCCCCCCTTCTATGAGGGACCTCCGGAACCTAAGGACCTGGTTTATCTGGGTGAGCCACATGAAAGGCCCGAACCAATCTGGTCGCATGAACGTCGGAAGCTGGAACCCACATCTTCTCCTCAGGACCATACCCCTTCCAATGTACCATGTATTGAAGTGACCGACGAACCAGATGAGAATCTAAGACCTTGGCTATCTGGAACTCCAGATTACCATCGACAATGACAGGAGAAGGTGGCAGTGGTGAAGATCCTGCAGATGCCACATACTTCTTGAGAAGAGAGCGGTGAAACACATTGTGGATTTTAAACATAGGTGGCAGAGCAAGCCAGAATGCTACCGGATTGACGACGGCTAGGATCTTATAGGGACCAATAAACCTGGGACCCAATTTCCAAGACGGAACCTTTAGCTTAATGTTCCTTGAGGACAGCCACACCAAGTCACCAACACTCAGGTCTGGACCCACCAAACATCTCCGATCAGCCCAACTCTTATATTTGGAGCCCATCTTTTGCAAATTATTAATCACCCCCTCCCAAATCGTAGAAATAGAAGAAGAGAACCATTCCTCCTCCGGTAAACCAGAAAGGCGATCACCATTGAGCGAACTAAACTGCGGTTGAAACCCATATGCCCCCAAAAATGGGGACTTACCAGTTGATTCCTGACAGCGATTATTAACTGCAAATTCAGCCAACGGTAAGTAGGTCACCCCATCCTCCTGGTTCTCAGATACAAAACATCTAAGATATGTCTCTAAATTCTGATTAACCCGTTCAGTCTGCCCGTTAGACTGAGGGTAAAACGCCGAAGAAAAAGACAAATGGATCCCCAAATGGGTGCAAAATGCCCTCCAAAATTTGGAGATAAACTGCACCCCCCCGATCAGAAACAATATCCGTAGGAATCCCATGCAGTCTTATTATTTCCCTGATGAAGATTTGCGCCAGAGTTTTGGCATTAGGCAAAGCTGGCAAAGCAATAAAATGAGACATTTTGCTGAACCTGTCCATTACCACCAGAATTACAGTGTTCCCTGCAGACACAAGTAGATCCGTAATATAATCGACCGATAAATGAGTCCAAGGTCTGCTGGGAATCTCTAAAGGTAGGAGAGCCCCTGACGGACGAGTATGTGAAGTCTTAGAACACACACAGATATTGCAGGCGGCGACATACTCCTGAACATCCTTAAAAGCACCTGGCCACCAAAAACGCTGAGTAAGTAGATCCGCGATAGCCTTAATCCCTGGATGTCCAGCCAGCACCGTATCATGATGTTCACTGAGGATTCAAAGATGGAGATTGACTGGTACAAATAGTTTACCAAGAGGACAGGTAGCAGGGGCGTCCCCCTGAGCGTCCGCAACCTCTCTTTCAAGATTGGAGCATATGGACGCCATTACTACCCCTTTTTGTAGAATAGGTACCGGTTTGCACTTATCGCCTCCCCCAGGAAAGCAACGGGACAAAGCATCTGCCTTAACATTTTTGCTTCCCAGCCTAAAAGTAACAAAAAAGTTAAATCTGGTAAAGAACAAAGCCCATCTTGCCTGACGAGGTGTAAGACGTTTTGCCGACTCCAAGTAAACCAAATTCTTATGGTCAGTGATCACCGTCACAGGGTGAACCGCTCCTTCCAAAATATGACGCCACTCCTCAAATGCCCATTTGATAGCTAAGAGTTCCCTATTACCAATATCATAGTTTCTCTCAGCTGGCGACAGTTTTTTAGAGAAGTAAGCGCATGCTTGCCATTTACCAGGAGACGCACCTTGCGATAATACAGCCCCCACTCCCACCTCGGATGCATCCACCTCCACAATGAATGGCTAAGTGACATCAGGCTGAATAAGAATCGGTGCAGAAGTAAAACACCCTTTCAAAGTGTCAAATGCCTCCCAGGCAGGACTGGACCACTTGGAGAAGTCCGTCCCTTTTTTAGTCATATCAGTGAGTGGTTTAGCTACTACTGAAAAGTTCTTTATGAATTTACGGTAGTAATTGGCAAAACCCAAAAACCTTTGTAAGGCCTTCAAATCCTCAGGACGATCTCATTCCAATACCACCCGGACTTTCGCTGGATCCATGCGAAAACCGGTGGCAGATATTATATATCCAAGGAAAGGGATCTCCTCCACCGAGAACATGCACTTTTCAGGTTTGACATACAATTTATTGTCACGAAGTATCTGTAGGACTTGTCTGACATGTTGCTGGTGTGACTCAAGGTCAGGTGAGTACACAAGAATGTCATCCAGGTAGATAACAACAAACCTGCCTACAAGGTGACTAAAGATGTTATTAATAAAGTGCTGGGCGTGTTCGTCAACCCAAAAGGCATCACTAGATTCTCGTAGTGTCCTTCTGGCGTATTGAACGCAGTCTTCCACTCATCACCCTCCTTAATGCGGATGAGATTGTACGCCCCCCTGAGGTCCATTTTAGAGAACCATTTTGCCCCAACAATTTGATTAAAAAGGTCAGGTATAAGAGGTAGCAGATACGGATCACGGACCATGATAGCATTAAGTTCCCAGAAATCCAGGCAAGGACGTAATCCACCATCCTTCTTCTTTACGAAAAAGAACCCTGCAGCAAGGGGTGAAGAGGAAGGTCGGATATGGCCCTTAGCCAGACTTTCTGTAATATAGTCCTTCATGGCCTGCCTTTCTGGACCTGAGATCTTATAGAGTCTGCTCTTGGGCAGTTTGGCACCAGGAACCAGATTGATGGCACAATCATAAGGACGATGTGGGGGAAGCTCTTGGCTCCCCTGCTCAGAAAACACATCCACGAAGTCTGACAGGTAATGGGGCACAGACTGGGTATCCACTCTTGCCAACCGGGTACCCAAACAGTGTCCTTGACAGTATGTACTCCATTTTACCACTTCCTGTGTCTGCCAATCAATTACTGGATTGTGCAGAGTGAGCCAAGGAAGTCCCAGTACCACAGGTGAGGGCAGGCCCTCAAGCACATAACATTTTAACACCTCAGAGTGTATGGCCCCTACCTGTAGCCGTAAGTCATGGACTACCTGCGTGAAGTGCCCCTGTCTTAAAGGACCGGAATCAATAGCTATTATGGGTATAGGTCTGGACAAGGTTTGTGAGACAAGGCCTTGGTCCCGGACGAACCCTGCATCGATCAAATTAAACCCCGCCCCACTGTCCAAGAAGGCGGACACATCCACCTTATTTTCACCCACATACAACATAGCTGGAAGGAAAAAAATGAGTCTTTCCCACAGAGGTTATGAGTACACCCGAGTTGCCTACCTCCCCGCAAACTGGGCTCTCTAGTTTTCCGGCGGTTGTTTAAACAAGTGACAGGTAGGACATGTGCTCACAAAATGACCTTTCTTGCCACAACAAAAGCACACTCCCCCCTTACGTCGAATTAAAGCAAGTTTGCTAGGTTGGGACGTTGCACCCACTTGCATGGGTTCCACAGTAGAATCAGTACTGGTCACGCTCAAACTTGGACCTCCTGCCCCCAGATCGCCCAGATCGCCAGAGACATGGCCGCCTCAAGGGAATCCGAAGTCTCATAGAGAGCTAAAGCATCCCTTACCCTTACGGAAAGACCCTCGCAGAACTGACTACGGAGGGCTGGGTCATTCCATCTAGTGTCAGTGGGCGACCGCCGGAACTCGGATCAATATTCCTCCGCTTTACAGTTTCCTTGCTGAAGTTGGCGCAGAGACGACTCAGCCAAGGAAACGCGATCAGGGTCATCATACACTAAGCCCAAAGCCTGGAAGAAGCCCCCTACTGACTGAAGTGACTGTGAGTCAGATGGAAGAGAAAATGCTTGCGGGTCCCCCTGTAGGAGCGAGATAACAATCCCCACCCGTTGCTCCTCCATACCCGAGGATACCGGACGCAGCCGGAAATTAAGTTTGCAGGCCTCCCGGAACACAACAAACTTGTCCCGCCCTCCGGTGAACCTGTCTGGCAGCGCGACCTTGGGCTCCACAATGGTTTGTTTGGAAAGCGAGATCCCCACACCAGACGTAACAGAGTGCTGAGAAACCACCGTGCGTAAATCCGCCACCTCCAGACTGAGCTGATGCAACTGCCCTGTCAGCGATGTAATAGGATCCATAGCGGATCAGAAAAATGCTTTCGGGTCTGAGATAATGTCACAATTGGTCTGGCGAGTAAACTGGGACCAGGGGCACCTTTCCTGGCCCTAGTTCTAGGGGGCGCCCTAACTCGCCCTGTTCCCGGGGATACCTCAGATGGCGAGGATGCCGGGGCCTCCGCCCTCACCCTGTCTCCTGACTGCCACCCTGCGTCTGTCCCCCTCCCCACCCGGGGAAGAGAGACGCTACTGTGTACAACTGTACACCAACCTGACAAACAGGGGAACAAAGACAAGGGTAAAAAGAAAACTCCACTCACACAAAATATGCTCTCACAAATAACAGAGGTATCCACCAGGGTGTGAAGGACGGGGAGGGTAAATGAAGCAGGTAAAGATGAGGAATTTTCCAAGCGTACAAACCATACAACTGTCGCACAATAAATTCCTCCAGCTCTCCAAACACCAGCTCCTCACTACTCCAGGTCTTTCAAGCAAGTGCTATCTCAGACAAGGATCTGACCAGAAGGCCTAGCTTTTATAGGAGACAGGAGTGGCTAACCGAGCACAGCTGAAAGCAGGAATTTGCACAAGTCTATTAACCCCTGTCCTGCTGAAAGAAAACAAAACACTTTTAATACACAGGAGAAGCGCTTCTTCTCAGCGATGAAGCAGAAGCCATCAGACGCCTGGGTCTTCTGGTACTGCTCTGTCGCCATAACTCCGTGACAAAACGGTTGCTTATGTGTCACCTAGGACAACACATCTTTCTCAATCCAACTTAATATCTCCACCTGCACCTCACTCACGGTCCAGCAGCTTGTCCTGTTCTCCATACTCCATCCTCTCTCAGCACAACAGCCAGCTCTTGGTCCTACAGTTGTGTTCACATAAAAGAATGTTTCATCCTACACATCGCAAAGATAACAGCTTGGACTCTACCATCTCCAATCTGTTGGCCACGGAAATGCTGCCTTTCTGCCTGGTGGATGCAATTTCTGAAAGTTGATAGCTGTCACAGTCCCCAAGTACCAGTTGCCCAGTCGACATTACTTATCAAAGAAAGCTGTGCCTGCACTACCCCAGAATGTTGCAGACATCACTCGTTCCATGAGAAAATCTATGTCTGCCACTGATACCTGGATGAGTAAACATGAGCATGAGCAGAGGCATTACATCTCTCTGACTGGGTACTGGGAAACTCTGGTGGCTGTGGGGGCCGGCGGTCAAGGTGTCTTCCAATCCCCAAGGCTTGTGGGACAAACTTCTGTATCTAATAGTTCCTCCACTGTTTATGCCTCCTCCACCTCGTCTAGGGCCTCCACCTGTAACCTCAACCTCTTCCTTAATCAATCTCGCATTCCAACCGCACAGATAGAATCCCCCCCAACCTCCATACTGCGCAGCAATGGCTCACCGCAATCAGTTGTACACAGGTATCCAGGCTGAATTACAGAAATGGCAGTCACCACTAAACCTGGAGCCAGGAAAGGCCAGTTGCCTTAATGGTGCAAACTTGGTGGTGGCCCTACCCAATGGCAACCTCACACACGTGCCTTGCATGGCTCAGGTTCTCAACTTAGTGGTACAGCAATTTCTCTGACACTATCCTGGCCTGAATTTGCTGCTGTAGAAACCACAGTTACTGTGTGCTGACTTCCAATGATCACATCACACAGGTCATTGACTTGCATCGCTACAGAAGTCTTTTGGCTGACCAGTTAACCGTTTGATTAGCAATGTTCTGACTAGGGTTGAGCGTAACGGGTCGTTCATTTTCAAAAGTCGCCGACTTTTGGCAAAGTCGGGTTTCATGAAACCCGATCCGACCCCTGTGCGGGGTCGGCCATGCGGTACGCGACTTTCGCGCCAAAGTCGCGTTTCAATGACGCGAAAAGCGCCATTTCTCAGCCAATG
This sequence comes from Ranitomeya imitator, assembly GCF_032444005.1. Taxonomy (NCBI): domain Eukaryota; kingdom Metazoa; phylum Chordata; class Amphibia; order Anura; family Dendrobatidae; genus Ranitomeya; species Ranitomeya imitator. The sequence continues at coordinate 72,984,009 of NC_091285.1, forward strand.
AAGGTAAACGCAGAGTGTGGGCAGCGTGATGACATAGGTCCTGGTCCCCACCATCTTAGAGAAGGGCATTGCAGTGATTGGCTTGCTGTCTGCGGCGTCACAGGGGCTATAAAGGGGAGTTCCCGCCGACCGCCATGTTACTGCTGCTGATCTGAGCTTAGGGAGAGGTTGCTGCCGCTTCGTCAGAAGCAGGGATAGCGTTAGGCAGGGTCCATTAACCACCAAACCGCTTGTGCTGTAGCGATTTCCACTGCCCAACACCACCTTCGGTGTGCAGGGACAGTGGAAGCTACATTTTTTTTTTTTTCCCCTCAGCGCTGTAGCTCATTGGGCTGCCCTAGAAGGCTCCCTGATAGCTGTATTGCTGTGTGTACGCCGCTGTGCAAACCAACTGCTTTTTTCAAAGCACAAATCCTCTTGTTCCTTCCTTTCTGCACAGCTATCTTTTTGGTTTGTACACACTTTTTATTTAATTTGTGCATCAGTCCACTCCTTATTGCTGCCTGCCATACCTGGCTGAGATTACTGCAGGGAGATAGTAATTGAAGGACACTCCCTGTTTTTTTTTTTTTTTTTGTGGGAGATTAAGATTGACATTTCTGCTAGAGTGCCATCCCTGTCTGTGTCATCTCTCACTCAGTGGGCCATAGAAAGCCTATTTATTTTTTTGCTTGATTTTGGTTCTAAAATCTACCTGAAAAAATCACTACATCAATCAGTGGGAGAAAAATATTGGCCTCAGGGCTTGTGTGCCACTCCTGACTCCTGTGTGCATCATCACTCACTCAGTGGGCCATAGAAAGGCCATTTTTTTTTTTTTTTTGCTTTATTTGGGTTCTAAATTCTACCTGAAAAAATCAATAAATCAATCAGTGGGAGATTAATATTGGCCTTTGGGCTTGTGTGCCAGTCCTAAGCGTGCCATCTCTCTCTCTCAGATAGTGGGCCATAGAAAGCCTATTTATTTTTATTTTTTTTTATTGGGTTTATAAATTTTCCCTGGAAAAAAAAAAAAAAAGTGGGAGATTAATATTGGCCTCTGGGCTTGTGTGCCAGTCCTGAGCGTGCCATCTCTCTCACAAATAGTGGGCCATAGAAAGCCTATTTATTTATTTTTTTTTGGTTTTATAAATTCTCCCTTAAAAAAAAAAGGGAGATTAATATTGGCCTTTGGGCTTGTGTGCCAGTCCTAAGCGTGCCATCTCTCTCTGTCTCTCAGATAGTGGGCCATAGAAAGCCTATTTATTATTTTTTTTATTGGGTTTATAAATTTTCCCTGGAACAAAAAAAAAAAAGTGGGAGATAAATATTGGCCTCTGGGCTTGTGTGCCACTCCTGACTCCTGTGTGCGTCATCTCTCACTCAGTGGGCAATAGAAAGCCTTTTTTTGTTTTATTTGTTTTCTAAATTCTCCCTTAAAAAATCATTTTATTTTATTTGGTTTCTAAATTCTTCCTGAAAAAATCATTTTATTCTATTTTTTTTTCCTAAAGTCTCCCTGAAAAAACAAAACAAAAAACAAATCAGTGGGAGATTAATATTGCCCTTTCTGCTTGTGTGCCAGTCTTGACTCCTGGGTGTGCCATCTCTCTCTCTCTCTCCAATTGTGGGCCATAGAAAGCCTATTATTTTTTTTAGCTTGATTTGGGTTCCAAAATCTACCTGAAAAAATCACTACATCAATCAGTGGGAGATAAATATTGGCCTCTGGGCTTGTGTGCCACTCCTGACTCCTGTGTGCGTCATCTCTCACTCAGTGGGCCATAGAAAGCCTTTTTTTGTTTTATTTGTTTTCTAAATTCTCCCTGAAAAAATCATTTTATTTTATTTGGTTTCTAAATTCTTCCTGAAAAAATCATTTTATTCTATTTTTTTTTCATAAAGTCTCCCTGAAAAAAAAAAAAAAAAAACAAATCAGTGGGAGATTAATATTGCCCTTTCTGCTTGTGTGCCAGTCTTGACTCCTGGGTGTGCCATCTCTCTCTCTCTCTCCAATTGTGGGCCGTAGAAAGCCTATTTTTTTTTAGCTTGATTTGGGTTCCAAAATCTACCTGAAAAAATCACTACATCAATCAGTGGGAGATAAATATTGGCCTCTGGGCTTGTGTGCCACTCCTGACTCCTGTGTGCGTCATCTCTCACTCAGTGGGCCATAGAAAGCCTTTTTTTGTTTTATTTGTTTTCTAAATTCTCCCTGAAAAAATCATTTTATTTTATTTGGTTTCTAAATTCTTCCTGAAAAAATCATTTTATTCTATTTTTTTTTTCCTAAAGTCTCCCTGAAAAAAAAAAAAAAAAAAAAAATCAGTGGGAGATTAATATTGCCCTTTCTGCTTGTGTGCCAGTCTTGACTCCTGGGTGTGCCATCTCTCTCTCTCTCTCTCTCCAATTGTGGGCCATAGAAAGCCTATTATTTTTTTTAGCTTGATTTGGGTTCCAAAATCTACCTGAAAAAATCACTACATCAATCAGTGGGAGATAAATATTGGCCTCTGGGCTTGTGTGCCACTCCTGACTCCTGTGTGCGTCATCTCTCACTCAGTGGGCCATAGAAAGCCTTTTTTTGTTTTATTTGTTGTCTAAATTCTCCCTGAAAAAATCATTTTATTTTATTTGGTTTCTAAATTCTTCCTGAAAAAATCATTTTATTCTATTTTTTTTTTCCTAAAGTCTCCCTGAAAAAAAAAAAAAAGAAACAAATCAGTGGGAGATTAATATTGCCCTTTCTGCTTGTGTGCCAGTCTTGACTCCTGGGTGTGCCATCTCTCTCTCTCTCTCCAATTGTGGGCCATAGAAAGCCTATTATTTTTTTTAGCTTGATTTGGGTTCCAAAATCTACCTGAAAAAATCACTACATCAATCAGTGGGAGATAAATATTGGCCTCTGGGCTTGTGTGCCACTCCTGACTCCTGTGTGCGTCATCTCTCACTCAGTGGGCCATAGAAAGCCTTTTTTTGTTTTATTTGTTTTCTAAATTCTCCCTGAAAAAATCATTTTATTTTATTTGGTTTCTAAATTCTTCCTGAAAAAATCATTTTATTCTATTTTTTTTTCCTAAAGTCTCCCTGAAAAAACAACAAAAAACAAATCAGTGGGAGATTAATATTGCCCTTTCTGCTTGTGTGCCAGTCTTGACTCCTGGGTGTGCCATCTCTCTCTCTCTCTCCAATTGTGGGCCATAGAAAGCCTATTATTTTTTTTAGCTTGATTTGGGTTCCAAAATCTACCTGAAAAAATCACTACATCAATCAGTGGGAGATAAATATTGGCCTCTGGGCTTGTGTGCCACTCCTGACTCCTGTGTGCGTCATCTCTCACTCAGTGGGCCATAGAAAGCCTTTTTTTGTTTTATTTGTTTTCTAAATTCTCCCTGAAAAAATCATTTTATTTTATTTGGTTTCTAAATTCTTCCTGAAAAAATCATTTTATTCTATTTTTTTTTTCATAAAGTCTCCCTGAAAAAACAAAAAAAAAAACAAATCAGTGGGAGATTAATATTGCCCTTTCTGCTTGTGTGCCAGTCTTGACTCCTGGGTGTGCCATCTCTCTCTCTCTCTCCAATTGTGGGCCGTAGAAAGCCTATTATTTTTTTAGCTTGATTTGGGTTCCAAAATCTACCTGAAAAAATCACTACATCAATCATAAATATTGGCCTCTGGGCTTGTGTGCCACTCCTGACTCCTGTGTGCGTCATCTCTCACTCAGTGGGCCATAGAAAGCCTTTTTTTGTTTTATTTGTTTTCTAAATTCTCCCTTAAAAAATCATTTTATTTTATTTGGTTTCTAAATTCTTCCTGAAAAAATCATTTTATTCTATTTTTTTTTCCTAAAGTCTCCCTGAAAAAAACAAAACAAAAACAAATCAGTGGGAGATTAATATTGCCCTTTCTGCTTGTGTGCCAGTCTTGACTCCTGGGTGTGCCATCTCTCTCTCTCTCTCCAATTGTGGGCCATAGAAAGCCTATTATTTTTTTTAGCTTGATTTGGGTTCCAAAATCTACCTGAAAAAATCACTACATCAATCAGTGGGAGATAAATATTGGCCTCTGGGCTTGTGTGCCACTCCTGACTCCTGTGTGCGTCATCTCTCACTCAGTGGGCCATAGAAAGCCTTTTTTTGTTTTATTTGTTTTCTAAATTCTCCCTGAAAAAATCATTTTATTTTATTTGGTTTCTAAATTCTTCCTGAAAAAATCATTTTATTCTATTTTTTTTTCCTAAAGTCTCCCTGAAAAAACAAAACAAAAAACAAATCAGTGGGAGATTAATATTGCCCTTTCTGCTTGTGTGCCAGTCTTGACTCCTGGGTGTGCCATCTCTCTCTCTCTCTCCAATTGTGGGCCATAGAAAGCCTATTATTTTTTTTAGCTTGATTTGGGTTCCAAAATCTACCTGAAAAAATCACTACATCAATCAGTGGGAGATAAATATTGGCCTCTGGGCTTGTGTGCCACTCCTGACTCCTGTGTGCGTCATCTCTCACTCAGTGGGCCATAGAAAGCCTTTTTTTGTTTTATTTGTTTTCTAAATTCTCCCTGAAAAAATCATTTTATTTTATTTGGTTTCTAAATTCTTCCTGAAAAAATCATTTTATTCTATTTTTTTTTTCATAAAGTCTCCCTGAAAAAAAAAAAAAAAAAACAAATCAGTGGGAGATTAATATTGCCCTTTCTGCTTGTGTGCCAGTCTTGACTCCTGGGTGTGCCATCTCTCTCTCTCTCTCCAATTGTGGGCCGTAGAAAGCCTATTATTTTTTTAGCTTGATTTGGGTTCCAAAATCTACCTGAAAAAATCACTACATCAATCAGTGGGAGAACAATATTGGCCTCTGGGCTTGTGTGCCACTCCTGACTCCTGTGTGCGTCATCTCTCACTCAGTGGGCCATAGAAAGCCTTTTTTTGTTTTATTTGTTTTCTAAATTCTCCCTGAAAAAATCATTTTATTTTATTTGGTTTCTAAATTCTTCCTGAAAAAATCATTTTATTCTATTTTTTTTTTCCTAAAGTCTCCCTGAAAAAAAAAAAAAAAAAAAAATCAGTGGGAGATTAATATTGCCCTTTCTGCTTGTGTGCCAGTCTTGACTCCTGGGTGTGCCATCTCTCTCTCTCTCTCCAATTGTGGGCCATAGAAAGCCTATTATTTTTTTTAGCTTGATTTGGGTTCCAAAATCTACCTGAAAAAATCACTACATCAATCAGTGGGAGATAAATATTGGCCTCTGGGCTTGTGTGCCACTCCTGACTCCTGTGTGCGTCATCTCTCACTCAGTGGGCCATAGAAAGCCTTTTTTTGTTTTATTTGTTGTCTAAATTCTCCCTTAAAAAATCATTTTATTTTATTTGGTTTCTAAATTCTTCCTGAAAAAATCATTTTATTCTATTTTTTTTTTCCTAAAGTCTCCCTGAAAAAAAAACAAAAAACAAATCAGTGGGAGATTAATATTGCCCTTTCTGCTTGTGTGCCAGTCTTGACTCCTGGGTGTGCCATCTCTCTCTCTCTCTCCAATTGTGGGCCACAGAAAGCCTATTATTTTTTTAGCTTGATTTGGGTTCCAAAATCTACCTGAAAAAATCACTACATCAATCAGTGGGAGATAAATATTGGCCTCTGGGCTTGTGTGCCACTCCTGACTCCTGTGTGCGTCATCTCTCACTCAGTGGGCCATAGAAAGCCTTTTTTTGTTTTATTTGTTTTCTAAATTCTCCCTGAAAAAAATCATTTTATTTTATTTGGTTTCTAAATTCTTCCTGAAAAAATCATTTTATTCTATTTTTTTTTCCTAAAGTCTCCCTGAAAAAAAAAAAAAAAAAAAAAATCAGTGGGAGATTAATATTGCCCTTTCTGCTTGTGTGCCAGTCTTGACTCCTGGGTGTGCCATCTCTCTCTCTCTCTCCAATTGTGGGCCATAGAAAGCCTATTATTTTTTTTAGCTTGATTTGGGTTCCAAAATCTATCTGAAAAAATCACTACATCAATCAGTGGGAGATAAATATTGGCCTCTGGGCTTGTGTGCCACTCCTGACTCCTGTGTGCGTCATCTCTCACTCAGTGGGCCATAGAAAGCCTTTTTTTGTTTTATTTGTTTTCTAAATTCTCCCTGAAAAAATCATTTTATTTTATTTGGTTTCTAAATTCTTCCTGAAAAAAATCATTTTATTCTATTTTTTTTTCCTAAAGTCTCCCTGAAAAAAAAAAAAAAAATCAGTGGGAGATTAATATTGCCCTTTCTGCTTGTGTGCCAGTCTTGACTCCTGGGTGTGCCATCTCTCTCTCTCTCTCCAATTGTGGGCCATAGAAAGCCTATTATTTTTTTAGCTTGATTTGGGTTCCAAAATCTACCTGAAAAAATCACTACATCAATCAGTGGGAGATAAATATTGGCCTCTGGGCTTGTGTGCCACTCCTGACTCCTGTGTGCGTCATCTCTCACTCAGTGGGCCATAGAAAGCCTTTTTTTGTTTTATTTGTTTTCTAAATTCTCCCTGAAAAAATCATTTTATTTTCTTTGGTTTCTAAATTCTTCCTGAAAAAATCATTTTATTCTATTTTTTTTTTTTCCTAAAGTCTCCCTGAAAAAAAAAAAAAAATCAAATCAGTGGGAGATTAATATTTACATTTGTGCTTCAGTGACAGTCCTGCGTGTGTGGCATCTCTCTCATTTGTTGCCACCAACAACAGAGTGTGTAACATTGTGCCTGATTTTCGTTGTGATCTCACCTGTAAAGGGGTAGCTAAATCATACTGAAGTTATAGCTCACCGTGTAATTTGTGTGACAGCAACAAATACCGTTAGTTTGTTTACGTTTTTAAAACAATGAGGAAGTATGGTGGAAGAGGTCGTGGCCGGGGGCGTTCATTGTCAGCTGGTAATGAGGGTAGTGGTAGTGGTGGAGCATCAGCTGGTCGTGGGAAAAAAAATATTGCACCTAAGTCTGGAGCTGTGGAGCCAGGTTCGTCGTCTGGCTACACAAGGCCTCGAACGCTCCCTTTTCTGGGAGTAGGAAAACCGCTTTTAAAGCCGGAGCAGCAAGAGCAAGTTTTGGCTTATCTTGCTGACTCAGCCTCTAGCTCTTTTGCCTCCTCTCGTGAAACTGGTAAATGTCAAAGCAGCGCGTCGTTAGTGGATGTTCACGGTCAGGGACAAGTCGCTTCCTTGTCTTCTTCAGCAAAAACAACAACAGAGAAGAATGCAGCAGGCGACACAACGGGTTACTCCATGGAGCTCTTTACACATACCGTCCCTGGCTTAGAAAGTGAAGCAGTTAACAGTCCATGCCCATTACAAGTTGAATCTGACATGGAGTGCACTGATGCACAGCCACAGCCAGACTACTATGCTGGTCCTTTGACTCAGACCACAACATTGCCCTCGCAGGGTGCTGATCAAGAATCAGACCCTGATGAGACTATGTTGCCCCATCACGAACGCTATACCACCGACCGACACGGTGACACAGACGAAGTTGCACACGAGCTACAAGAAGAGGTAATAGATGACCCAGTTCTTGACCCCGATTGGCAGCCATTGGGGGAACAGGGTGCAGGCGGCAGCAGTTCTGAAGCGGAGGAGGAGGGGCCGCAGCAGGCATCAACATCGCAACAGGTTCCATCTGCCGGGCCCGTATCTTGCCCAAAACGCGTGGCAAAGCTAAAACCTGTTGGAGGACAGCGTGGCCATCCGGTTAAAGCTCAGTCTGCAATGCCTGAAAAGATATCCGATGCTAGAAAGAGTGCAGTCTGGCATTTTTTTAAACAACATCCAATTGATCAGCGCAAAGTCATCTGTCAAAAATGTTCAACTACCTTAAGCAGAGGACAGAATCTGAAAAGTCTCAATACAAGTTGCATGCATAGACATTTAACCACCATGCATTTGCAAGCCTGGACTAACTACCAAACGTCCCTTAAGGTTGTAGCACCCTCGGCCAATGAAGCTAGTCAGCAACGCAACATCCCTTCCGGCAGTGTAGGGCCACCATTTTCCGCACCACCTGCAGTATCTGTGCAGGTTTCTTTGCCAGGCCAAAGCCGTCAGGGTCAGGGAATCACCAGTTTCGTAGTAGGAAACACTGCATCTAGGGCACCGGTGGCAACAATACCATCTCCCACCGTCTCTCAGTCTGCCATGTCCACCGGCACCCCCGCTAGTTCCACGATCTCCAGCTCTCCAGTCCAGCTCACCCTACATGAGACTATGGTGAGAAAAAGGAAGTACTTAGCCTCGCATCCGCGTACACAGGGTTTGAACGCACACATAGCTAGACTAATCTCGTTAGAGATGGTGCCCTACCGGTTAGTTGAAAGCGAAGCTTTCAAAGCCCTGATGGACTACGCTGTACCACGCTACGAGCTACCCAGTCGACACTTTTTTTCCAGAAAAGCCATCCCAGCCCTCCACCAGCATGTTAAAGAGCGCATCGTCCATGCACTCAGGCAATCTGTGAGCACAAAGGTGCACCTGACAACAGATGCATGGACCAGTAGGCATGGCCAGGGACGTTACGTGTCCATCACGGCACACTGGGTTAATGTGGTGGATGCAGGGTCCACAGGGGACAGCAAGTTTGGGACAGTTCTGCCTAGTCCACGGTCTAGGAAACAATTGGCTGTAGCCGTTCGCACCCCCTCCTCCTCCTCTTTGTCCTCCTGCAGAAGCGAGAGCTCGTCCACAGACCGCAGTCGCACAACCACTCCATCCGCAGCTGCCACTGTTGCACACCAGGTCTCCCATTATGGGGCAGCTACTGGCAAACGTCAGCAGGCTGTATTGGCTATGAAGTGTTTGGGCGACAACAGACACACCGCGGAAGTTCTGTCCGAGTTCTTGCAGAAAGAAACGCAGTCGTGGCTGGGCACTGTAGATCTTGAGGCAGGCAAGGTAGTGAGTGATAACGGAAGGAATTTCATGGCTGCCATCTCCCTTTCCCAACTGAAACACATTCCTTGCCTGGCTCACACCTTAAACCTGGTGGTGCAGTGCTTCCTGAAAAGTTATCCGGGGTTATCCGACCTGCTCCTCAAAGTGCGTGGACTTTGCTCACATATCCGCCGTTCGCCCGTACACTCCAGCCGTATGCAGACCTATCAGCGTTCTTTGAACCTTCCCCAGCATCGCCTAATCATAGACGTTGCAACAAGGTGGAACTCAACACTGCACATGCTTCAGAGACTGTGTGAACAGATGCGGGCTGTTATGTTTTTGTGGGAGGATACACATACACGGGCAGGCAGTAGGATGGCAGACATGGAGTTGTCAGGTGTGCAGTGGTCGAAGATTCAAGACATGTGTCAAGTCCTTCAGTGTTTTGAGGAATGCACACGGCTGGTTAGTGCAGACAACGCCATAATAAGCATGAGCATCCCCCTAATGCGTCTGCTGATGCAAAGTTTGACGCACATAAAGGATCAGGCGTCTGCAGCTGAGGAATAGGAAAGCCTTGATGACAGTCAGCCATTGTCTGGCCAGGGCAGTGTACAGGACGAGGTAGCGGGCGAAGAGGAGGAGGAGGACGAGGAGGATGATGGGGATGATTATATTTTTAATGAGGAAGCTTTTCCGGGGCCACTGGAAATTGGTGGCGCGGCAAGGCCGGGTTCTGGTTTTTTGAGGGACACAAGTGACGTGGATTTGCCTGAAACTGCCCCTCAACCAAGCACAACCGCAGATTTGAGAACTGGAACTTTGGCCCACATGGCGGATTATGCCTTACGTATCCTCAAAAGGGACACACGCATAACTAAAATGATGAATGATGACGATTACTGGTTGGCCTGCCTCCTTGATCCTCGCTATAAAGGCAAATTGCAAAATATAATGCCACATGAGAACTTGGAACTAATATTAGCAACCAAACAATCAACTCTTGTTGACCGTTTGCTTCTGGCATTCCCTGCACACAGCGCCCGTGATCGTTCTCACACGAGCTGCAGGGGCCAGCAGACCAGAGGAGATAGAGGGGCAGAAATCAGAAGTGGCGTTGGCCAGAGGGGTTTTCTGACCAGGTTGTGGAGTGATTTTGCTATGACCGCAGACAGGACAGGTACTGCAGCATCAATTCAAAGTGACAGGAGACAACATTTGTCCAGTATGGTTACAAACTATTTTTCATCCCTTATCGATGTTCTCCCTCAACCGTCATTCCCATTTGATTACTGGGCATCAAAATTAGACACCTGGCCAGAATTGGCAGAATATGCATTGCAGGAGCTTGCTTGGCCGGCAGCTAGTGTCCTATCAGAAAGAGTATTCAGTGCTGCAGGTTCAATACTAACAGAAAAAAGGACTCGTCTGGCTACCCAAAATGTAGATGATCTAACCTTCATTAAAATGAACCACAACTGGATTTCGAAATCTTTTGCCCCACCTTGCCCGGCTGACACCTAGCTTTCCTATGAAAAGGTCTTGCCTGTGGACTATTCTGAATGCCTTTTCCAATCTCGTAATTTTCTGCACCTGATTGTCCAGCATACGACATGTTTACACCTCACTAAATGGCCAAACTCCCCACACGGGGCCGTGGTATCGACACTTGGCGACAGCACCCGTGAGAGTGCAGTTTGTCTGAAGAGGTGGGTGAGCCCGCTTTTGGTCGACGGCACTGCCACTGGGTCCCTCCTAGTACAATAAAGTGTCTCTGGCGGTGGTGGTGCGCACCCAACGTCAGACACACCGTTGTAATATGAGGGGCCCTGGGCCTGTACCGCCGGCCACAAGACAGTTTCCCCCCACCCCAGCTCAAACAGTGCTCTACCACTTGCAAAATTATCTCACAGCTCCACCAATGTTTAGTCTATGCGCTGACATCCTTCAATGCCTGCCACTGACAATACCATTGTATTGACATTTTTGTTATGTTAGGCCTTCGATGCCTGTCTGTGGTCACTCCTTCCACTAGGCCTCCACTGACCACACCACTGCTGCCCGTGTACCCCTGTAACCAATTTAAAATTGCCTACAGCCATGTGTTATTATTTTAGGCCTTCGATGCCTGTCTGCGGTGACTCCTTCCACTAGGCCTCCACTGACCACACCACTGCTGCCCGTGTACCCCTGGAACCAATTTAAAATTGCCTACAGCCATGTGTTATTATTTTAGACCTTTGATGCCTGTCTGCGGTCACTCCTTCCACTAGGCCTCCACTGACCACACCACTGCTGCCCGTGTACCCCTGTAACCAATTTAAAATTGCCTACAGCCATGTGTTATTATTTTAGGCCTTCGATGCCTGTCTGCGGTTACTCCTTCCACTAGGCCTCCACTGACCACACCACTGCTGCCCGTGTACCCCTGTAACCAATTTAAAATTGCCTACAGCCATGTGTTATTATTTTAGGCCTTCGATGCCTGTCTGCGGTGACTCCTTCCACTAGGCCTCCACTGACCACACCACTGCTGCCCGTGTACCCCTGGAACCAATTTAAAATTGCCTACAGCCATGTGTTATTATTTTAGGCCTTCGATGCCTGTCTGCGGTCACTCCATCCACTAGGCCTCCACTGACCACACCACTGCTGCCCGTGTACCCCTGTAACCAATTTAAAATTGCCTACAGCCATGTGTTATTATTTTAGGCCTTCGATGCCTGTCTGCGGTGACTCCTTCCAGTAGGCCTCCACTGACCACACCACTGCTGCCCGTGTACCCCTGGAACCAATTTAAAATTGCCTACAGCCATGTGTTATTATTTTAGGCCTTCGATGCCTGTCTGCGGTCACTCCTTCCACTAGGCCTCCACTGACCACACCACTGCTGCCCGTGTACCCCTGGAACCAATTTAAAATTGCCTACAGCCATGTGTTATTATTTTAGGCCTTCGATGCCTGTCTGTGGTCACTCCTTCCACTAGGCCTCCACTGACCACACCACTGCTGCCCGTGTACCCCTGGAACCAATTTAAAATTGCCTACAGCCATGTGTTATTATTTTAGGCCTTTCATGCCTGTCTGCGGTCACTCCTTCCACTAGGCCTCCACTGACCACACCACTGCTGCCCGTGTACCCCTGGAACCAATTTAAAATTGCCTACAGCCATGTGTTATTATTTTAGGCCTTCGATGCCTGTCTGCGGTTACTCCTTCCACTAGGCCTCCACTGACCACACCACTGCTGCCCGTGTACCCCTGTAACCAATTTAAAATTGCCTACAGCCATGTGTTATTATTTTAGGCCTTCGTTGCCTGTCTGCGGTGACTCCTTCCACTAGGCCTCCACTGACCACACCACTGCTGCCCGTGTACCCCTGGAACCAATTTAAAATTGCCTACAGCCATGTGTTATTATTTTAGGCCTTCGATGCCTGTCTGCGGTCACTCCTTCCACTAGGCCTCCACTGACCACACCACTGCTGCCCGTGTACCCCTGGAACCAACATCAGAAAATATAAAAATAAGTATTTTGCTTATAAAAAAGAAAATACTGGAGAGATGTCAAATGCAGACATTTTAACATTAAAAACAAACACATACAACAAAAATCTGGTACAGTACTAAAAATGGCCACCAGCTACAATAACTTTCTCCTGCAAGTAGTTAACTGAAAGGTTTTTTCAATTTTAAACACAGATATGGCATCCACCGAGTGTTGTCCTGTCGCGTCTTCTTTATATTATTGCCAAGAAGATGCAAAACAATGAAAATAATAAAATCATTATTTACCAAAAAAATAGAGTAAGTCAAAACCACATTGCAAATAAACATTCATTACAAATAAAGAAGCAGGGCGCGTCCGAGGGTGAGTATATACCTAATAAGAATATAATCACCCTCGGACGCGCCCTGCTTCTTTCCGACAGCCTTCCTTCCTAAGAATCAGCCCTTCCGTGGTGTAGAGAGAGGGTTTGTTACACTCCAAGGTGTTCCCCAGGTTGCCTTTCCTGAGCTTCGATCTTCCGGCTCTCGTTTAGTAGTTGTTGGAAACTACGCTGCATTGGGCCTACAAATTGGGTATGGGGTGTAGAGAGATGGTGTGTTCCACTCCAAGGGGTTCCCCAGGTTGCCTTTCCTGAGCTTCGATCTTCCGGCTCTCGTTTAGTAGTTGTTGGAAACTACGCTGCATTAGGCCTACAAATTGGGTATGGGGTGTAGAGAGATGGTGTGTTCCACTGTAGAGAGATGGTGTGTTCCACTCCAAGGTGTTCCCCAGGTTTCCTCTCCATTGCTTCGATCTTCCGGCTCTCGTTTAGTAGTTGTTGGAAACTACGCTGCATTAGGCCTACAAATTGGGTATGGGGTGTAGAGAGATGGTGTGTTACACTCCAAGGTGTTCCCCAGGTTTCCTCTCCATTGCTTCGATCTTCCGGCTCTCGTTTAGTAGTTGTTGGAAACTACGCTGCATTAGGCCTACAAATTGGGTATGGGGTGTAGAGAGATGGTGTGTTACACTCCAAGGTGTTCCCCAGGTTTCCTCTCCATTGCTTCGATCTTCCGGCTCTCGTTTAGTAGTTGTTGGAAACTACGCTGCATTGGGCCTACAAATTGGGTATGGGGTGTAGAGAGATGGTGTGTTCCACTCCAAGGTGTTCTCCAGGTTGCCTTTCCTGAGCTTCGATCTTCCGGCTCTCGTTTAGTAGTTGTTGGAAACTACGCTGCATTAGGCCTACAAATTGGGTATGGGGTGTAGAGAGATGGTGTGTTCCACTGTAGAGAGATGGTGTGTTCCACTCCAAGGTGTTCCCCAGGTTTCCTCGCCAATGCTTCGATCATCATGCTCTCGTTTAGTAGTTGTTGGAAACTACGCTGCATTAGGCCTACAAATTGGGTATGGGGTGTAGAGAGATGGTGTGTTCCACTCCAAGGTGTTCTCCAGGTTGCCTTTCCTGAACTTCTATCTTCAGGCTCTCATTAAATTGTGGTTAAACGGAACAACTGCATTTGGCGTACTAGTTGGTTTGGGGCCTACTATCGGTGTCTGCCGCTCCTTGCTGTTCTCCTGGTTTCCTGTCCTGAAATTCCGTTTTCAGGCGCTCGTTAAGTAGTTGTTAATGTTAGACTGCATTTGGCCTACTAGTTGGGTTGGGGCCTACTATCGGTGTCTGCCACTCCTTGCTGTTCTCCTCCACTGAACAAAGCTGTGCCGCCTGTTTACTACTGTTGCCAATTTTGAACTGCATTTCGACTACTTACTGATTTGGGCCTACTCTCTGTGTCAGCCTCTCATTCCAGTTGTCCTCCACTGCAATGCCCCCTGATTAGTCCTGTGTTACCAATTTTGAACTGCATTTAGCCCACTTTATTCTTTGGGCCCATATCTGTGTTTCCTCCTCATCCTGCCCATTGCCCAGCCAGTGATAGATGAGTCTGCTGGTACATTGACCCATAACGCAACATTTCCCGTGCACGCTACACTGCAAGATTGTGACCCTGCTGAAAGTCAGGTCCCCCTTCCCGCATACCATACCACCTTACACGGGGACAAACAGGAAGGTGCAGATGAAAGTGCAGGTTCCTTCATCAGGTGGGGGGAGGAATACTAGTTGGTGACGTCACTGGCACAGGGCCTCTCATGGTACGCAAAAGTGTTGCTGCCGGTGGGAGGCGCCCCCGCCGTGCAAACACACCGCTGTACTTTGAGGGGCCCTGTGCCAGTGCCAATGCCAACGAGTGGGCCCCCCCTGCTTGCTCAGGTTCACAGCACTTGCAAAGTTGAAATACTTACCTCTCCCTGCTCCACTGCCGTGACGTGGTCCAGATTTCCTGGGCCCACTAATTACTTGAACCAGCCCTACCCACCACAACTTTAGCCAAATGACCCCCAATTTCAAATGCCTTCCAATTATTATAAGGTAAATTACGCTTGACAAGCTTCATTAAGAAGAATGGATGGTTTTGACATTAAAATGGGCACTCTAGGTGTTTTCCTGGCCCCCACTCACTGCCGACTATGCTGCCCCATTGACTTGCATTGGGTTTCGTGTTTCGGTCGATCCCGACTTTACGTCATAATCGGGCGATTTCACTCGACCCGACTTTTGAGATAGTCGGGTTTCGCGAAACCCGGCTCGACTCTAAAAAGGTCAAGGTCGCTCAACTCTAGTTCTGACATGATGAAATTCCACTCTGCACCTGTTGCAGCAGCTGTGGCAACAGTGACAAGCCCTGGTGCGGTATGTACTTTCGCATAGCCTGGGCCAGCGCAGTCCAGACATGGTGCAAATCACGCTTGTGGAGTGGGCACATGTGAAGAATCTCTGCACCCCTCTCCATAGTTTGAAATCGCTGCTAAGATGGTTAGCGCTGACAATGCCATAACCAGCATTACAATTCCGGTCATCTACATGCTGGAGCACAATTTGAATAGTCGGCGTGAGGAGGTGTTAGTCCCAGAGGAAGATTTGGAAGCAGAGGAGGATTCAGAAGGGTAACAATATCTCAAATTTCTGGACTGTCATCACACAGGCTGGTGCCATGTGAAGGTGGCTTACAGCGATCAATGGGGCTAATGGTACCAGAAAAAACTGTTAGTGAGAATGCAGAACCGAGGAATAAATTGGGGAGGATGAGGTGATGGACAGGCAAGTCAGGAATTGAAGAGGATAATGATGCGCTCTCTGTTGTCTGTGGTTGGTTGGAGGGGACAGAAGAAGCAGCCTTGAGTGTTACTCACCAACCACCAACACAGCATGGACTTGGACCTCATGGAAGTGCCCAACACATGAGCATGACTTATCTTCAACACAATGCCCATATTCTTAGGGTTAGAAATAGTGCCGACTACTGGGTTGTTAGAGTAAATTTTGCCAGATATTTCTCCTTACTGGAGAGGGATGAGTGCATGCTGGATTATCGAAATACACTTGTAGACAATCTTAAAAGTTGTTTTCTCCAAGACAGCAGTGATTCATACAGTGTGCATTCCAGTTGTAGACATCCAACCCTGGTGTACTTCAAAGCATCATCGCCAAAACATTAGCAGCAGCAGTATAAGTGGCATAAGCAATTTCTGTGAGTTGCTTAACACATTTTTTGACCAGCCCATGCATCAGCAGAAGAGAGTACAAGTCTGTCATGTTGTGAACGAATGGAGAGCATGGTGCAGGAGTATCTGGAGATCAATATCACTGCCATCAGGGAGGGATTGGACTCTTTTACATTTTGGTCTTCAAAAATGGAAGAGTGGTCTGAGCTCGCCTGTCACGCCTTGGATGTTTTGTCATGCCTGGCAGCCAGCATTCTCTCAGACCATGTCTTCAGCGCTGCTGGTGGTGTCCTGAAGGAAAAGCACATCCGGCTGTCCCCTCAAAGTGTAGATCGCCTAATTTTCATTAAAGTGAACAAGTCATGGATCTCGAATGACTTTTGCACCCCAGTTGCAGAATGGGCAGACTAGGAGATGATGTCGTTTTTATTGTCATGTATTCATCTTTCAGCATTATTGCAGTCTGCTCCATCTTTGTGGTGTCTTCTGTGCCTGCTGTATCTACTGCTGCTGATTTTACAAACAATTTTTTGAAATGTGGATACTCCAAGTAGGGTCTCCATATGGTGGGTTGCCTGTAGTAGAAGCTGTGTCAGAGGCCTGTTGTACTGTTTCTACTCTGTGGAAATTGATGCTATTTTTGTGCTGTGTGACAATTATTGTTTTGAAATGTGGAGACTCCAAGTTTGCTCTCCATCTAGTGGGTTACCCATATAAGTAGGTCTCCAAGATAGGAAGGCCTGCACTTACTTTCATTCAACTACCTGTGTTAGTTTACTTACATTTTTCAACCAATATTTCCATATGCAACTGTTGTTTGTGCCATCCTAGTGTGGCTGGAATAAAATAAAAAATAAATTGGTGTTGCATGAGGTGTGAGGTCTTCCAGCTAAGAAGGCTTACACCGCTCCCTTAACCACCAGGTTCTCATTAAAACGTCAATGCCAAGCTGTAAATGCTGGTCCAGGTCCTGATGCCTCATGGATGACTGCTTGCGTGCCTTTATAACAGATTCTAATGTGGGTCAATTGATAAGTCAACTACCTGTATTACTATTCTTACATTTTTTCTATCATTAGTAGTCTATAAAACTGATGTTTGTGCCGAGTGTGTGCTGGAATTTAAAAAAAATATATTAGAGGTGTTGCATGAGGTGTGAGGTGTCCCAGCTAAAAAGGCTTACACCGCTCCCTCAAGCACCAGGTCCTCATTAAAACTTTAATTCTAAGCTGTAAATGCTGGGCCAGAGCCTGATACCATACGCATGGCCCATGGCTGACTGCTTGTGTGCTATTATACCAGGTTCTACTGTGGGTCAGTCAATCAGTCAACTACCTGTGTTTCTATTCTAACATTATTCTGTAGAATGTAAGCCCGCAAGGGCAGGGTCCTCGCCCCTCTGTATCAGTCCGTCATTGTTAGTTTGTTTACTGTATGTGATATTTGTAACTTGTATGTAACCCCTTCTCATGTACAGCACCATGGAATCAATGGTGCTATATAAATAAATAATAATAATAATAATTATTATTATTATTCTATCAAGATTAGTCTATAAAACTGATGTGTGTGCCAACTGAGTGTGGCTGGATTAAAAATAATGGAGGTGTTGCATGATGTGTGAGGTCTACCAGCTAAGAAAGCTTACACAGCTCCCTTAACCACCAGGTCCGCATTAACACATCAATTCCAAGCTGTAAATGGTGGGCTAGACCCTGATACCTTATGCATGGCCCAAGAATGACTCCTTGTGTGCCATTATAACAGGCTCTACTGTGGGTAATTGATCAGTCAACTACCTGTGCTACTATTCTTACATTTTTTATCAATAGTAGTCTATAAAACTGATGTTTGTGCCATATGAGTGTGGCTGGCTTAAAAAAAAAATTGGTGGTGTTGCATGAGGTATCAAGTCTCCCAGCTAAGCAGGCTTGCACTGCTCCCTTAACAACTAGGTCCTCATTGAAACTACAGTTCCAAGCTGTAAATGCTGGGTAAGGCCCTGATACCTCATGCATGGCCAATGTTTGACTGCTGCTGTGTCATTTCCAAATTTCTGCTGTGGATCAATTGATGACACTCTTCATGGTATCTGTCCCTAATTTTAGCTGTTTGGGAAGTTTTTTGTCACCCCTTAAAGTTTTGTCTATGAGTTTGGTTTTGCCTCCCATTGAATCTAATGGGGTCTGGACATGTTCGTCGAACCGTTCATCGAACCATTCGGTGAATAAAGGTCCGTTTGGCAAATCCAAACCGAACGTGTAAAGGTTTGTTCATCTCTAATAGTAACATCTATGATCACCAGAAGACGAATTATTAAAAGCTTCTCTTGCTTTTCCGGTCAGGCCAATGCTCAAAAATGTGGGCCAGTCACCGACAAACACCTCGTGCAGCAGTTAGAAGTTCTCAAATAACCAGAGATGTTCATCAATATCTGAGGTATCTTCATTGATCTGTGGTATGTCGTGGTACCTTAAACATGCGGTGCCCTCTTTCCTGGTACCCACTTTCATCTGCATTGGGCAGTTGACGGTGCTGCTACATGCACACCCAAATATTTTCTTAACAATGCCACAGGCTCTATCTCCGTGGCTCACTCTCCTAGTATGGCCAGCATCTTCCTAAACTCAGTCGGTCAATCCTCTGCCATCTGTATGACAAGCCTGCGCTGTGGTCCCTCTAAGGAGCAGTCCTCCTCCATGTCTGAACTGGCCTCCTCCTGTAAGTGTTCACAATCCCAGCCGGCCAAGCGTTGTATTAGGGTCTCTCAGTTGTCCTATTGCAACCACTCTAGCTCTTTTCCAGAGCAAAGGGCTCTCAGCTCCTCCTTCTAGATCCTTTTGCAGAAGGAGTCTGCTGTTGCTCCTGCTAAGTCTCCACTTCGTAACTTTTCCTGGTATGCTGTCAAGAGATAGTGATCCCTCTACTGCAACCTCTTGTGAAAAATTGCCCAGACAGGTTAACAATGCAACTATTTTTATCCCTTACATCCATAGTTTTACAGCAATTCTGGGTAGATGGTCAGAATGCAATGTCCCCTGTCCACAAGATCCCATCCTGGGGCCAATAGTTCCACTGCCCCAGTACCAGGTGATACACACTGTCTCCCAACTCTTGGTTGGCTCACAGGTTTATATCTCCCGCATTTATTGTCTATTGTCACAGTCCATGCTCCATACCATGACCGTAGCATGTTGCCTGTTCCAGCTGGCAACAATAGTCATTAAGATAGTGCCTGTGAGAGAAAGGGGGAGAGGGAAAAGTTGGAGCTTGACACGCTGAGGCATGTATCATAAACCATTGCAATTGAATATAGCTGGTGGGTGCCGTTCCTGCTGGTGATTTCAGCTGAAGTGAGGAAGAATGAGGGGTGTTTCCAGCACGTCCATCCAGTTTAAATAAAATTTATTTTTTATTAGAACTTTTTATCGCAGCTGACATCCGGCACGGACCGCTCCTGGCACATTAACCCCCAGAACTCTGCAATCAAACATGATCGCAGTGTTCCAGCGGTATAGGGAAGCATCGTGCAGGGAGTGGGCTCCCTGCGTGCTTCCCTGAGACCCTTGGAGCAACGTGATGTGCTTACGTTGCTCCGAGGGTCTCCTACTTCCTTCTCCCTGCAGGCCCTGGATCGAAAATGGCCGCGGGGCTGCTTCCGGGTCCTGCAGGGAGGTGGCTTACCAACGCCTGCTCAGAGCAGGTGCTGGTAAGCCTGCAGCCCTGCCTGTCAGATCGCTGATCTGACACAGTGCTATGCAAAGTGTCAGATCAGTGATCAGACCCTATAATATGATGCCCCCCCAGGGGCAATGTTATAGTGTAAAAAAAAAATATTCAGATGTGTAAAAAAAAAATCCTAAACTAAGAAAAAAAATATTGTTCACATAAATACATTTCTTTATCTAAATAAAAAACAAACAATAAAAGTACATACATTTAGTATCGACGCATCCGTATCAACCCAACCTATAAAACTGTCCCACTACTTACCCCTTCAGTGAACACCATAAACAAAAAAAACGAGGCAAAAAACAACGCTTTATTATCATAGTGCCAAACAAAAAGTGGAATAACACGCGATCAAAATGATGCATATAAATAAACATGGTACCAATGAAAACGTCATCTTGTGCCGCAAAAAAAGAGCCACCATACAGCATCATCAGCAAAAAATAAATAGTTATAGTCCTCAGAATAAAGCGAAATTAATTATTTTTTATATAAAATAGTTTTTATCATATAAAAGCGTCAAAACATAAAAATAAATAAATGAGGTATCGCTATAATCGTACTAACCCAAAGAATAAAACTGCTTTATCAATTTTATGAAACACGGAATGGTATAAACGCCCCCCCAAAAGAAATTCTTGAATAGCTGGTTTTTGGTCATTTTGCCTCACAAAAATCAGAATAAAAAGCGATCAAAAATGTCATATGCCCAAAAATGGTACCAATAAAAATGTCACCTCGTCCCGCAAAAAACAAGACCTCACATGACTCTGTGGACCAAAGTATGGAAAAATTATAGCTCTCAAAATGTGGAGACAATGAAAACCCTTTTTGTGGGAAAAAATATATTTTTTATTTTCACAGCTCTGCGTTATAAGCTGTAGTGAAACTTTTAGGGGTTCAAAGTTTATACAACAAACCTCGATAAGTTTCTTGGGGGGGGTCTACTTTCCAATATGGGGTAACTTGTGGGGGATTTCTACTGTTTAGGTATATCAGGGGCTCTGCAAATGCAATGTGATGCCTGCAGACCAATCCATCTAAGTCTGCATTCCAAATGGCGCTCCTTCCATTTCCGAACTCTGCCATGCACCCAAATGGTGCTTCCCCCCACATATCAGGTATCAGAGTGCACAGGACAAATTAGACAACAACTTTTGGAGTCCAATTTCTCCTGTTACCCTTGGGAAAATACAAAACTGAGGGCTAAAAAATAATTTTTGTGAAAAAAAAGAATTTCTATTTTCACGGCTCTGCGTTATAAACTGTAGTGAAACACTTGGGGGTTCAAAGCTCTCACAACACATCTAGATAAGTTCCTTGGGGGGTATGGTTTCCAATATGGGTCACTTGTGGGGGGTTTCTACAGTTTAGGTACATTAGAGGTTCTGGAAACGTATTATGATGCCTGCAGACCATTCCATCTAAGTCTGCATTCCAAACGGCGCTCCTTCCGTTCTGAGCTCTGCCATGCGCCCAAACGATGGTTCCCCCCAAATATGTGGTATCTTCGTACTCATGAAAAATTGGACAACACGTTTTGGGGTCCAATTTCTCTTGTTACCCTTGGGAAAATAAAAATTTGGGGGGTAAAATACCCTTTTTGTGGGAAAAAATATTTTTTATTTTCACGGCTCTGCGTTATAAACTGTAGTGAAACATTTGGGGGTTCAAAGTTCTCACAACACATCTAGATAAGTTCCTTGGGGGTCTAGTTTCCAATGTGGGGTAACTTGTGCGGGTTTCTACTGTTTAGGTATATCAGGGGCTCTGCAAATGCAATGTGACGCTTGCAGACCAATCCATCTAAGTCTGCATTCCAAACGGCGCTCCTTCCCTTTCCGAGCTCTGCCATGCACCCAAATGGTGGTTCCCCCCACATATGTGGTATCAGCATGCACTGGACATATTGGACAACAACTTTTGGTGTCCAATTTCTCCTGTTACTCTTGGGAAAACACAAAACTGAGGGCTAAAAAATAATTTTTGTGAAAAAAGAGAATTTTTATTTTCATGGCTCTGCGTTATAAACTGTAGTGAAACACTTGGGGGTTCAAAGCTCTCACAACACATCTAGATAAGTTCCTTGGGGGGGGGTCTAGTTTCCAATGTGGGGTAACTTGTGCGGGTTTCTACTGTTTAGGTATATCAGGGGCTCTGCAAATGCAATGTGACGCTTGCAGACCAATCCATCTAAGTCTTCATTCTAAACAGCGCTCCTTCCCTTCCGCGCTCTGCTATGCGCCCAAACGGTGGTTCTCCCCACATATCGGGTATCAGCGTACTCAGGACAAATTGGACAACAACTTTGGTGTCCAATTTCTCCTGTTACCCTTGGGAAAATACAAAACTGGGAGCTAAAAATAAATTTTTGTGAAAAAAAATAATTTTTATTTTCACGGCTCTGCGTTATAAACTGTAGTGATATTATAAAGGATACCAGCGCACTACCAATACTACTAGTAATGTAAGGGGTGCAAAAGCAGTGGCATACGAGCATAACAACAACAAAGAGAAAAGCACCACTCTATATAATTGCACACCACTTATGAATAGTGATTAAACAGGAAAACTTTTATTGATACATTAATAAAACCAATTAAAATGGCAACATACCATAATCCCCACACTGACCCACCACAATAGCAAAGGTAGGCACAGGCACATATATAAAGCAATGCACAGTAACAATTAAATACATATTATATTTGCAAAAGTGTGCCACACAAATGTCATAATAAAACACAGCGGCGCAATCAGTATACAAAATACCCCCGTGGTACAAAAACAATGGATAACCCCTGATGTAAAGACGGAAAAATATGTCCACATGAACAATCAATCAATATAGGACATAAAGCAGGTGAGTTAAGCACCAGGGCGGCTGCCGGTATAAAAAAGCGGTATAAACTCCGGGCGATGTGGTGATAGATATCAGTCCACAGAGTAGCCCCAATGTGATGTAATAGTTACCGCATGAGAAAAGGATGCTACCAGGTCCTAGGTCCAGCCAAATAGGTCACCCACAGACAAAAGGCAAAGAAGCCCAAAGGGGGGACTAAGCACCAGCGGCAGGGCACAGCGTGGGGAAAAGACCCAACGCGTGTCGCCGTCACAAGGACGGCTTCGTCAGGGGAAGATGTAGATAGGCGATCAATATCAGTTTAAATACCTTTCAGAAAAGGCCAGGGGAAGAGCGAGTAGCGCCAGGAGCCGGAACCGGAAGTGACATAGGAAGGGCGGAAGAGTACACAATGGCAGACGTCTCTGCCAGTACTACACAGTGCGCATGCGCCGGGGTGTCCGGCGCTGTGCAGCGAGTACAGAGCGTATAACAATGAGCAAGGGGACTATGTGAAGCAGGGGAACTGGCTAATACACTACGTGGGGATGCAAACCAAAGGGGCCCAAATAATGAAATACATAAGACAAGGACAATACTCACAAAATAATAAGGACACAGGACAGACAATGACACATGCAGGAATACACAAAAGGAAACAGGGGACCACAATAAAATAAAATAAAACAAACCAAAATAATGGGGATGTAGCCATAATGGAAATCAGCACATGACCAGCCCACTGAAGCAGCAGTATAAGCTACATGAATGTGGAAAATGGAAATCCCCAAATCCAAGGATGTGCCGAACATAAGGCACAAAAAAATTAGACCTGCAAATCAAGGGAACATGATACAGACAAGGACATAAGCATAAATGAATGCAGATAATAAAGAAATTTATTGCAAAAATGCGGCAGAGTTACATAGTGGCTTCAAATATACGTAAACTCCATACCGCCCACAAGCTGCTGGATGTAAGGAAAGAAGCGACTAGACAATATAAGTATAAACAAATACCAAAACAGAAAAATAACCGAAATTCCAGTAATGAGTAACAAACACCAAGGAGCCCCTTGGTGAAACCTAACTATCGGGCACTATAGAGAGAGGCCCCCCCCCCACAAAAAAAAGGGCATAAAAACCAGAGTCCCTGTCGCGCATGCCAAAACATAGCAAGCAAAATGGAGCAAGGATAACCTCCCCCCCCAAAAAAAAAAGGCAAAATGAAAATAGACAGAACGTCAATAAAGGTGTAAATAGTGTCCTTCGAGTATCCCCAGGTACACTCAACAGGAGACGCAGAAATCTTGATCCAACCAAGGTGCAATAGTTGCTAGGATGCATCATCCACTTGTAGTTCATGTCTATCTTATCCCGTAAAGGTATCCTTTCAACCATGTAGGCAGGGGTAGGCATAGATGGGCCTAGCATAATGACCGGGTTTAGTTCCATATGTCAAACAGACATAGATATCCTCCGATGGTCACATGCAGATGTGGGAGGTAGCCCCGATGATCACCTGAAGAGGACATCTGGAACAAAAAAAAAATTTGTAAAATTCAGCCCAAGAAGCCCGTAAAAAGAAGATCCTCCTTTAAACCAGAGGGGACTGTGGAATATAACAAGAAAATCCAGCGGGCTTCTACTTGTAAGAGCCTATTTTCAAGTGATCCACCTCTACCTGAGCCACGAATGTGCTCCAGACCCACTATTTTGGTACCTGAATGTTTACCCGCATGATGCAGTAAGAAATGGGCTGCCACTGTAGTAAGCATTTTGTCCTTGCGTGAGTCGGCTGCTGCGGTACAAATGGTGGAAAAATGCTTTTGTATACGCCAACGTAGCTCCTGGGACGTCTGTCCCACGTATACAAGTGGACAAGGGCATATGATGGCATAAATGACATTCGTTGTCTTACAATTAATATAGTTCTTAAGCACATGTTTACTCTGGTCAACGGAATTAGAAAAATTATCCCTCACCGGATGCATATATTGGCAAATATTACATTCACCGCAAGGAAAAGAGCCCCTCAGTGAAATACCCCTATTCAATTTAACAGTGGGTCTTTCGTAATGACTTCTTGTGAGAATATCACGCAAATTTGGGGCCCTCCTAACGGTGCTCCTTCCCTTCCAAGCTCTGCCATGCGCCAAACAGTGGTTTACCCCCACATATGGGGTATCAGCATACTCAGGACAAATTGTACAACAACTTTTGGCTTCCATTTTCTCCTTTTACCTGTTAAGTCCTTCTCAGTCCCTGGCTTACTAGAGGTAGGGATCCTGAGTAAATGACACGCAAACAAGGTATTGTGTGATCATATACAGGGGAAGCCCAGGAGCACATCTCTCTCTGGGCTTTGCCCTTCCTTTATATAGAAAAGAATTATTCTTTTACAGACATGCGCACAAGCGCTCATATTTCACTATCTCTTACATAAACAATCTATACCAGTCTTTATCAGTAGAAAGTTACATCATCTGGAAGGTGAATGAAAGGCTGCTATTGAAAGAAGGAATGCACACATGATTACTTCCATAAAAGGAAATGTCAAGTCAGCAGAAATGTATCTTGTTGTAAGCGAGATTTCTCAGGAAGAAGACAAGATGGATTCCTTTAGTTCAGTCTGATCTCCACAATTCCCCCCTTTGACATTTTCTTTTATTTATTTTATTACCACAGGGCCAAAGACAAAGCCTTTATTTGGTATTACACATGTACATGCTTGTATTCAATAAGAGAATCAAATCTAGTATTAATTCTTCCGTTTAACTCTCGCAACCTTTTCTTTGTTTTGCAATAAGTACAGATATTACAAAGGGATAGCAAAATAAGCGCAATAATCAGTATTAGCAAAGGATAACATAAGAGAAGAAGGAAAAAAAACTTTATACTCTTGCATCTATTACACAAAGTTTATCTGTGCATACTGAGATACTCTTGAGCACAATCTGGAATAGTACGTATATGACTACAATAATCATAACTATATGTATTATGCTCTGCATAATCCCAGCAACCCACCCACCGATTCCTCTGAACCAGTTGGCTGGGTTAAGAAAAGAAAAGGTATCTGACCACCAGCTATCCTTATTCTGGTCATTGTCTTTGTCATACTGATCTCTGAGTCGTTGTACGTCCTTTAATTTAAATGTCATACTCATAGTACTATTCGGGTCTATATAATGACAGCAGGTGGGTCCGATGATTTGACACATACCCCCTTGTGAGGCAGTTAGGTAATCCAATACCAGGGTATGTTGGTTAGTGACTATTATAAGCTGATTCTGTACAGCTATACTAGTGTTTAGTATATCCAATATATCCCAGATCTGATCATCTAGATAATCCGTGGCTCTAACTAATTTATCCCACATCTGTGTTAACATAGGATAAATAAAAATGGTACTAGCAATTTTGTTAGGAATTCCCATTTGTACTATATGTGGCCTCCCCGAGGGACGTGGTGAGTTATCTGCAGCTCTTTTATACAGTGTGTGCTTGGGCACGGCTTGCATATTCACTTGTTTATTTGAAATTATGAATGTAGCCGGGGTTAGGCGTCCTAATGTACAAGTACCCTTTATACCTACGGGAAGCCATTTATATGCTCCTTCTCCGCATATCCAAAATGTACCTTCAGGCAGATCCCATAGAGCTGAGTGCTGCAATACCAATCTGTGAGCCAAGTCCACAAATCTAGATACATTCTGAAGCATACACCAAGAGGGTTTTTGTCCCAAGGGGCTACAGTACCCGGCTGCGGGATTCCCACATACAGGCATTCCTTTGATATACTCATCGGATTCATTACAAACCAGGTTCCCCAGCTTACTTGTACAACTGTTTGCATCACCTTGGGGGAACAATTTAGAATGTTTCCATTTTCTATTATGTATGTATCTTTCCAATACTACAGGTTTGAAAGCATCAGAGGGGGGGACGGTTGTACTGAAACTAAGCTGTAGATTTTCTGTGGGGACCTGTCCTAAATTAGTTAATCCAGTCTTATTTCTAGGTACCCATTTTCCTCCCCTAAATGCTAAATATTGTAGATGTGTGTTACTCCCTGAGAGATTACCCTGCCACCAAGGAAATTCTACCCATCCCACAATTGGTATGGCGATTGTAGTATTCCACAGCCTAGCATTACCAATTTGGTTGTTGGCCAGGTTGTCTGAACAATTAGGCCAAGCGAATATTTCTTCTGCTAATACGGGAACTGCTAGAAAAGGTATACTTGTGGCTGATACCGGCGAATGGGTACAGATCCAACAATCTGTCAGGGTTTGTGTATTGTTTAACAAGTCATGCACTAATTTTCTATGATGTTGTACGAATCTATTGTTCAAAGGGGCTAGAGAATTCAGTCTATCCCACGCCTCCGTTGAGGTTATCATTATTAACATCAATATCATGAGTTTATACTGCTTTTCTTGCAATGGCTTGCATGTATCCATGATGCCTTTCCTTCAAGCTTGACTGATGTAGGTGTTGTCAACAGGACTTGGAAGGGTCCGTCAAACCTTGGTTCTAGAGCCTTTCTGGTGTGTCTTTTTACATAGACTTGATCACCTGGTTCCAACTTGTGACTTCCTTCTGTGTTGTCAGGATCTGGAAGGGAAGCAAAAACTTGTGCATGCACCTTAGTTAATTGTTTCTGAAGATTTTGCACATAAGAAGTCAATGACTCAATATTTAACACAAGTTGCTGTGGAAAATAACATCCTAAATTGGCAGTCCTGCCAAACAAAATTTCATATGGAGACAGTTTAGTCTTACCCCTTGGGGTATTGCGTATTGAGTAAAGGGCCAGTGGAAGGCATTCTGTCCAAGGCTTTCCTGTTTCAGCCATGGCTTTCTGTATTTTTAATTTTAAAGTTCCATTCATGCGTTCCACCTTACCAGAACTTTGAGGATGGTACGGAGTGTGTAACTGACTTTCAACACCCAACATTTTCAGTACATTTTGAAATATTTCTCCAGTGAAATGAGTACCCCTATCTGACTCGATCACTTCAGGGAGACCGTAACAGGGTATCAGTTCGGCAACTAGCTTTACAGCAGTGTTTTTAGCTGAAGCCTTCCGAACTGGATAGGCCTCTGGCCACCCCGAGAACATGTCCACACATACCAACACATACTCATACCCATTACTTTTTGGCAGCTGGATAAAGTCTATTTGTAATCGCTGAAACGGGTAGAGAGGTCGGACGTGGTGCTTCATAGGGGTCTTTGTTGTCTGTCCGGGATTATGTGCCAGGCATATAGCGCATGCAGCACAATAGTCTCTTGCATAGTTGCCAAAACCTGGAGCCAACCAGACTTGCTTTGCCAGTAGTGTCATTGCATTTGCAGACACATGAGTAGGGTGGTGCAGTCCACCAACTACAATCGGATACCAGGCTCTAGGTAGACATATTAGTCCATCTTTCTTCCAAATTCCCGCTTGTTCTTCTGCCCCTTCCTTTTTCCACCTGTCCCTCTCCTCTTCTCCTGCATCTTCCTGTGCTTGTCTCAGTCTATCTTCAGTATTTTCTGTGGGGTTTACAGTATGAACCTGTTGTAAGGGTTTGACAGCTGCTGCTTTGGCTGCTTTATCAGCCCTATCATTTCCCCTAGATTCCCTAGTGTCGAGTCTCACATGTGCAGCTACCTTGATTACTGCTACTTCTTTTGTTTCTTGTGCAGCCTCTAAGATCTGTTTGATCAGAGAAGCATGTTTTACAGGTTGTCCTGACGCTGTCATGTAACCTCTAGCTCTCCAGATTACTCCAAAATCAAACACAATACCATGTGCATACCTAGAATCAGTGTATATATTAGCTGTCTGGTTCTCAGCTATTTTAAGAGCTTCAATCAATGCTGTTAGTTCTGCTTCTTGTGCAGACTGTTTCGGTGGAAGTGGTTCTGCTTTGAGAGTTTCAGATTCTGACACAACTGCATACCCTGTATGGAAGTTACCTGTGTCATCTGCAAACCTACTACCATCTATAAACAGCTCTAAATCTGGATTTTGAAGTGGTGTTTCGGATACATTGGGTAAGCCTACCGTTTCTTGTAAAATGAGCTCTGTACAATCATGTGTGTCTGTAGGGAAAAAATTTGCGTGTGGATCAGTGTCCTTATTCCCCCCTTCAGACTCGAAAGGTAGCAGTGTAGCTATATTGAGAGTCTGAAGCCTAGCAAATGTGATAGTAGAGGGGAGCAACAAAGAACACTGTAGCCGCAAATGTCTGGCCATGGAAATGTGTTTTGGTTGGACCTGGTTTAATATCCCATAAACATCATGTGTAGTTTGAACTGTGAGTGGATACTCTAGGACAATTTCTGATGCTTTGTCCAACAATAGTGAGACAGCAACAACTACACGTACACAGGTTGGCGCTGCTCTAGCTACGGGATCTAACCTTGCTGAAAGATATGCAATTGGTCTTTGTTTCCCTGCATGCTTCTGGGTAAGAACTCCTGTAGCATGGGAATCAACTTCTGCAGCCATAAGCTGAAACGGTTTGGTGTAGTCTGGTAGCCCTAACACTGGAGCTGAAACAAGGGCATCTTTTAATTGTTGGAACGAAATCTGACCTTCTTTTGTCAACAAATAAGGTTCACTTTTTACACAGTCATACAGTGGTTGCATTAGTTGACTGGCATGTATAATCCATTGTCTACAATGAGACACTATTCCTAAAAATGCTCGTAGCTGTTTATGATTTCTAGGCTCATTCATCTGTCTTATTGCTTCAGTTCTTTGTGGTGTAAGATGCTTTTTACCTTGAGAAATGCAATGACCTAGAAAGACCACTTTGGTCTGACAAACTTGTAGCTTTTGTCTATTCACTTTACACCCTTCTTTTTCTAAAAAAACATAGTAAACTCACAGTGGACCTTTCTGCAGTTTCTAGATCTGGGCAGCAAAGTAGTAGGTCATCCACATACTGCAAAATTACTACCTGTGGTTCGGGTTCAAACCTCTGAAGGACTGTTTGTAGGGCATTTGAATAAAGAGTAGGGGAGTGTATCATTCCCTGTGGAAGGCGTGTCCACGCCAACTGTTTGCCCTTAAATGTAAATGCAAACAAATGCCAACTATCTTGGTGTAAAGGAACCGAGAAAAATGCATTTGAAAGATCTATTACAGTAAATACTTGAGAACTGGCTGGTATCTGTGATAGTAACGTATGAGGATTGGGTACAACTGGGGTGATTGGATCTAGAACTTTGTTTATTTCTCTTAAATCATGTACCATACGATATTTGGGCATAGAACTCTTATCAAGAGTTCTCTTCTTGACTGGATACAGAGGAGTGTTAGCAGGTGATTGTATCTCTACCAAAACTCCTTTCTCTTTATATCCCTCTATCTGTTTTGTAATCGCTAGTTCCTGCTGGGCACTCACAGGGTATTGTCTGAGCTGTGGGAGAACAGTTCCTGGTTGCACAGATAGTTTTACAGGAGAGATATGCAATAGTCCCACATCGGTGTCACCCTGTGCCCACAGTGTTTCTGGGACCATTGAGAGGTCTAGATCTGTGGTGTACTCTTTTTCTTCAGCATAATCCTCAAAAGCCTGAATTCTAACATATTGTTCTAATGTTTCTGCATCATCAGGGATAGTCAGTATAACTGTGCCATCTTCCCTAAAATTGATGTTAGCTTCTAATTTCTTTAGGACATCAGTTCCTAACAAACATGTTGGGGCACCTCTGGCATACAAAAATCTGGATGCAAAACATTTAGGTCCTAATGAGACCTCTAGGGGCACAGTATATGGCAGTGTTCGAATTACCCCATCATAACCCTCAGCAAAAGTTGTTTGTTCTGAAATATCTTCCGGATTCGGAAGAAAATCTTGATTCAAAATTGAGGAAGTTGCACCTGTATCTATCAAAAATGGAATCTCTCTCCCCCCCACATTCACCTGTATCATAGGTCTTCTAGCTGGTAGGGAAGTTTGTAACACATCGAGTCAATCTGAATCTGGTATGGGACCATCTATGATGGTAGATTTCTGCTGGTTGTCCGTTTGGGGAGGGTTATTTCTGGGAACAAATTTGCCTGACTTTATATCTGCCAACTTCTTCCTGCACTCTCTTTGGAAATGACCTGGCTTTTTACAGTAGTGGCAAGGAAAGTTGTGTCTCACTCTTCCTCCTGTATTAGCTTGTGCTATTCTAACAGGCTTACGATTCTCTCTCATATCCATGACTATTCCTAAACATCGTTGTTTCACAATATTTGGTTGTTCAATTGTTCTCCAATCTGGAGTAGAGGATTTAAATTTTTCTCTGATTTTCGGATCTAGCCCCTCTATTAATTGTTTTGTAAAAAGTCTCCTTACTGAAGCATCAGTCAAATCCAATCCTTCATCCCTAAAGCTATTTTCTAATTCTTGACTATATTCTTCAATACTTTGCCCAAATTTCTGCATAATCACACCCGTAGATCCCCTTTCCCTCTGTTTTTCTCTCATGAAAATTATTAATGCCTCTGTGAACTGGGTACCTGATGCTTCTGTCTGTAAGGCACCCCCTTCTGCCACTGGTCTATTGGGCTGTAGGTGTGTCAATAATTCCTGAAAAAGTCCGGGGGACATTTTCATTCTACATAATTCTTCCCCGTCCGCCCAGACCCCAGCATGAGTCTGCATGATTTGTTGTATGTATTGTGCAAATCGGATGGGATATTGAGTGGGATCAGGCGCATTATGCAGGAGGGACATACCTTCAGCAGGGGACCAAGGAAAATACTGTCGGGTCTGGTGATATCTAGTTCCCATTACCCCGTCAGCACCAGGTTCCCTAAAGGGTCTTGGTACTACCCTAACAGGGGCAAGTACAGCGCCATGTCTAGGTGTACCACAGACTAGGCAATCATTTCTCCAATCTGGATTTTGTTGTCCACAGTGTGAACATACCCATCCTCCTACCCCACCAAGATTGGGATACAAGGCTGGAAATTGTTTTCCTCCTTCTGCTCCTCCAGATGGTACAAATGATTGGGCTTTTGGATCTAGGTAAGGTGGTGGGATTATGTCACAACTTTTTCCCTTCCCCATAATCCATTTGGAAGTGTCTGGATCATACTTCCAATTCTCCTCTTTAGCTGTTTTTGAGACCTCTATCATACAGTGTATGATTTCTTCCCACCCATTGTCTTTGATAATTCCACCTCGTTCTTTACTCAGTTTTTCCCATTCTGTACTGAACATAAGTGCTTCTGAAATTCCCAATTTTTCTCTTACCCTTCTAATCTGACTTCTGACTGTCTTCCCACATCTTTCCTGTATGATATCTGCTGCTTCCACTTGTCCTAAGACGGTTTTTGTCTGTTTATTTCCCATTTTTCTTTTTTATTTTTTTTTCAATATTAGCTATTTCTACCCCAGGTGACGTTTGGACAATCACTTATCCTAGGTGATGTCTCGTTGCCTTCTCTCCTAGGGAGCTAAAATATTGAAGGGCTGATCTGCTCCATTCTTTCTAATGTGCAGAATGTACTTAAGTGCTATTATGCACGCAAACAGACCCAGCAACACCATACAGATCACAAAACTTTCTGTGTCAGTTAGCATACTTGTCCCAGGCTCATGGACCCGCGTCCTGGGCTCATTCTATCAAACCTTATCCAGAAATGAAGGAGGTTAAGCACTTAAATGAGAGTCAAGCATGGGCGGAGGTCTCCCCGAAAGGACGCAACCACATGACCCAGTTAGGCTGACTTCCGTGTATAAGGCTTATACCCCAACTATTTCGGCTTATTTTTCTACGCACTTTTGCTCTTCTTTCACAACATACCACAACCTTCACACTGTTCACACACTGCCAGGGACAGGACTCATAAATCTATACAATATAGTAACCCGAGTTTTATAGGTATCTACTCACTACTAGACTAACCCAGCGTGACACGGCTCATAGAGATCTTTCGGATAATACAAGGCAAATAAAAGAGAACTAATAATGTCTCTTACCTGGCCAGGTTTTTCAGTTCATTTGCCGTCCATTATCCCAGATCTCCATTGTCCGTATCTGCAGGTGAATCTCGAGCAAATACTCTCATCTCGGGTCCCTGTTCGGTGCGCCAAAGAAATGTTAAGTCCTTCTCAGTCCCTGGCTTACTAGAGGTAGGGATCCTGAGTAAATGACACGCAAACAAGGTATTGTGTGATCATATACAGGGGAAGCCCAGGAGCACATCTCTCTCTCTGGGCTTTGCCCTTCCTTTATATAGAAAAGAATTATTCTTTTACAGACATGCGCACAAGCGCTCATATTTCACTATCTCTTACATAAACAATCTATACCAGTCTTTATCAGTAGAAAGTTACATCATCTGGAAGGTGAATGAAAGGCTGCTATTGAAAGAAGGAATGCACACATGATTACTTCCATAAAAGGAAATGTCAAGTCAGCAGAAATGTATCTTGTTGTAAGCGAGATTTCTCAGGAAGAAGACAAGATGGATTCCTTTAGTTCAGTCTGATCTCCACATACCCTTGGTAGACTAAAACAAATTGGAGCTGAAATAAATTTTTTGTGAAAAAACGTTTTTTTTTAAACATTCCAAAAATACCTGTGAAACACCTGAAGAGTTAATAAACTTCTTGAATGTGGTTTTGAGCACCTTGAGGGGTACAGTTTTTAAAATGGTGTCACACTTGGTTATTTTCTGTCATATAGAGCCCTCAAAATGACTTCAAATGTAATGTGGTCCCTAAAAAAAATGGTGTTGTAAAAATGAGAAATTGCTGATCAAATTTTAACCCTTATAATTCCCTAACAAAAAAAAAATTTGATTCAAAAAATGTGCTGATGTAAAGTAGACATGTGGGAAAAGTTATTTATTAAGTATTTTGTGTGACATATCCCTGTGATTTAAGGGCATACAAATTCAAATTTGGAAAATTGCAAAATTTTCAAACTTTTCTCTAAATTTCATTTTTTTCACAAATAAACGCATGTAATATCAAAGAAATTTTATGACTATCATGAAGTACAATATGTTATGAGAAAACATTGCCAGAATCATCAGGATCCATTGAAGGATTCCAGAGTTATAACCTCATAAAGGGACAGTGGTCAGAATTGTAAAAATTGGCCTGGTCATTAACGTGCAAACCACCCTTGGGGGTAAAGGGGTTAAGTTAGTTCCTCACATCTAGACATTAGATATCACGACCATAGCATGTGTATCAAGCTCCAGGCGGCAACCACGTAGAACAGTCCCAATCAAGGTTCTCTAAACATCTTTGTGGGTTCAGTGATAGGCAGAGGAGCAGGCCTGTATTCCACTATATGAAGCCTTGGTTCCTTGGGCTGTTCCTGAAGAGAGTTTCTTTTCAGAGGGAGGCAGAGACTTTATATCCACAGCTCCCATTCAGAACATTCTTCAATAGGATTGGAGGAAAGCAAGGGGAGGTGATCCTTCATTGTTCGATTGCTCAAATAATCACATATTTATTCTAAGTTGTTTAGGTTCGTTAACTGCAGTGGGCTGATGCAATACGTAATAAGCATGCATTCACAAATTAACAGACAACAAGAGTCAACCTACAGTCTCATATGAAACAATGGCTCATTTGAGGCCTCTGAGCAATGGAATGATTGCTTTTACTTTTACCTTTGTCTTATGTATACATAAGATCCAGCCTTCACGGCTTCCTCTGCTTACTGTGACAGAATGGAAATATTGATTCCAGAGTCTGAACACTTTGCAGATGAAAGTAATGCATTTAACAGACAGCTAGAAAATCTCTATTAAAACACAGCAAGCAAATCTCCAAAAATCAAAACAATGAGTTTGACGTAACCAAGCTCCGTGCTTGAAAAAGTCTGCATCTCTTAGAGCCATGGATTCTACTCTATGTCAATTGGTCCTGTAGTCTTTAGAACAAGTCCAGCTCCTTACACCACATTAACTAAAAAACACTCAAAATATAAGCCAACCTGCCTATAACTTGCTATCCCTACTGAAATCAATGGGTTAATAGCAATTTAAAGAAGGGGTTAACACAGGGTATATCGTGCAATGGAGGATACTTAGCCCAGTGTGGAGTGTTAAGGCTGCTGAGTCCTGATCTGAAGATCCTGCTGGAGGGAGAGGGCATACAGATGGTGGGGCTGTGGCTGTAACAGTATTGAACTGGTACAGGAAGAGGAGACCCTCAGAGGGAGAGGAACAGTCAAGCAGGTGAGGATTGGAAGATGTGAAAGAGAGACGATCAGGGATGGTTTAAGACAAAGTGGGGCCTGGGAAAAGGTTGTGATGAAACAGCTGCAGCTAGAAGTACCAAGCCGTTGCACTACTCTTTGGGTAGATAACAGAAAAGCAGCTAGAAGAGCATAACCCAATAGGATAAAACGTAACTTTTACTATTTATATTAAAAAGGTGGACAAAACAGTACAACATATACACAAAGTGCTCACGCCGAAATCCGTGCTCATATTAACCCCTTTCTGCCATTAGACGTACTATTCCGTCCATGTGGGGTGGGCTTTACTTCCCAAGGACGGAATAGTACGTCATAGGCGATCGGCCGCGCTCACGGGGGGAGCGCGGCCGATCGCGGCCGGGTGTCAGCTGCTTATCGCAGCTGACATCCGGCACTATGTGCCAGGAGCGGTCACGGACTGCCCCCGGCACATTAACCCCCGGCACACCGTGATCAAACATGATCGCGATGTGCCGGCGGTGCAGGGAAGCATCGCGCAGGGAGGGGGCTCCCTGCGGGCTTCCCTGAGACCCCCGCAGCAACGCGATGTGATCGCGTTGCTCCAGGGGTCTCTTACCTCCTCCCTGCAGCAAGTACCGGATACAAGATGGCCGCGGATCCGGGTCCTGCAGGGAGGGAGGTGGCTTACCAAGTGCCTGCTCAGAGCAGGCACTTGGTAACGCTGCAGCGCTGTTTGACAGATCGGTGATCTGTCAGAGTGCTGTGCAAACTGGCAGATCACCGATCTGTATTGTCCCCCCTGGGACAAAGTAAAAAAGTTAAAAAAATTTTTTACAAGGGTGTAAAAAAAAAAAAAATCCTAAATAATGGAAAAAAAAATATTATTCCCATAAATACATTTCTTTATCTAAATAAAAAAAACGAAACAATAAAAGTACACATATTTAGTATCGCCGCGTCCGTAACGACCCGACCTATAAAACTGGCCCACTAGTTAACCCCTTCAGTAAACACCGTAAGAAAACAAAACAAAAACGAGGCAAAAAACAACGCTTTATTATCATACTGCCGAACAAAAAGTGGAATAACACGCGATCAAAAAGACAGATATAAATAACCATGGTAACGCTGAAAGCGTCATCTTGTCCCGCAAAAAACAAGCCACCATACAGCAACATCAGCAAAAAAATAAAAAAGTTATAGTCCTCAGAATAAAGCGATGCAAAAATAATTCTTTTTTCTATAAAATAGTTTTTATCGTATAAAAGCGCCAAAACATAAAAAAAATGATATAAATGAGGTGTCGCTGTAATCGTACTGACCCAAAGAATAAAACTGCTTTATCAATTTTACCAAACGCGGAACGGTATAAACGCCTCCCCCAAAAGAAATTCATGAATAGCTGGTTTTTGCTAATTCTGCCTCACAAAAATCGGAATAAAAAGCGATCAAAAAATGTCACATGCCCAAATGTGTTACCAATAAAAACGTCAACTCGTCCCGCAAAAAACAAGACATCACATGACTCTGTGGACTCAAATATGGAAAAATTATAGCTCTCAAAATGTGGTAACGCAAAAAATATTTTTTGCAATAAAAAGCGTCTTTCAGTGAGTGACGGCTGCCAATCATAAAAATCCGCTAAAAAACCCGCTATAAAAGTAAATCAAACCCCCCTTCATTACCCCCTTAGTTAGGGAAAAATAAAAAAAATTTAAAAAATGTATTTATTTCCATTTTCCCATTAGGGTTAGGGCTAGGGCTAGGGCTAGGGTTAGGGTTAGGGCTAGGGTTAGGGCTAGGGTTAGGGCTAGGGTTAGGGTTAGGACTAGGACTAGGGCTAGGGTTAGGGCTAGGGTTATGGCTAGGATTAGCGCTAGGGTTAGGGCTAGGGTTATGGTTAGGGCTAGGGTTAGAGCTAGGGTTAAGGCTACAGTTAGAGTAAAGGCTACAGTTAGGGTTAAGGCTACAGTTAGGGTTAAGGCTACAGTTAGGGATGGGGCTAAAGTTAGGGTTAGGGTTTGGATTACATTTGCGGTTGGGAATAGGGTTGGGATTAGGGTTAGGGGTGTGTCTGGGTTAGAGGTGTGGTTAGGGTTACCGTTGGAATTAGGGTTAGGGGTGTGTTTGGATTAGGGTTTCAGTTATAATTGGGGGGTTTCCACTGTTTAGGCACATCAGGGGCTCTCCAAACACGACATGGCGTCCAATCTCAATTCCAGCCAATTCTGCGTTGAAAAAGTAAAACAGTGCTCCTCCCCTTCCGAGCTCTCCCGTGTGCCCAAACAGGGGTTTACCCCAACATATGGGGTATCAGCGTACTCAGGACAAATTGGACAACAACTTTTGGGGTCCAATTTCTCCTGTTACCCATGGGAAAATACAAAACTGGGGGCTAAAAAATAAGTTTTGTGGGAAAAAAAAGATTTTTTAATTTTCACGGCTCTGCGTTATAAACTGTAGAGAAACACTTGGGGGCTCAAAGTTCTCACAACACATCTAGATAAGTTCGTGGGGGGGGTCTAGTTTCCAATATGGGGTCACTTTTGGGGGGTTTCTACTGTTTAGGTACATTAGGGGCTCTGCAAACGCAATGTGACGCCTGCAGACCATTCCATTTAAGTCTGCATTCCAAATGGCGCTCCTTCCCTTCCGAGCCCTCCCATGCGCCCAAACGGTGGTTCCTCCCCACATATGGGGCATCAGCGCACTGAGGACAAATTGGACAACAAATTTTGGTGTCCAATTTCTCCTGTTACCCTCGAGAAAATACAAAACTGGGGGCTAAAAAATAAGTTTTGTGGGAAAAAAAAGATTTTTTTATTTTCATGGCTTTGCGTTATAAACTGTAGTGAAACACTTGGGGGCTCAAAGTTCTCACAACACATCTAGATAAGTTCGTGGGGGGGTCTAGTTATATGGGGTCACTTGTGGGGGGTTTCTACTGTTTAGGTACATTAGGGGCTCTGCAAACGCAATGTGACGCCTGCAGACCATTCCATCTAAGTCTGCATTCTAAATGGCGCTCCTTCCCTTCCGAGCCCTCCCATGCGCCCAAACGGTGGTTTCTCCCCACATATGGGGCATCAGCGCACTCAGGACTAGGGTTGAGCGACCTTGACCTTTTCAGAGTCGAGTCGTGTTTCGCGAAACCCGACTATCTTAGAAGTCGAGTCGAGTGGAATCGGCCGATTATGGCGAAAAGTCGGGTATCGCCCGAAACACGAAACCCAATGCAAGTCAATGGGGGAGCATAGTCGGCAGTGAGTGGAGGCCAGGAAAACACCTACACTGCCCATTTTAATGGCAAAAACATCCATTCTTGTTACAGAAGCTTGTCAATCGTAATTTACCTTATAATAATTGGAAGGCATTTGAAATTGGGGGTCATTTGGCTAAAGATGTGGGGGGTAGGGCTGGTTCAAGTAATTAGTGGGCCCAGTAAATCTGGACCACGTCACGGCAGTGGAGCAGGGAGAGGTAAGTATTTCAACTTTGCAAGTGCTGTGATCCTGAGCAAGCAGGGGGGGGCCACTCGTTGGCATTGGCACTGGCACAGGGCCCCTCAAAGTACAGCGGTGTGTTTGCACGGCGGGGGCGCCTCCCACCGGCAGCAACACTTTTGCGTACTATGAGAGGCCCTGTGCCAGTGACGTCGCCAACTAGTATTCCTCCCTCCACCTGATGAAGGAACCTGCACTTTCATCTGCACCTTCCTCTTTGTCCCCGTGTAAGGTGGTATGGTATGCGGGAAGAGGAACCTGACTTTCAGCAGGGTCACAATCTTGCTGTGTAGCGTGCACGGGGAATTTTGCGTTATGGGTCAATGTACCAGCAGACTCATCTATCACTGGCTGGGCAATGGGCAGGATGAGGAGGAAACACAGATATAGGCCCAAAGAATAAAGTTGGCTAAATGCAGTTCAAAATTGGTAACACAGGACTAACCAGGGGGCATTGCAGTGGAGGACAACTGGAATGAGAGGCTGACACAGAGAGTAGGCCCAAATCAATAAGTAGTTGAAATGCAGTTCAAAATTGGCAACCGTAGTAAACAGGCGGCACAGCTTTGTTCAGTGGAGGAGAACAGCAAGGAGTGGCAGACACCGATAGTAGGCCCCAACCCAACTAGTAGGCCAAATGCAGTCTAACATTAACAACTACTTAACGAGAGCCTGAAAATGGAATTTCAGGACAGGAAACCAGGAGAACAGCAAGGAGTGGCAGACACCGATAGTAGGCCCCAAACCAACTAGTACGCCAAATGCAGTTGTTCCATTTAACCACAATTTAATGAGAGCCTGAAGATAGAAGTTCAGGAAAGGCAACCTGGAGAACACCTTGGAGTGTAACACACCATCTCTCTACACCCCATACCCAATTTGTAGGCCTAATGCAGTGTAGTTTTCAACAACTACTAAACGAGAGTCGGAAGATCGAAGCAATGTGGACGAAACCTGGGGAACACCTTGGAGTGTAACACACCGTCTCTCTACACCCCATACCCAATTTGTAGGCCTAATGCAGTGTAGTTTTCTACAACTACTAAACGAGAGTCGGAAGACCGAAGCAATGTGGACGAAACCTGGGGAACACCTTGGAGTGTAACACACCATCTCTCTACACCCCATACCCAATTTGTAGGCCTAATGCAGTGTAGTTTCCAACAACTACTAAACGAGAGCATGAAGATCGAAGCAATGGACAGGAAACCTGGGGAACACCTTGGAGTGGAACACACCATCTCTCTACACCCCATACCCAATTTGTAGGCCTAATGCAGCGTAGTTTCCAACAACTACTAAACGAGAGCCAGAAGATCGAAGCTCAGGAAAGGCAACCTGGAGAACACCTTGGAGTGGAACACACCATCTCTCTACACCCCATACCCAATTTGTAGGCCTAATGCAGCGTAGTTTCCAACAACTACTAAACGAGAGCCAGAAGATCGAAGCTCAGGAAAGGCAACCTGGAGAACACCTTGGAGTGGAACACACCATCTCTCTACACCCCATACCCAATTTGTAGGCCTAATGCAGTGTAGTTTTCTACAACTACTAAACGAGAGTCGGAAGACCGAAGCAATGTGGACGAAGCCTGGGGAACACCTTGGAGTGGAACACACCATCTCTCTACACCCCATACCCAATTTGTAGGCCTAATGCAGTGTAGTTTCCAACAACTACTAAACGAGAGCATTAAGATCGCAGCAATGGCGAGGAAACCTGGGGAACACCTTGGAGTGTAACACACCGTCTCTCTACACCCCATACCCAATTTGTAGGCCTAATGCAGTGTAGTTTCCAACAACTACTAAACGAGAGCATTAAGATCGCAGCAATGGCGAGGAAACCTGGGGAACACCTTGGAGTGGAACACACCATCTCTCTACACCCCATACCCAATTTGTAGGCCTAATGCAGTGTAGTTTCCAACAACTACTAAACGAGAGCCAGAAGATCGAAGCAATGGAGAGGAAACCTGGGGAACACCTTGGAGTGTAACACACCGTCTCTCTACACCCCATACCCAATTTGTAGGCCTAATGCAGTGTAGTTTCCAACAACTACTAAACGAGAGCATTAACCCTGCTGTTCTGTTTAGATTTCACATACACTTGTACTGTTCCCGGTCATTTTTGACCGTCCTTATAAAATAATCATTTTTAGCTAATCTAAGTGGTTTTGTTAAAGAGTTTTTGCACTATTATATTGCTTGTGAAGATGGTTGTTCAAATACCAGAAAAAAAAATAAATACAAAGCTTGTTTTATATTTTTTTTATATCCAAAAGGGAACATGGTATTTTTTCGATTTTTGTAAAAATTGATTATTTTTGCAGATAAAAAAAAATCTTGATCTAAATGTTAACTATAAGTAATAATATCAAACATTATGTAGATATACTTTTTTCAAAGGCAAAAAAAAAAAAAAAAAGCTTTTTTCTCTATAAAATGGCAAAAAACGTTGTTTTTTATGCACTTATACTGTTCCCGGTCATTTTTGACCGGACCTAACAAAGTTGTGATTTGTACCTAATTCAAGTGCTATTTGATTACCTGTTGCATTGTTTTACTGTATGTGAACATGGTTTTCAATAATCAGATGAAAAATTAAATCAAAAACTTTTATTTTTTGAATCAAATAAATTAACATTTTTTGCAATATTTGCTTCATATTGCACATAAAAACTTTTCTTTATTCTAAACTATATACAAACTTTTCAAAAAAAAAAAGGTTTTTGTCAAAAACAAATGATAAATGCGATCAATGTATTACTTGCATTGATCACATGTATAATTTACATGACGCTTGCACAAGTATTTTGCACATTTGCAACACATAATATTAGATTTATGGTTACTTGACGTTGGACAGAATGAGCATCTTTTTCGCTTGCAGCTGGTTGCGATGGTGGAAGCCGTTTCAGTATCAGTGGTGGTCGAAGCTGTTGGCTCGCCGTCTCCACCATGCTCTCGAATTTGTTGGGCCACTTTTTCTGCACTCTCATTTCTTGGATTTCGTGGCCGTGTTTTTACATATGGATTAGTGAGAGACTTCCCCAATTCCTCAATAAAAAGCCGTCGTTTGTGTAATTTTTTTTCTTGCCATTTGGGGTTTATTTCCCGCCACAATACAAAGGCATTATAGGCAGATACATCGATCAGGTTGTAAAAGAGAATCATAGGCCACCTATTTGTTTTTCTTTTACATGTATACGTGCCTACAAGCTGGTCTAATGTGTCA
This sequence comes from Ranitomeya imitator, assembly GCF_032444005.1. Classification (NCBI taxonomy): domain Eukaryota; kingdom Metazoa; phylum Chordata; class Amphibia; order Anura; family Dendrobatidae; genus Ranitomeya; species Ranitomeya imitator. The sequence continues at coordinate 73,025,426 of NC_091285.1, forward strand.
ACAGCACCTTTAGTGGCGTTATAGTGAAGAATCATGTCTGGCTTTCTGTCATCTCTCTCACTTATTTTTGCATCATGGTGCATGGTGCTCATGAGGATAACTTGTTTATTTTTTTTGGGAACGTACGACACTACCGTAGTGTCCTTTGTAAAATAAAACATTGAACTGTGTACGTCTCTCTTATTGAGGATACCCTGTGGAAGTTCAGGTTTATTTTTTCGTACAGTACCCAGCATAGTTATATTGTTTTTTTGTAACATCTGCCCCAATTGGTAGGATGTGAAGAAATTGTCACAGGTAACGTTTCTCCCTTTGAGTCCATGGGTCAAGTCCAAAACTACCCTCATGCCTTGGTTTTTTTCAGGTCTTTCTAGAGGGTTTTTTCCAATATATACTTGAACATTTGCAGCATATGATGTTTTACTGTCACACAGAGTCCAGATTTTTATACCGTATTTTGCTGGTTTACTTGGAATGTATTGCCTGAATGGGCACCTGCCTCTAAATGACACCAGCTGCTCATCAACAGTGACATTTTCTACGGTATTATAACATTTTGGGAGTATCTCGACCCATTTACTCCACAAATCCCTAATTGCGGCAAGTTTATCTGTGCTTCTTCTTTCAGATCTATCCGTTTTGTCATCAAACCGTAGAACTCTGGAAATTTCGTGGAATCTTTCTAAAGACATGGTGGCCCTAAATATATGGCGCCCCGTTTCCGAATTCCACAAACTTTTAGTGGACTCTCCATATGATTTGTATACTCCAGCTAATAGAAGTAACCCGATGTAAGCATTCATAGCCGTCACATCGAAGTTCTTCCATTTATCGCCATAAACCTTTTTTCCCTCAATGTTTGTCATTTGGATAAGTATATTTTGCATGGCTATATTTATGAATAATAGGAATGCCGATTGAATGTCATCAATTCTAGCAATTGCATATCTAGTGGGACCTGGAGTATCTGTGATGACATTTGATGAAGACCTTCTACCAGTCGGAGCAGGAGGCTGCAATTTCCAAACGACATCTTTGTTTTTTGAATTGATTTCTTGCGTCAGACCGGTTGTCGGGGTTTCCACATCAGATTCACCCTCAGAATCCGAGTTCTCGGCAATATCTTCATCCTCACTAATGTTGTCCTCCTCTTCGGAGACATTTTCAGGTGGGACATCCTCGTCTGTATCGGAGTCGTTTATAAACTCCTCCAATTCAGCTTGGGTGAAGTGTCTTCTTCTCATGCTGTAAGGCATCACTGTTGAATGAAAAAATAAAATATATCCATAAACAATGAATGAAAAAAAAAATCAAAACAATTTCGCAACAATACACACAATAACGTCCCGTCACACATTGAGATATGCCCTGTGATTATGGTGCTGGAGCGTCGCAAACAAAAATGAGGCATGCACTCATTCTATCACAGCAGTGAGAATATGTACTCATAAGCAGACATTGAGTCTACACAACCCTAATGCTAACCCCCTATCATCCATTCTATCACAGCAGTGAGAATATGTACTCATAAGCAGACATTGAGTCTACACAACCCTAATGCTAACCCCCTATCATCCATTTTATCACAGCAGTGAGAATATTGAATAATTTTAGAATAAAAGAATAATTTATCTGTAACATACCTGTAAAAATGGGACTTCAGAGCTCTGACGTCTGAACCTCTGCTCACTCTGTGTTGTCTCCAGCTGAACTGAAACTCTACACTGCTATGTTATCTGTCTACAGATAAGATCAGAGCAGACACCACCCTGCAGCAGGAAAAAGCTCACAGTACAACACTTTAGGTGAATTCTGCTTAGGACAGCATTGCACAGTGTAATACTGTACAACCAGCAAACACATGGAAAATCAGAAAATCATGATTTACAATATGAAATGTTGACAACTGAATGGAACTAGATCTATATGAACAGCAGGGTAAATAAAAACCAGTGAAATAAATTGCGCATAGCTATACTGGAAGCGAATCCGTCGGCTGTATCGCAACTTGAAAATGTTGGTATGTGTAAATCTTTTCTGACCAAAAGTAGTCAGATACATTGATAAATAGTAGTAGATGCAATATATAGTTCAAAATGAGGTGATAGCACCTTTATTTTTGTCAAAAATTGTCTGGAGAGCTGAATAAAGGCCTATCGGTCATTTTTGACCGAACAGTACAAGTGTAAAAAAAATTGTACCAAATAAAGTAAACAAAAATTAAAAAAAAAAAAATTCCCACAGAGAGTACCCCCCCTAATGACGAAAAGTCAGGGAGCCTCAAGTCTCAGAATCACACGCTGAATTTTTATAACATTATAGAATTTCAAAAACGGTCATTTTTGACCTAACAGAACAGCAGGGTTAAGATTGCAGCAATGGCGAGGAAACCTGGGGAACACCTTGGAGTGGAACACACCATCTCTCTACACCCCATACCCAATTTGTAGGCCTAATGCAGTGTAGTTTCCAACAACTACTAAACGAGAGCCGGAAGATCGAAGCTCAGGAAAGGCAACCTGGAGAACACCTTGGAGTGGAACACACCATCTCTCTACACCCCATACCCAATTTGTAGGCCTAATGCAGTGTAGTTTCCAACAACTACTAAACGAGAGCATGAAGATCGAAGCAATGGAGAGGAAACCTGGGGAACACCTTGGAGTGGAACACACCATCTCTCTACACCCCATACCCAATTTGTAGGCCTAATGCAGTGTAGTTTTCTACAACTACTAAACGAGAGTCGGAAGACCGAAGCAATGTGGACGAAACCTGGGGAACACCTTGGAGTGGAACACACCATCTCTCTACACCCCATACCCAATTTGTAGGCCTAATGCAGTGTAGTTTCCAACAACTACTAAACGAGAGCATGAAGATCGAAGCATTGGCGAGGAAACCTGGGGAACACCTTGGAGTGGAACACACCATCTCTCTACACCCCATACCCAATTTGTAGGCCTAATGCAGTGTAGTTTCCAACAACTACTAAACGAGAGCATGAAGATCGAAGCATTGGCGAGGAAACCTGGGGAACACCTTGGAGTGGAACACACCATCTCTCTACACCCCATACCCAATTTGTAGGCCTAATGCAGTGTAGTTTTCTACAACTACTAAACGAGAGTCGGAAGACAGAAGCAATGTGGACGAAACCTGGGGAACACCTTGGAGTGGAACACACCATCTCTCTACACCCCATACCCAATTTGTAGGCCTAATGCAGTGTAGTTTTCTACAACTACTAAACGAGAGTCGGAAGACCGAAGCAATGTGGACGAAACCTGGGGAACACCTTGGAGTGGAACACACCATCTCTCTACACCCCATACCCAATTTGTAGGCCTAATGCAGCGTAGTTTCCAACAACTACTAAACGAGAGCCGGAAGATCGAAGCTCAGGAAAGGCAACCTGGAGAACACCTTGGAGTGGAACACACCATCTCTCTACACCCCATACCCAATTTGTAGGCCTTATGCAGTGTAGTTTCCAACAACTACTAAACGAGAGCCGGAAGATCGAAGCTCAGGAAAGGCAACCTGGAGAACACCCTGGAGTGGAACACACCATCTCTCTACACCCCATACCCAATTTGTAGGCCTAATGCAGTGTAGTTTCCAACAACTACTAAACGAGAGCATGAAGATCGAAGCAATGGAGAGGAAACCTGGGGAACACCTTGGAGTGGAACACACCATCTCTCTACACCCCATACCCAATTTGTAGGCCTAATGCAGTGTAGTATCCAACAACTACTAAACGAGAGCATTGAGATCGAAGCAATGGCGAGGAAACCTGGGGCACACCTTGGGGAGGCAGACACCGTTAGTAGGCCCTACCAAAGTTGTACCCCCAATGCAGTTTTAAAATTCCTAGAGGCTGAAAACAAGACTATTGACGCTCAGCTTTTTTCAAAGGAACACAGCTGAATTGAGTGGCGCAGACAGACACAGGTAGTAGGACTTAAACCAAAAATGTGGCTCACTGCAGCTTAAAAAAGTTACAGGGGTACACAAGCAGCAGTGCTCTGGGCAGTGGAGGACAATTTCAATAGTGGACCGCAGACAGACTTTGTACGCCTACTATTAAAAAAAGGATGCTCTATGCAATTAAAAATAGGTTCCAGGGGTCCACGGGCAGCAGTGGTGTGGTCAGTGGACGAGTATTGGAAGGAGGGACCGCAGACAGGCGTAGTAGGCCTAACATAACAAAATTAGGCTGTAGACACTGTAAAATTGGTTCCAGGGGTACACGGGCAGCAGTGGTGTGGTCAGCGGAGGAAAATTGGAATTAGGGACTGCAGACAGACTTTGTAGGCTGTCCCCTGTGGACCATGCATCCAACACATTAACCCAGTGCGCCGTAATGGACACGTAACTTTTTGTGGACATGCCTACTGGTCCATGCGTCTCTTGTCAGGTGCACCTTTCTACTGTTTGATTGCCTGAGTGCTATGACAATGCAGACTTTTTCATGCCGGTGGAGGGCTGGGATGGCTTTTCTCGCAAAAGAAATGTCGACTGGGTAGCTTGAACCGTTGCACAGCGTAGTTCATCTGGGCTTTCTAAATATAAAACAAAGAAAAAAAGGAGGCTACATGCACTTTCAGCTGGGTTCCAGGGGTACACGGCCAGCATTGGTCTGGTCAGTGGAGAACTATTGGAAGGAAGGACCGCAGACACGCTTCGAAGGCCTAACATAATAACAGATGGCTGTAGGCAATTTTAAATTGGTTCCAGGGGTACACGGGCAGCAGTGGTGTGGTCAGTGGAGGCCTAGTGGAAGGAGTGACCGCAAACAGGCATCGAAGGCCTAACATAATAACACATGGCTGTAGGCAATTTTAAATTGGTTCCAGGGGAACACGGGCAGCAGTGGCCTGGTCAGTGTAGTAGTAGTAGAAAGAACGGACCACAGACAGGCATCGAAGGCCTAAAATAAAAAAATTGGGCTGGCTGTAGGCAATTTTAAATTGGTTCCAGGGGTACACGGGCAGCAGTGGTGTGGTCAGTGGAGGCCTAGTGGAAGGAGTGACCGCAGACAGGCATCGAAGGCCTAACATAATAACACATGGCTGTAGGCAATTTTAAATTGGTTCCGTGGGTACACGGGCAGCAGTGGTGTGGTCAGTGGAGGCCTAGTGGAAGGAGTGACCGCAAACAGGCATCGAAGGCCTAAAATAAAAAAATTGGGCTGGCTGTAGGCAATTTTAAATTGGTTCCAGGGGTACACGGGCAGCAGTGGTGTGGTCAGTGGAGGCCTAGTGGAAGGAGTGACCGCAGACAGGCATCGAAGGCCTAACATAATAACACATGGCTGTAGGCAATTTTAAATTGGTTCCGTGGGTACACGGGCAGCAGTGGTGTGGTCAGTGGAGGCCTAGTGGAAGGAGTGACCGCAAACAGGCATCGAAGGCCTAAAATAAAAAAATTGGGCTGGCTGTAGGCAATTTTAAATTGGTTCCAGGGGTACACGGGCAGCAGTGGTGTAGTCAGTGGAGGCCTAGTGGAAGGAGTGACCGCAGACAGGCATCGAAGGCCTAACATAATAACACATGGCTGTTGGCAATTTTAAATTGGTTCCGTGGGTACACGGGCAGCAGTGGTGTGGTCAGTGGAGGCCTAGTGGAAGGAGTGACCGCAAACAGGCATCGAAGGCCTAACATAATAACACATGGCTGTAGGCAATTTTAAATTGGTTCCAGGGGAACACGGGCAGCAGTGGCCTGGTCAGTGTAGTAGTAGTAGAAAGAACGGACCGCAGACAGGCATCGAAGGCCTAAAATAAAAAAATTGGGCTGGCTGTAGGCAATTTTAAATTGGTTCCAGGGGTACACGGGCAGCAGTGGTGTGGTCAGTGGAGGCCTAGTGGAAGGAGTGACCGCAGACAGGCATCGAAGGCCTAACATAATAACACATGGCTGTTGGCAATTTTAAATTGGTTCCGTGGGTACACGGGCAGCAGTGGTGTGGTCAGTGGAGGCCTAGTGGAAGGAGTGACCGCAAACAGGCATCGAAGGCCTAACATAATAACACATGGCTGTAGGCAATTTTAAATTGGTTCCAGGGGAACACGGGCAGCAGTGGTGTGGTCAGTGGAGGCCTAGTGGAAGGAGTGACCGCAAACAGGCATCGAAGGCCTAACATAATAACACATGGCTGTTGGCAATTTTAAATTGGTTCCGTGGGTACACGGGCAGCAGTGGTGTGGTCAGTGGAGGCCTAGTGGAAGGAGTGACCGCAGACAGGCATCGAAGGCCTAACATAATAACACATGGCTGTTGGCAATTTTAAATTGGTTCCGTGGGTACACGGGCAGCAGTGGTGTGGTCAGTGGAGGCCTAGTGGAAGGAGTGACCGCAAACAGGCATCGAAGGCCTAACATAATAACACATGGCTGTAGGCAATTTTAAATTGGTTCCAGGGGAACACGGGCAGCAGTGGCCTGGTCAGTGTAGTAGTAGTAGAAAGAACGGACCGCAGACAGGCATCGAAGGCCTAAAATAAAAAAATTGGGCTGGCTGTAGGCAATTTTAAATTGGTTCCAGGGGTACACGGGCAGCAGTGGTGTGGTCAGTGGAGGCCTAGTGGAAGGAGTGACCGCAGACAGGCATCGAAGGCCTAACATAATAACACATGGCTGTTGGCAATTTTAAATTGGTTCCGTGGGTACACGGGCAGCAGTGGTGTGGTCAGTGGAGGCCTAGTGGAAGGAGTGACCGCAAACAGGCATCGAAGGCCTAACATAATAACACATGGCTGTAGGCAATTTTAAATTGGTTCCAGGGGAACACGGGCAGCAGTGGTGTGGTCAGTGGAGGCCTAGTGGAAGGAGTGACCGCAAACAGGCATCGAAGGCCTAACATAATAACACATGGCTGTTGGCAATTTTAAATTGGTTCCGTGGGTACACGGGCAGCAGTGGTGTGGTCAGTGGAGGCCTAGTGGAAGGAGTGACCGCAGACAGGCATCGAAGGCCTAACATAATAACACATGGCTGTTGGCAATTTTAAATTGGTTCCGTGGGTACACGGGCAGCAGTGGTGTGGTCAGTGGAGGCCTAGTGGAAGGAGTGACCGCAAACAGGCATCGAAGGCCTAACATAATAACACATGGCTGTAGGCAATTTTAAATTGGTTCCAGGGGAACACGGGCAGCAGTGGCCTGGTCAGTGTAGTAGTAGTAGAAAGAACGGACCGCAGACAGGCATCGAAGGCCTAAAATAAAAAAATTGGGCTGGCTGTAGGCAATTTTAAATTGGTTCCAGGGGTACACGGGCAGCAGTGGTGTGGTCAGTGGAGGCCTAGTGGAAGGAGTGACCGCAGACAGGCATCGAAGGCCTAACATAATAACACATGGCTGTTGGCAATTTTAAATTGGTTCCGTGGGTACACGGGCAGCAGTGGTGTGGTCAGTGGAGGCCTAGTGGAAGGAGTGACCGCAAACAGGCATCGAAGGCCTAAAATAAAAAAATTGGGCTGGCTGTAGGCAATTTTAAATTGGTTCCAGGGGTACACGGGCAGCAGTGGTGTGGTCAGTGGAGGCCTAGTGGAAGGAGTGACCGCAGACAGGCATCGAAGGCCTAACATAATAACACATGGCTGTAGGCAATTTTAAATTGGTTCCAGGGGTACACGGGCAGCAGTGGTGTGGTCAGTGGAGGCCTAGTGGAAGGAGAGACCGCAGACAGGCATCGAAGGCCTAACATAATAACACATGGCTGTAGGCAATTTTAAATTGGTTCCGTGGGTACACGGGCAGCAGTGGTGTGGTCAGTGGAGGCCTAGTGGAAGGAGTGACTGCAAACAGGCATCGAAGGCCTAAAATAAAAAAATTGGGCTGGCTGTAGGCAATTTTAAATTGGTTCCAGGGGTACACGGGCAGCAGTGGTGTGGTCAGTGGAGGCCTAGTGGAAGGAGTGACCGCAGACAGGCATCGAAGGCCTAACATAATAACACATGGCTGTAGGCAATTTTAAATTGGTTCCGTAGGTACACGGGCAGCAGTGGTGTGGTCAGTGGAGGCCTAGTGGAAGGAGTGACCGCAAACAGGCATCGAAGGCCTAACATAATAACACATGGCTGTAGGCAATTTTAAATTGGTTCCAGGGGAACACGGGCAGCAGTGGCCTGGTCAGTGTAGTAGTAGTAGTAGAAAGAACGGACCGCAGACAGGCATCGAAGGCCTAAAATAAAAAAATTGGGCTGGCTGTAGGCAATTTTAAATTGGTTCCAGGGGTACACGGGCAGCAGTGGTGTGGTCAGTGGAGGCCTAGTGGAAGGAGGGACCGCAGACAGGCATCGAAGGCCTAACATAATAACAGATGGCTGTAGGCAATTTTAAATTGGTTCCGTGGGTACACGGGCAGCAGTGGTGTGGTCAGTGGAGGCTTAGTGGAAGGAGGGACCGCAGACAGGCTTCGAAGGCCTAACATAACAAAATAGGGCTGTTGGCAATTTAAAATTGGTTCCAGGGGTACACGGGCAGCAGTACAATGGTCAGTGGAGGCCTAGTGGAAGGAGGGACCGCAGACAGGCTTCGAAGGCCTAACATAAAAAAATAGGGCTGTTGGCAATTTAAAATTGGCTCCAGTGGTACAAGGGCAGCAGTACAATGGTCAGTGGAGGCCTAGTGGAAGGAGGGACCGCAGACAGGCTTCGAAGGCCTAACATAAAAAATAGGGCTGTTGGCAATTTAAAATTGGTTCCAGGGGTACACGGGCAGCAGTACAATGGTCAGTGGAGGCCTAGTGGAAGGAGGGACCGCAGACAGGCTTCGAAGGCCTAACATAACAAAAATGTCAATACAATGGTATTGTCAGTGCCAGGCATTGAAGGATGTCAGCGCATAGACTAAACATTGGTGGAGCTGTGGGAGATAATTTTGCAAGTGGTAGAGCACTGTTTGAGCTGGGGGGGAACTGTCTTGTGGCCGGCGGTACAGGCCCAGGGCCCCTTATATTACAACGGTGTGTCTGACGTTGGGTGCGCACCACCACCGCCAGAGACACTTTATTGTACTATGAGGGACCCAATGGCAGTGCCGTCGACCAAAAGCGGGCACACCCACCTCTTCAGACAAACAGCACTCTCACGGGTGCTGGCGCCAAGTGGCGATACCACGGCCCCGTGTGGGGAGTTTGGCCATTTAGTGAGGTGTAAACATGTCGTATGCTGGACAATCAGGTACAGAAAATTACAAGATTGGAAAAATCATTCAGAATAGTCCACAGGCAAGACCTTTTCATAGGAAAGCTAGGTGTCAGCCGGGCAAGGTGGGGCAAAAGATTTCGAAATCCAGTTGTGGTTCATTTTAATGAAGGTTAGATCATCTACATTTTGGGTAGCCAGACGAGTCCTTTTTTCTGTTAGTATTGAACCTGCAGCACTGAATACTCTTTCTGATAGGACACTAGCTGCCGGGCAAGCAAGCTCCTGCAATGCATATTTTGCCAATTCTGGCCAGGTGTCTAATTTGGATGCCCAGTAATCAAATGGGAATGACGGTTAAGGGAGAACGTCGATAAGGGATGAAAAATAGTTTGTAACCATACTGGACAAATGTTGTCTCCTGTCACTTTGAATTGATGCTGCAGTACCTGTCCTGTCTGCGATCATAGCAAAATCACTCCACAACCTGGTCAGAAAACCCCTCTGGCCAACGCCACTTCTGATTTCTGCCCCTCTGACACCTCTGGTCTGCTGGCCCCTGCAGCTCGTGTGAGAACGATCACGGGCGCTGTGTGCAGGGAATGCCAGAAGCAAACGGTCAACAAGAGTTGATTGTTTGGTTGCTAATATTATTTCCAAGTTGTCATGTGGCATTATATTTTGCAATTTGCCTTTATAGCGAGGATCAAAGAGGCAGGCCAACCAGTAATCGTCATCATTCATCATTTTAGTAATGCGTGTGTCCCTTTTGAGGATACGTAAGGCATAATCCGCCATGTGGGCCAAAGTTCCAGTTCTCAAATCTGCGGTTGTGCTTGGTTGAGGGGCAGTTTCAGGCAAATCCACGCCACTTGTGTCCCTCCAAAAACCAGAACCCGGCCTTGCCGCGCCAACAATTTCCAGTGGCCCCGGAAAAGCTTCCTCATTAAAAATATAATCATCCCCATCATCCTCCTCGTCCTCCTCCTCCTCTTCGCCCGCTACCTCGTCCTGTACACTGCCCTGGCCAGACAATGGCTGACTGTCATCAAGGCTTTCCTCTTCCTCAGCTGCAGACGCCTGATCCTTTATGTGCGTCAAACTTTGCATCAGCAGACGCATTAGGGGGATGCTCATGCTTATTATGGCGTTGTCTGCACTAACCAGCCATGTGCATTCCTCAAAACACTGAAGGACTTGACACATGTCTTGAATCTTCGACCACTGCACACCTGACAACTCCATGTCTGCCATCCTACTGCCTGCCCGTGTATGTGTATCCTCCCACAAAAACATAACAGCCCGCCTCTGTTCGCACAGTCTCTGAAGCATGTGCAGTGTTGAGTTCCACCTTGTTGCAACGTCTATGATTAGGCAATGCTGGGGAAGGTTCAAAGAACGCTGATAGGTCTGCATACGGCTGGAGTGTACGGGCGAACGGCGGATATGTGAGCAAAGTCCACGCACTTTGAGGAGCAGGTCGGTTAACCCCGGATAACTTTTCAGGAAGCACTGCACCACCAGGTTTAAGGTGTGAGCCAGGCAAGGAATGTGTTTCAGTTGGGAAAGGGAGATGGCAGCCATGAAATTCCTTCCGTTATCACTCACTACCTTGCCTGCCTCAAGATCTACAGTGCCCAGCCACGACTGCGTTTCTTTCTGCAAGAACTCGGACAGAACTTCCGCGGTGTGTCTGTTGTCGCCCAAACACTTCATAGCCAATACAGCCTGCTGACGTTTGCCAGTAGCTGCCCCATAATGGGAGACCTGGTGTGCAACAGTGGCAGCTGCGGATGGAGTGGTTGTGCGACTGCGGTCTGTGGACGAGCTCTCGCTTCTGCAGGAGGACGAGGAGGAGGAGGAGGGGGTGTGAACGGCTACAGCCAACTGTTTCCTAGACCGTGGGCTAGGCAGAACTGTCCCAAACTTGCTGTCCCCTGTGGACCCTGCATCCACAACATTCACCCAATGTGCCGTGATGGACACGTAACGTCCCTGGCCATGCCTACTGGTCCATGCATCTGTTGTCAGGTGCACCTTTGTGCTCACAGATTGCCTGAGTGCATGGACGATGCGCTCTTTAACATGCTGGTGGAGGGCTGGGATGGCTTTTCTGGAAAAAACGTGTCGACTGGGTAGCTCGTAGCGTGGTACAGCGTAGTCCATCAGGGCTTTGAAAGCTTCGCTTTCAACTAACCGGTAGGGCATCATCTCTAACGAGATTAGTCTAGCTATGTGGGCGTTCAAACCCTGTGTACGCTGATGCGAGTCTAAGTACTTCCCTTTTCTAACCATAGTCTCATGTAGGATGAGCTGGACTGGAGAACTGGAGATCGTGGAACTAGCGGGGGTGCCGGTGGACATGGCAGACTGAGAGACGGTGGGAGATGGTATTGTTGCCGCCGGTGCCCTAGATGCAGTGTTTCCTACTACGAAACTGGTGATTCCCTGACCCTGACTGCTTTGGCCTGGCAAAGAAACCTGCACAGATACTGCAGGTGGTGCGGAAAATGGTGGCCCTACACTGCCGGAAGGGATGTTGCGTTGATGACTAGCTTCATTGGCCGAGGGTGCTACAACCTTAAGGGACGTTTGGTAGTTAGTCCAAGCTTGCAAATGCATTGTGGTTAAATGTCTATGCATGCAACTTGTATTGAGACTTTTCAGATTCTGCCCTCTGCTTAAGGTAGTTGAACATTTTTGACAGATGACTTTGCGCTGATCAATTGGATGTTGTTTAAAAAAGTGCCAGACTGCACTCTTTCTAGCATCGGATACCTTTTCAGGCATTGCAGACTGAGCTTTAACCGGATGGCCACGCTGTCCTCCAACAGGTTTTGGCTTTGCCACGCGTTTTGGGCAAGATACGGGCCCGGCAGATGGAACCTGTTGCGATGTTGATGCCTGCTGCGGCCCCTCCTTCTCCGCTTCAGAACTGCTGCCGCCTGCACCCTGTTTCCCCAATGTCTGCCAATCGGGGTCAAGAACTGGGTCATCTATTACCTCTTCTTGTAGCTCGTGTGCAACTTCGTCTGTGTCACCGTGTCGGTCGGTGGTATAGCGTTCGTGATGGGGCAACATAGTCTCATCAGGGTCTGATTCTTGATCATTACCCTGCGAGGGCAATGTTGTGGTCTGAGTCAAAGGACCAGCATAGTAGTCTGGCTGTGGCTGTGCATCAGTGCACTCCATGTCAGATTCAACTTGTAATGGGCATGGACTGTTAACTGCTTCACTTTCTAAGCCAGGGACGGTATGTGTAAAGAGCTCCATGGAGTAACCCGTTGTGTCGCCTGCTGCATTCTTCTCTGTTGTTGTTTTTGCTGAAAAGGACAAGGAAGCGACTTGTCCCTGACCGTGAACATCCACTAACGACGCGCTGCTTTTACATTTACCAGTTTCACGAGAGGAGGCAAAAGAGCTAGAGGCTGAGTCAGCAAGATAAGCCAAAACTTGCTCTTGCTGCTCCGGCTTTAAAAGCGGTTTTCCTACTCCCAGAAAAGGGAGCGTTCGAGGCCTTGTGTAGCCAGACGACGAACCTGGCTCCACAGCCCCAGACTTAGGTGCAATATTTTTTTTCCCACGACCACCTGATGCTCCACCACTACCACTACCCTCATTACCAGCTGACAATGAACGCCCCCGGCCACGACCTCTTCCACCAGACTTCCTCATTGTTTTAAAAACGTAACCAAACTAACGGTATTTGTAGCTGTCACACAACTTACACGGTGAGCTATAACTTCAGTATGATTTAGCTACCCCTTTACAGGTGGGTGAGACCACAACGAAAATCAGGCACAATGTTACACACTCTGTTTTTGGTGGCAACAAATGAGAGAGATGCCACACACGCAGGACTGTCACTGAAGCACAAATGTAAATATTAATCTCTCACTGATTTGATTTTTTTTTTTTCAGGGAGACTTTAGAAAAAAAAATAATAAAATGATTTTTACAGGAAGAATTTAGAAACCAAATAAAATAAAATGATTTCTTCAGGGAGAATTTAGAAAACAAATAAAACAAAAAATAGGCTTTCTATGGCCCACTGAGTGAGAGATGACGCACACAGGAGTCAGGAGTGGCACACAAGCCCAGAGGCCAATATTGTTCTCCCAATGATTGATGTAGTGATTTTTTCAGGTAGATTTTGGAACCCAAGTCAAGCTAAAAAAATAATAGGCTTTCTATGGCCCACAATTGGAGAGAGAGAGAGAGATGGCACACCCAGGAGTCAAGACTGGCACACAAGCAGAAAGGGCAATATTAATCTCCCACTGATTTGATTTTTTTTTTTCAGGGAGACTTTAGAAAAAAAAAATAATAAAAAAAAATGATTTTTTCAGGAAGAATTTAGAAACCAAATAAAATAAAATGATTTTTTCAGGGAGAATTTAGAAAACAAATAAAACAAAAAATAGGCTTTCTATGGCCCACTGAGTGAGAGATGACGCACACAGGAGTCAGGAGTGGCACACAAGCCCAGAGGCCAATATTTATCTCCCACTGATTGATTTAGTGATTTTTTCAGGTAGATTTTGGAACCCAAATCAAGCAAAAAAAATAATAGGCTTTCTATGGCCCACAATTGGAGAGAAATGGCACACCCAGGAGTCAAGACTGGCACACAAGCAGAAAGGGCAATATTAATCTCCCACTGATTTGATTTTTTTTTTTTTTTTTCAGGGAGACTTTAGAAAAAAAAAATAATAAAAAAAAATGATTTTTTCAGGAAGAATTTAGAAACCAAATAAAATAAAATGATTTTTTCAGGGAGAATTTAGAAAACAAATAAAACAAAAAATAGGCTTTCTATGGCCCACTGAGTGAGAGATGACGCACACAGGAGTCAGAAGTGGCACACAAGCCCAGAGGCCAATATTGTTCTCCCAATGATTGATGTAGTGATTTTTTCAGGTAGATTTTGGAACCCAAATCAAGCTAAAAAAATAATAGGCTTTCTATGGCCCACAATTGGAGAGAGAGAGAGAGATGGCACACCCAGGAGTCAAGACTGGCACACAAGCAGAAAGGGCAATATTAATCTCCCACTGATTTGATTTTTTTTTTTTTTCAGGGAGACTTTAGAAAAAAAAATAATAAAAAAAAAATGATTTTTTCAGGAAGAATTTAGAAACCAAATAAAATAAAATGATTTCTTCAGGGAGAATTTAGAAAACAAATGAAACAAAAAATAGGCTTTCTATGGCCCACTGAGTGAGAGATGACGCACACAGGAGTCAGGAGTGGCACACAAGCCCAGAGGCCAATATTGTTCTCCCAATGATTGATGTAGTGATTTTTTCAGGTAGATTTTGGAACCCAAATCAAGCTAAAAAAATAATAGGATTTCTATGGCCCACAATTGGAGAGAGAGAGAGAGATGGCACACCCAGGAGTCAAGACTGGCACACAAGCAGAAAGGGCAATATTAATCTCCCACTGATTTGATTTTTTTTTTTCAGGGAGACTTTAGAAAAAAAAATAATAAAAAAAAATGATTTTTTCAGGAAGAATTTAGAAACCAAATAGAATAAAATGATTTTTTTCAGGGAGAATTTAGAAAACAAATAAAACAAAAAATAGTCTTTCTGTGGCCCACTGAGTGAGAGATGACGCACACAGGAGTCAGGAGTGGCACACAAGCCCAGAGGCCAATATTTATCTCCCACTGATTGATTTAGTGATTTTTTCAGGTAGATTTTGGAACCCAAATCAAGCAAAAAAAATAATAGGCTTTCTATGGCCCACAATTGGAGAGAGAGAGAGAGAGATGGCACACCCAGGAGTCAAGACTGGCACACAAGCAGAAAGGGCAATATTAATCTCCCACTGATTTGATTTTTTTTTTTTTCAGGGAGACTTTAGAAAAAAAAAATAATAAAAAAAAAATGATTTTTTCAGGAAGAATTTAGAAACCAAATAAAATAAAATGATTTTTTTCAGGGAGAATTTAGAAATCAAATAAAACAAAAAATAGGCTTTCTATGGCCCACTGAGTGAGAGATGACGCACACAGGAGTCAGGAGTGGCACACAAGCCCAGAGGCCAATATTGTTCTCCCAATGATTGATGTAGTGATTTTTTCAGGTAGATTTTGGAACCCAAATCAAGCAAAAAAAAATAATAGGCTTTCTATGGCCCACAATTGGAGAGAGAGGGAGAAATGGCACACCCAGGAGTCAAGACTGGCACACAAGCAGAAAGGGCAATATTAATCTCCCACTGATTTGATTTTTTTTTTTTTTTCAGGGAGACTTTAGAAAAAAAAAATAATAAAAAAAAAATGATTTTTTCAGGAAGAATTTAGAAACCAAATAAAATAAAATGATTTTTTCAGGGAGAATTTAGAAAACAAATAAAACAAAAAATAGGCTTTCTATGGCCCACTGAGTGAGAGATGACGCACACAGGAGTCAGGAGTGGCACACAAGCCCAGAGGCCAATATTGTTCTCCCAATGATTGATGTAGTGATTTTTTCAGGTAGATTTTGGAACCCAAATCAAGCTAAAAAAATAATAGGCTTTCTATGGCCCACAATTGGAGAGAGAGAGAGAGATGGCACACCAAGGAGTCAAGACTGGCACACAAGCAGAAAGGGCAATATTAATCTCCCACTGATTTGATTTTTTTTTTTTCAGGGAGACTTTAGAAAAAAAAAATAATAATAAAAAAAAGATTTTTTCAGGAAGAATTTAGAAACCAAATAAAATAAAATGATTTTTTCAGGGAGAATTTAGAAAACAAATAAAAGAAAAAATAAGCTTTCTATGGCCCACTGAGTGAGAGATGACGCACACAGGAGTCAGGAGTGGCACACAAGCCCAGAGGCCAATATTGTTCTCCCAATGATTGATGTAGTGACTTTTTTAGGTAGATTTTGGAACCCAAATCAAGCAAAAAAAAATAATAGGCTTTCTATGGCCCACAATTGGAGAGAGAGGGAGAGATGGCACACCCAGGAGTCAAGACTGGCACACAAGCAGAAAGGGCAATATTAATCTCCCACTGATTTGATTTTTTTTTTTTTTCAGGGAGACTTTAGAAAAAAAAAATAATAAAAAAAAATGATTTTTTCAGGAAGAATTTAGAAACCAAATAAAATAAAATGATTTTTTCAGGGAGAATTTAGAAAACAAATAAAACAAAAAATAGGCTTTCTATGGCCCACTGAGTGAGAGATGACGCACACAGGAGTCAGGAGGGGCACACAAGCCCAGAGGCCAATATTTATCTCCCACTGATTGATTTATTGATTTTTTCAGGTAGAATTTAGAACCCAAATCAACCCAAAAAATAAATAGGCTTTCTATGGCCCACTATTTGTGAGAGAGATGGCACGCTCAGGACTGGCACACAAGCCCAGAGGCCAATATTAATCTCCCACTTTTTTTTTTTTTCAGGGAAAATTTATAAACCCAATAAAAAAAATAATAAATAGGCTTTCTATGGCCCACTATCTGAGAGAGAGAGATGGCACGCTTAGGACTGGCACACAAGCCCAAAGGCCAATATTAATCTCCCTTTTTTTTTCAGGGAGAATTTATAAAACCCCAAAAAAATAAATAAATAGGCTTTCTATGGCCCACTATTTGTGAGAGAGATGGCACGCTCAGGACTGGCACACAAGCCCAGAGGCCAATATTAATCTCCCACTTTTTTTTTTTTTTTCAGGGAAAATTTATAAACCCCAATAAAAAAAATAATAAATAGGCTTTCTATGGCCCACTATCTGAGAGAGAGAGATGGCACGCTTAGGACTGGCACACAAGCCCAAAGGCCAATATTAATCTCCCTTTTTTTTTTCAGGGAGAATTTATAAAACCAAAAAAAAATAAATAAATAGGCTTTCTATGGCCCACTATTTGTGAGAGAGATGGCACGCTTAGGACTGGCACACAAGCCCAAAGGCCAATATTAATCTCCCACTGATTGATTTATTGATTTTTTCAGGTAGAATTTAGAACCCAAATAAAGCAAAAAAAATAGGCTTTCTATGGCCCACTGAGTGAGTGATGATGCACACAGGAGTCAGGAGTGGCACACAAGCCCTGAGGCCAATATTTTTCTCCCACTGATTGATGTAGTGATTTTTTCAGGTAGATTTTGGAACCCAAATCAAGCAAAAAAATAAATAGGCTTTCTATGGCCCACTGACTGAGAGATGGCACATACAGGAGTCAGGAGTGGCACACAAGCCCTGAGGCCAATATTTTTCTCCCACTGATTGATGTAGTGATTTTTTCAGGTAGATTTTAGAACCCAAATCAAGCAAAAAAATAAATAGGCTTTCTATGGCCCACTGAGTGAGAGATGGCACAGACAGGGATGGCACTCTAGCAGAAATGCCAATCTTAATCTCCCACAAAAAAAAAAAAAAAAAAAGGAACTGTCCTTCAATTACTATCTCCCTGCAGTAATCTCAGCCAGGTATGGCAGGCAGCAATAAGGAGTGGACTGATGCACAAATTAAATAAAAAGTGTGGACAAACAAACAAGATAGCTGTGCAGAAAGGAAGGAACAAGAGGATTTGTGCTTTGAAAAAACAGTTGGTTTGCACAGCGGCGTACACACAGCAATGCAGCTATCAGGGAGCCTTCTAGGGCAGCCCAATGAGCTACAGCGCTGAGGAAAAAAAAATGTAGCTTCCACTGTCCCTGCACACCGAAGGTGGTGTTGGACAGTGCAAATCGCTACAGCACAAGCGGTTTGGTGGTTAATGGACCCTGCCTAACGCTATCCCTGCTTCTGACAAAGCGGCAGCAACCTCTCCCTAAGCTCAGATCAGCAGCAGTAACATGGCGGTCGGCGGGAACGCCCCTTTATAGCCCCTGTGACGCCACAGACAGCAAGCCAATCACTGCAATGCCCTTCTCTAAGATGGTGGGGACCAGGACCTATGTCATCACGCTGCCCACACTCTGCGTTTACCTTCATTGGCTGAGAAATGGCGCTTTTCGCGTCATTGAAACGCGACTTTAGCGCGAAAATCGCGTACCGCATGGCCGACCCCGCACAGGGGTCGGATCGGGTTTCATGAAACCCGACTTTGGCAAAAGTCGGCGACTTTTGAAAATGAACGAACCGTTTCGCTCAACCCTACTCAGGACAAATTGGACAACAAATTTTGGGGTCCAATTTCTCCTGTTACCCTCGATAAAATACAAAACTGGGGGCTAAAAAATAATTTTGGGGGGAATTTTTTTTTTTTTCACGGCTCTGCGTTAGAAACTGTAGTGAAACACTTGGGGGCTCAAAGTTCTCACAACACATCCACATCTAGATAAGTTCCTTTGGGGGTCTAGTTTCCAATATGGGGTCACTTGTGGGGGGTTTCTACTATTTAGGTACATTAGGGGCTCTGCAAACACAATGTGACGCCTGCAGACCATTCCATCTAAGTCTGTATTTCAAATGGCGCTCCTTCCCTTCCGAGCCTTCCCATGCGCCCAAACGGTGGTTCCCCCCATATATGGGGTATCAGCGCACTCAGGACAAATTGCACAACAAATTTTGGGGTCCAATTTCTCCTGTTAGCCTTGGGAAAATACAAAACTGGGGGCTAAAAAATAATATTTGTGGGAAAAAATTTTTGTTTTATTTTTACGGCTCTGCATTATAAACTTCTGTGAAGCTCTTGGTGGGTCAAAGTGCTCACCACACATCTAGATAAGTTCCTTAGAGGGTCTACTTTCCAAAATGGTGTCACTTGTGGGGGGTTTCAATATTTAGGCACATCAGTGGTTCTCCAAACGCAACATGGCATCTCATCTCAATTCCTGTGAATTTTGCATTGAAAAGTCAAACGGCGCTCCTTCCCTTCCGAGCTCTCCCATGCGCCCAAACAGTGGTTTACCCCCACATATGGGGTATCAGCGTACTCAGGACAAATTGTACAACAACTTTTTGGTTCCAATTTCTTCTCTTACCATTGGGAAAATAAAAAATTGGGGGCGAAAAGATCATTTTTTTTCACAAAAATTATTTTTTATTTTTACGGTTCTGCATTATAAACTTCTGTGAAGCACTTGGTGGGTCAAAGTGCTCACCACACCTCTAGATAAGTTCCTTAGGGGGTCTACTTTCCAAAATGGTGTCACTTGTGGGGGGTTTCAATGTTTAGGCACATCAGTGGCTCTTCAAACGTAACATGGCGTCCCATCTCAATTCCTATCAATTTTGCATTGAAAGGTCAAACGGTGCTCCTTCCCTTCCGAGGTCTCCCATGCGCCCAAACAGTGGTTTACCCCCACATATTGGGTATCAGAGGACTCAGGACAAATTGTGCAACAACTTTTTGGTTCCAATTTCTTCTCTTACCATTGGGAAAATAAAAAATTGGGGGCGAAAAGATCATTTTTTTTCACAAAAATTATTTTTTATTTTTACGGTTCTGCATTATAAACTTCTGTGAAGCACTTGGTGGGTCAAAGTGCTCACCACACCTCTAGATAAGTTCCTTAGGCACATCAGTGGCTCTCCAAACGCAACATGGCGTCCCATCTCAATTCCAGTCAATTTTGCATTAAAAAGTCAAATGGCGCTCCTTCCCTTCCGAGCTCTGTCATGCGCCCAAACAGTGGTTTACCTCCACTTATGGGGTATCGGCGTACTCAGGACAAATTGTAAAACAAGGTTTGGGGTCCATTTTCTCCTGTAACTCTTGGCAAAATAAAACAAATTTGAGCTGAAGTAAATTTTTTGTGAAAAAAAGTTAAATGTTCATTTTTATTTAAACATTCCAAAAATTCCTGTGAAATACCTGAAGGGTTAATAAACTTCTTGAATGTGGTTTTGAGAACCTTGAGGGGTGCAGTTTTTAGAATGGTGTCACACTTTGGTATTTTCTATCATATAGACCCCTAAAAATGACTTCAAATGAGATGTGGTCCCTAAAATAAAATGGTGTTGTAAAAATGAGAAATTGCTGGTCAAATTTTAACCCTTATAACTCCCTAACAAAAAAAAATTTTGGTTCCAAAATTGGGCTCATGTAAAGCAGACATGTTGGAAATGTTACTTGTTAAGTATTTTGTGTGACATATCTCTGTGATTTAATTGCATAAAAATTCAAAGTTGGAAAATTACGAAATTTTCAAAATTTTCACCATGTTTCCGTTTTTTTTTTACAAATAAACGCAGGTAATATCAAATAAATTTTACAACTATTATGAAGTACAATATGTCACGAGAACAGAATGTCAGAATCACCGGGATCCGTTGAAGCGTTCCAGAGTTATAACCTCATAAAGGGACAGTGGTCAGAATTGTAAAAATTGGCCCGGTCCATAACGTGCAAACCACCCTTGGGGGTAAAGGGGTTAAAAAACTGGTTTGATCTCACCAATTATGGATGATGGGTACCCAAACCGATGCAAGAGGGTCCCAGGGAGGGTCCAGTAGTTGTGGGGTAAGAATGAAGGAACGGGGGATCTCTGTCCTATATCCCCTGTCGTGCCCCAGCAATGACTCCTGTCCTGACAAGGACAGGCCCAAATCAGCCCCACCATGGACACCCCTCCACCGTGTAAGATGTGATATAGCGCCTCCCTAAGCATTTCCTCTCCAGTCTTGAAGATTCATCAGGGGAGTTTCAACGGCCACAAGGCCCAAATATAGCTTACAAGTCCATGTAATTAACAGTCCATAAGTTGGAGCTATATGCAGTGGCTCCAGATACCGGCAGTCCTGTGTGGTGTCTGCCACAAGAAGTGAGTCAGCTATGTGTGACGCCCGCTTCCCCCCTTTTAAACAGGGGGCCACTCCCCCAGACTGATGATGTAATAAACGTCCACCCCTACCAACCTGTGACAAAGCCATGTGTCAGGTCCAGTCAGCGCTCCAGTCCTGGAACGCACGCTGGAGTCCCCTCATACCGCCAGGCTGTCAGCCCCTCAGCTCAGCGAACCGGAAGTGTCGGCGCCGTTTTGGATGCGCCACTTCCGGTGCGGCGATAATATGGTGCGCTCCAGAAGTGGAACGCATCCCTCAGGCGCCGATTAGTGACAAGTGTCCACAAAACCGGAAGTATCGGCGCCATGTTGGAAGCGCCGCTTATACTACGTCGGTAATGTGATGTGCTCCAAAAGTAGGACGCATGACCAAGGCGCCAGATAATGACAAAGTGCCACTTCACATGCGCTGCCATGGCAACACACGCAATATATAGTACCCCATATATAGAGACACATGATGCAAAGTGAAGTCCCATAATGCATACCTATAATGCTCCAAACGTAGGACGCATAACCAAGGCACCAGATAATAACAAAGTGCCGCTTTACATGCGTTGCCATGGCAACGCACGCAATATATAGAACCCCACATATAGAGACACATGGTGAAAAATGAGGTCCCATAATGCATACCTATAACCACCTGTATACATTTAGACATACCTATGCGTCATGGACAGATATTATACATATATGCCACCACGGATACCATATAATGTGCATGAGAGGCTATACTAATCAGATGCCGCACATGTGTATCGCCCATTTTTAATATATATGGGTATACGTGGCCGGAAGTGTCCGCTCACGTAATATAGTGCCTACCAGGAATACCATATAATATACGTGATATACATGAGGGGCTGTATCAGTTAAATGCCGTACATGCATACCACCCATTTTGTTGATAAACACCAAACAAAATATAGTGCCCACGGATACGAATAATAGCTGGAAGTGTCCAGACTCAAAAATATACCACCGGCACCAACAGAGGGAAGGGAATATATGGCTTACTTCGGAGGGACAGAAAAAAGTCCGGGGGGGAGGGGAAAAAATTGCTGATGTATCTGCACAGCTACAAAAAATGCCATCACAAGTTTAGTGATAGCAAAAAGGCCCCACTATCATAAAAAACGTGTAAAATTTGTCCACTCAAAACACCGATCCCCCTCATTCCTGGAAGCTCCATCCAATGAGCATATCTAATACCAGGGAAAAGGTCCTGAGGGGAAATAGTACAGAGTAATGACCCCGTACCACCATATTGCAATTGTTTTGTTAATCACAGCTGGTTTGAAGACACAAAGTACAGGACACAGACTGGCAAATAACAGGGAGCAAGAGTAGATGGAACAGGGCAGGGTTGTACACTAACAAATCTAAGGAAACAAAGGATGCTCGAATAGACCTAGAGGAAACAACCAAAGTTGAGCTGATCATTAAGTCCATGAGGGTGGCAAGTGTCCAGCCGGAAGATCCACCTTGTTTCCTTCTGCAGCAGGATCTTATCAAAATCGCCACCCCTCACTGGTGGGGCAACTTTATCAATCCCCATGAAAATCACGACCTTAGTATCACCATCATGGCAGGTGTTGACATGTCTAGCAATGGGGGTGTCCCTATGATTTCGGATATCCCCCAAATGCTCGCCCACCCTTCTTCTGAGTTCCCTGATGGTTTTACCAATATATGTAACGCCACATATACAGACAGCTCTATATATGACTCCTTTAGATTTACAATTGATGAATTCTTTTATGACATATGTCTTTTGCGTGTGAATGTCATAGAACTCCTTGCCAGTCTGTATAGATGCGCACGCTATACATGTACCACATCTATAACAGCCACTTGGTCTGTTTGGTAGCCATGTCCCCTTGTTAGGTGTTGTTAGATGAATGTGCACTAGCCGATCCCCTAACGTTTTACACTTTCTGTATGTAATTTGAGGCTGTGTGCCGACAGCATCCCTCAAGTCGTCATCCATCGTAAGTATGCACCAATGTTTCCTCAGAATAGCCCTGACCGATGGAGCACCATTATCAAAGGCACAGATCATTCTGATGGTCTTGTGGTCTTCTCTCCCTCTCTCCCGTGGTGTAAGCAGATTGCTTCTAGCCTGTCCTCTAGCATGGTGATATGCCTCCCTCAGCACCCGATCCGGGTAACCTCTATCCAAAAACCTGGATCTCAGGTCTCTTGCCTTTATTTTGAAATCTGCATCATCAGAGCAATTTCTCCTAAGGCGGAGATATTGGCCCTTGGGGATACCTTTTTTGAGAGAGTACGGGTGGTGGCTATCCCACCTCAACACAGAATTTGTCGAGGTGGGTTTTCTAAAGATGGTAGTATCAAGGCCCTCACCACCACAGGTTTTGGAAATCATGATGTCCAGAAATGGTAGATTATTCTCCTCCATTTCAAAAGTAAACCTCAACCCTTGTAAGTATTGACGTGGAGTCATTGTGCTCCTCTATCCCACACGTGTATGGTATGCAGGGAGTGCGGCACTTTTTGGGTATGAGGGGCCAACAACATGCCCCCCATAATGAGTTTGTGTTGAGCCTCCTAAACTTCGTCCTGAACAACAACTACTTTTGCTTTGATGGGCGGATCCTCCACCAGCTCAGGGGCACAGCTATGGGCAGCCCATGTGCGCCCAGCTACGCCAACTTGCTCCTGGGCTGGTGGGAGGATAGCATCGTGTTCTCCGATGTCAATAAAGAATTTACCGTCTATATCGACCTATGGGTTCGTTATATAGACGACGTTTTTGTCCTATGGAAGGGTACTAGAGAGATCTTTCAGAAATTCATGTCATCACTCAATCAGAACCACATAGGAATGACCCTGATTCCAGGGAGATCCCCTCCAGTCTACGCAAAAGGTCCATAGTGTCGCTGATGTAAGAGGGAAGGGAGGTTACAAATGGTCACAAGATCTGATCAATATAGGTCCCTGCATTCTGGCAGATACTCCCTATTCCAGAAACTATGGGTCTCCCCTTCAGAGGTTCAATACCCTTATGCACCTTCGGTAGGGCGTAAAAGGTAGCCATAACCGGGTGCTGAGGGAGGAGAAAAAGGAATTCTTCTTGGCTAATGAGGTTATCTGTTCTGGCCTTTTCAAGGATACCCTCTAAATTTTTTATGCAACCAGCTGTTGGATTCTGCATTACTCGAGGATAGGTGGTCTAATCATTTAGTAGGGCCATGCACATATTTTTATAGCCATCCACATCCATTACAACCACATTGCCCCCTTTATCTGAGGGCTTAAAGATAACTGTTTTGTCTGTTTCTAGGTTGTGGAGTGCTGTAATCTGCGCTTTATT
Organism: Ranitomeya imitator; assembly: GCF_032444005.1. Taxonomy (NCBI): domain Eukaryota; kingdom Metazoa; phylum Chordata; class Amphibia; order Anura; family Dendrobatidae; genus Ranitomeya; species Ranitomeya imitator. The sequence goes on from NC_091285.1 coordinate 73,049,655, forward strand.
CAGATTATGCCTTGATTGTATCTGCGTAAGCTGTTTAATGTCCCGGGTAGCCAGATTCAGAAAGACATCAATAGCCGAAACATCCCCCCCTACAGGTGCCATTCTCTTACTAGGATTCCTCAGCTGAGTAAACGGACCAAAGCCCCTCTCTGTCTGTGGTATAATTTCCAAGCCCGCCAGTAGTTGAACATCTTGTATCATGTCAGGAGGAATCCACAAGTCAGCTGCCATTTTTTTATCCCTTTGTTTAAAGAGCTTGTGCCATCTCAGTCTCCTAACAAACAAATGCAGATCTTTGATCATATCAAATAGTGCGAAGTCAGTGGTAGGTATGAAGGACAGACCTTTGGATAGGACCGACATTTCTACGGAGTCCAATTGTCTCTTAGACAGATTAATAACCTGTGGTGCTATTCCTTGCTGTAAATATTGTGACTCCTCAATTAGTATGGACGATCTAAAAAACCAGGTCTAGGGGTTGAGGAATGGTATCTGCCTCCCCTCTGATACCCTCTGTTTTTACCTCGTTGTCGTCCTTTGGATGAACCGGCCCTACCCTCGGCGTCAGACAAGTCAGTTTCTGTAGATGAGAGCTCAAAGTCCCTATCCACCCTATCTTGTCGTTCACCCACCACCTGATAGATTTTGTTGTCCTTAAAGTCTTGCAGATCCCTAAGGTATTGTTTATGTTTCCTTTCTTTCAGATTATATTGAAACTTTTCAATGGTATTCTGCAGCTGACTCTCCTTGATGGTAAAGTCACTCTCTGTACCAAATTTCTTTGTGATATCAATTTGTTCTTTTAGTTTTAAATTAAGTCTCTCCAAATTGACTTTTTCCTCATTAATCAAGATCTGCATGAGTCTAAGAGAACTGGATGTTGCCTCTTTCTCCCATAAGCTCATAAGTTGTGGTGTTCTACAGCGTACTGCTGGCAACAGAGAAATACGAAGGCCCCTAGGTACAATGCTATTAGCTATATAATTCTCTAAGCTCTGCAGCTCCCACCATGACACTATTTGTTCTTTGTAAATTCTGGTGAGGTCTTTAAAAACCGTACTATATGTAGGTGTATACTTTTTTTGTGCAAAGGTCTTTTCAGAGAAGATATCTTTTGCTTCTGTAAGCCATAAATCCGTGTCCGGCCCTTTTGCCAGAAAACCAGCCATACCAAAACTAAATATATATAATGAAACAGCTGCAGCTAGAAGTACCAAGCCGTTGCACTACTCTTTGGGTAGATAACAGAAAAGCAGCTAGAAGAGCATAACCCAATAGGATAAAATGTAACTTTTACTATTTATATTAAAAAGGTGGACAAAACAGTACAACATATACACAAAGTGCTCACGCCGAAAACCGTGCTCATATTAAAAAACTGGTTTGATCTCACCAATTATGGACGATGGGTACCCAAACCGATGCAAGAGGGTCCCAGGGAGGGTCCAGTAGTTGTGGGGTAAGAATGAAGGAACGGGGGATCTCTGTCCTATATCCCCTGTCGTGCCCCAGCAATGACTCCTGTCCTGACAAGGACAGGCCCAAATCAGCCCCACCATGGACACCTCTCCACCGTGTAAGATGTGATATAGCGCCTCCCTACGCGTTTCCTCTCCAGTCTTGAAGATTCATCAGGGGAGTTTCAACAGCCACCAGGCCCAAATATAGCTTACAAGTCCATGTAATTAACAGTCCATAAGTTGGAGCTATATGCAGTGGCTATATAGCCTCCAGATACCGGCAGTCCTGTGTGGTGTCTGCCACAAGAAGTGAGTCAGCTATGTGTGACGCCCGCTTCCCCCCTTTTAAACAGGGGGCCACTCCCCCAGACTGATGATGTAATAAACGTCCACCCCTACCAACCTGTGACCACGCCATGTGTCAGGTCCAGTCAGCGCTCCAGTCCTGGAACACACGCTGGAGTCCCCTCATACCGCCAGGCTGTCAGCCCCTCAGCTCCGCGAACCGGAAGTGCCGGCACCATTTTGGATGCACCACTTCCGGTGAGCCGACAATATGGTGTGCTCCAGAAGTGGAACGCATCTCTCAGGCGCCGATTAGTGACAAGTGTCCACAAAACCGGAAGTATCGGCGCCATGTTGGAAGCGCCGCTTATACTACGTCGGTAATGTGATGCGCTCCAAAAGTAGGACGCATGACCAAGGCGCCAGATAATGACAAAGTGCCACTTCACATGCGCTGCCATGGCAACACACGCAATATATAGTACCCCATATATAGAGACACATGATGCAAAGTGAAGTCCCATAATGCATACCTATAACGCTCCAAACGTAGGACGCATAACCAAGGCACCAGATAATAACAAAGTGCCCCTTTACATGCGTTGCCATGGCAACGCACGCAATATATAGAACCCCACATATAGAGACACATGGTGAAAAATGAGGTCCCATAATGCATACCTATAACCATCTGTATACATTTAGACATACCTATGCGTCATGGACAGATATTATACATATATGCCACCACGGATACCATATAATGTGCATGAGAGGCTATACTAATCAGATGCCGCACATGTGTATCGCCCACTTTTAATATATATGGGTATACGTGGCCGGAAGTGTCCGCTCACGTAATATAGTGCCTACCAGGGATACCATATAATATACGTGATATACATGAGGGGCTGTATCAGTTGAATGCCGTACATGCATACCACCCATTTTGTTGATAAACACCAAACAAAATATAGTGCCCACGGATACGAATAATAGCTGGAAGTGTCCAGACTCAAAAATATACCACCGGCACCAACAGAGGGAAGGGAATAGATGGCTTACTTCGGAGGGACAGAAAAAAGTCCGGGGGGGAGGGGAAAAAATTGCGGATGTATCTGCACAGCTACAAAAAATGCCATCACAAGTTTAGTGATAGCAAAAAGGCGCCACTATCATAAAAAACGTGTAAAATTTGTCCACTCAAGACACCGATCCCCCTCATTCCTGGAAGCTCCGTCCAATGAGCATATCTAATACCAGGGAAAATGTCCTGAGGGGAAAAAGTACAGAGTAATGACCCCGTACCACCATATTGCAATTGTTTTGTTAATCACAGCTGGTTTGAAGACACAAAGTACAGGACACAGACTGGCAAATAACAGGGAGCAAGAGTAGATGGAACAGGGCAGGGTTGTACACTAACAAATCTAAGGAAACAAAGGATGCTCGAATAGACCTAGAGGAAACAACCGAAGTTGAGCTGATCATTAAGTCCATGAGGGTGGCAAGTGTCCAGCCGGAAGATCCACCTTGTTTCCTTCTGCAGCAGGATCTTATCAAAATCGCCACCCCTCACTGGTGGGGCAACTTTATCAATCCCCATGAAACTCACGACCTTAGTATCACCATCATGGCAGGTGTTGACATGTCTAGCAATGCGGGTGTCCCTATGATTTCGGATATCCCCCAAATGCTCGCCCACCCTTCTTCTGAGTTCCCTGATGGTTTTACCAATATATGTAACGCCACATATACAGACAGCTCTATATATGACTCCTTTAGATTTACAATTGATGAATTATTTTATGACATATGTCTTTTGCGTGTGAATGTCATAGAACTCCTTGCCAGTCTGTATAGATGCGCACGCTATACATGTACCACATCTATAACAGCCACTGGGTCTGTTTGGTAGCCATGTCCCCTTGTTAGGTGTTGTTAGATGACTGTGCACTAGCCGATCCCCTAACGTTTTACACTTTTTGTATGTATATTGAGGCTGTGTGCCGACAGCATCCCTCAAGTCATCATCCATCGTAAGTATGCCCCAATGTTTCCTCAGAATAGCCCTGACCGATGGAGCCCCATTATCAAAGGCACAGATCATTCTGATGGTCTTGTGGTCTTCTCTCCCTCTCTCCCGTGGTGTAAGCAGATTGCTTCTAGCCTGTCCTCTAGCATGGTGATATGCCTCCCTCAGCACCCGATCCGGGTAACCTCTATCCAAAAACCTGGATCTCAGGTCTCTTGCCTTTATTTTGAAATATGCATCATCAGAGCAATTTCTCCTAAGGCGGAGATATTGGCCCTTGGGGATACCTTTTTTGAGAGAGTACGGGTGGTGGCTATCCCACCTCAACACAGAATTTGTCGAGGTGGGTTTTCTAAAGATGGTAGTATCAAGGCCCTCACCACCACAGGTTTTGGAAATCATGATGTCCAGAAATGGTAGATTATTCTCCTCCATTTCAAAAGTAAACCTCAACCCTATGTGGTTCTGATTGAGTGATGACATGAATTTCTGAAAGATCTCTCTAGTACCCTTCCATAGGACAAAAACTTCGTCTATATAACGAACCCATAGGTCAATATAGACGGTAAATTCTTCATTGACATCGGAGAACACGATGCTATCCTCCCACCAGCCCAGGAACAAGTTGGCGTAGCTGGGTGCACATGGGCTGCCCATAGCTGTGCCCTTGAGCTGGTGGAGGATCCGCCCATCAAAGCAAAAGTAGCTGTTGTTCAGGACGAAGTTTAGGAGGCTCAACACAAACTCGTTATGGGGGGCATGTTGTTGGCCCCTCATACCCAAAAAGTGCCGCACTCCCTGCATACCATACACGTGTGGGATAGAGGAGTACAATGACTCCATGTCAATACTTACAAGGAATGACCCTGATTCCAGGGAGATCCCCTCCAGTCTACGCAAAAGGTCCATAGTGTCCCTGATGTAAGAGGGAAGGGAGGTTACAAATGGTCGCAAGATCTGATCAATATAGGTCCCTGCATTCTGGCAGATACTCCCTTTCCCAGAAACTATGGGTCTCCCCTTCAGAGGTTCAATACCCTTATGCACCTTCGGTAGGGCGTAAAAGGTTGCCATAACCGGGTGCTGAGGGAGGAGAAAAAGGAATTCTTCTTGGCTAATGAGGTTATCTGTTCTGGCCTTTTCAAGGATACCCTCTAAATTTTTTATGCAACCAGCTGTTGAATTCTGCATTACTCGAGTATAGGTGGTCTGATCATTTAGTAGGGCCATGCACATATTTTTATAGCCATCCACATCCATAACAACCACATTGCCCCCTTTATCTGAGGGCTTAAAGATAACTGTTTTGTCTGTTTCTAAGTTGTGGATTGCTGTATTCTGCGCTTTATTCAGATTATGCCTTGATTGTATCTGCGTAAGCTGTTTAATGTCCCGGGTAGCCAGATTCAGAAAGACATCACTAGCCGAAACATCCCCCCCTACAGGTGCCATACTCTTACTAGGATTCCTCAGCTGAGTAAACGGACCAAAGCCCCTCTCTGTCTGTGGTATAGTTTCCAAGCCCGCCAGTAGTTGAACATCTTGTATCATGTCAGGAGGAATCCCCAAGTCAGCTGCCATTTTTTTATCCCTTTGTTTAAAGAGCTTGTGCCATCTCAGTCTCCTAACAAACAAATGCAGATCTTTGATCATATCAAATAGTGCGAAGTCAGTGGTAGGTATGAAGGACAGACCTTTGGATAGGACCGACATTTCTACGGAGTCCAATTGTCTTTTTTTGACAGATTGATAACCTGTGGTGCTATTCCTTGCTGTAAATATTGTGACTCCTCAATTAGTATGGACGATCTAAAAAACCAGGTCTAGGGGTTGAGGAATGGTATCTGCCTCCCCTCTGATACCCTCTGTTTTTACCTCATTGTCGTCCTTTGGATGAACCGGCCCTACCCTCGGCGTCAGATAAGTCAGTTTCTGTAGATGAGAGCTCAAAGTCCCTATCCACCCTATCTTGTCGTTCACCCACCACCTGATAGATTTTGTTGTCCTTAAAGTCTTGCAGATCCCTAAGGTATTGTTTATGTTTCCTTTCTTTCAGATTATATTGAAACTTTTCAATGGTATTCTGCAGCTGACTCTCCTTAATGGTAAAGTCACTCTCTGTACCAAATTTCTTTGTGATATCAATTTGTTCTTTTAGTTTTAAATTAAGTCTCTCCAAATTGACTTTTTCCTCATTAATCAAGATCTGCATGAGTCTAAGAGAACTGGATGTTGCCGCTTTTTCCCATAAGCTCATAAGTTGTGGTGTTCTACAGCGTACTGCTGGCAACAGAGAAATACGAAGGCCCCTAGGTACAATGCTATTAGCTATATAATTCTCTAAGCTCTGCAGCTCCCACCACGACACTATTTGTTCTTTGTAAATTCTGGTGAGGTCTTTAAAAACCGTACTATATGTAGGTGTATACTTTTTTTGTGCAAAGGTCTTTTCAGAGAAGATATCTTTTGCTTCTGTAAGCCATAAATCCGTGTCCGGCCCTTTTGCCAGAAAACCAGCCATACCAAAACTAAATATATATAATGAAACAGCTGCAGCTAGAAGTACCAAGCCGTTGCACTACTCTTTGGGTAGATAACAGAAAAGCAGCTAGAAGAGCATAGCCCAATAGGATAAAACTTAACTTTTACTATTTATATTAAAAAGGTGGAGAAAACAGTACAACATATACACAAAGTGCTCACGCCGAAAACCGTGCTCATATTAAAAAACTGGTTTGATCTCACCAATTATGGACGATGGGTACCCAAACCGATGCAAGAGGGTCCCAGGGAGGGTCCAGTAGTTGTGGGGTAAGAATGAAGGAACGGGGGATCTCTGTCCTATATCCCCTGTCGTGCCCCAGAAATGACTCCTGTCCTGACAAGGACAGGCCCAAATCAGCCCCACCATGGACACCCCTCCACCGTGTAAGATGTGATATAGCGCCTCCCTACGCGTTTCCTCTCCAGTCTTGAAGATTCATCAGGGGACTTTCAACGGCCACCAGGCCCAAATATAGCTTACAAGTCCATGTAATTAACAGTCCATAAGTTGGAGCTATATGCAGTGGCTATATAGCCTCCAGATACCGGCAGTCCTGTGTGGTGTCTGCCACAAGAAGTGAGTCAGCTATGTGTGATGACCGCTTCCACCCTTTTAAACAGGGGGCCACTCCCCCAGACTGATGATGTAATAAACGTCCACCCCTACCAACCTGTGACAAAGCCATGTGTCAGGTCCAGTCAGCGCTCCAGTCCTGGAATGCACGCTGGAGTCCCCTCATACCGCCAGGCTGTCAGCCCCTCAGCTCCGTGAACCGGAAGTGCCGGCGCCATTTTGGATGCGCCACTTATACTACATCGGTAATGTGATGCGCTCCAAAAGTAGGACGCATGACCAAGGCGCCAGATAATGACAAAGTGCCACTTCACATGCGCTGCCATGGCAACACACGCAATATATAGTACCCCATATATAGAGACACATGATGCAAAGTGAAGTCCCATAATGCATACCTATAACGCTCCAAACGTAGGACGCATAACCAAGGCACCAGATAATAACAAAGTGCCCCTTTACATGCGTTGCCATGGCAACGCACGCAATATATAGAACCCCACATATAGAGACACATGGTGAAAAATGAGGTCCCATAATGCATACCTATAACCATCTGTATACATTTAGACATACCTATGCGTCATGGACAGATATTATACATATATGCCACCACGGATACCATATAATGTGCATGAGAGGCTATACTAATCAGATGCCGCACATGTGTATCACCCATTTTTAATATATGTGGGTATACGTGGCCGGAAGTGTCCGCTCACGTAATATAGTGCCTACCAGGGATACCATATAATATACGTGATATACATGAGGGGCTGTATCAGTTAAATGCCGTACATGCATACCACCCATTTTGTTGATAAACACCAAACAAAATATAGTGCCCACGGATACGAATAATAGCTGGAAGTGTCCAGACTCAAAAATATACCACCGGCACCAACAGAGGGAAGGGAATATATGGCTTACTTCGGGGGGACAGAAAAAAGTCCGGGGGGGGGGGAGGGGAAAAAATTGCTGATGTATCTGCACAGCTACAAAAAATGCCATCACAAGTTTAGTGATAGCAAAAAGGCGCCACTATCATAAAAAACTTGTAAAATTTGTCCACTCAAGACACCGATCCCCCTCATTCCTGGAAGCTCCGTCCAATGAGCATATCTAATACCAGGGAAAAGGTCCTGAGGGGAAATAGTACAGAGTAATGACCCCGTACCACCATATTGCAATTGTTTTGTTAATCACAGCTGGTTTGAAGACACAAAGTACAGGACACAGACTGGCAAATAACAGGGAGCAAGAGTAGATGGAACAGGGCAGGGTTGTACACTAACAAATCTAAGGAAACAAAGGATGCTCGAATAGACCTAGAGGAAACAACCGAAGTTGAGCTGATCATTAAGTCCATGAGGGTGGCAAGTGTCCAGCCGGAAGATCCACCTTGTTTCCTTCTGCAGCAGGATCTTATCAAAATTGCCACCCCTCACTGGTGGGGCAACTTTATCAATCCCCATGAAACTCACGACCTTAGTATCACCATCATGGCAGGTGTTGACATATCTAGCAATGGGGGTGTCCCTATGATTTCGGATATCCCCCAAATGCTCGCCCACCCTTCTTCTGAGTTCCCTGATGGTTTTACCAATATATGTAATGCCACATATACAGACAGCTCTATATATGACTCCTTTAGATTTACAATTGATGAATTCTTTTATGACATATGTCTTTTGCGTGTGAATGTCATAGAACTCGTTGCCAGTCTGTATAAATGAGCATGCTATACATGTACCACATCTATAACAGCCACTGTGTCTGTTTGGTAGCCATGTCCCCTTGTTAGGTGTTGTTAGATGACTGTGCACTAGCCGATCCCCTAACGTTTTACACTTTCTGTATGTAATTTGAGGCTGTGTGCCGACAGCATCGCTCAAGTCGTCATCCATCGTAAGTATGCCCCAATGTTTCCTCAGAATAGCCCTGACCGATGGAGCCCCATTATCAAAGGCACAGATCATTCTGATGGTCTTGTGGTCTTCTCTCCATCTCTCCCGTGGTGTAAGCAGATTGCTTCTAGCCTGTCCTCTAGCATGGTGATATGCCTCCCTCAGCACCCGATCCGGGTAACCTCTATCCAAAAACCTGGATCTCAGGTCTCTTGCCTTTATTTTGAAATCTGCATCATCAGAGCAATTTCTCCTAAGGTGGAGATATTGGCCCTTGGGGATACCTTTTTTGAGAGAGTACGGGTGGTGGCTATCCTGTTATGACCTGGTGGTCAGGACAATAATGGACCTGGTGGTTAAGAGCACCAGTGAGGGGTGGCGATTTTGATAAGATCCTGCTGCAGAAGGAAACAAGGTGGATCTTCCGGCTGGACACTTGCCACCCTCATGGACTTAATGATCAGCTCAACTTCGGTTGTTTCCTCTAGGTCTATTCAAGCATCCTTTGTTTCCTTAGACTTGTTAGTGTACAACCCTGCCCTGTTCCATCTACTCTTGCTCCCTGTTATTTGCCAGTCTGTGTCCTGTACTTTGTGTCTTCAAACCAGCTGTGATTAACAAAACAATTGCAATATGGTGGTACGGGGTCATTACTCTGTACTATTTCCCCTCAGGACCTTTTCCCTGGTATTAGATATGCTCATTGGACGGAGCTTCCAGGAATGAGGGGGATCGGTGTCTTGGGTGGACAAATTTTACACGTTTTTATGATAGTGGCGCCTTTTTGCTATCACTAAACTTGTGATGGCATTTTTTGTAGCTGTGCAGATACATCAGCAATTTTTTCTGTCCCTCCGAAGTAAACCATATATTCCCTTCCCTCTGTTGGTGCCTGTGGTATATTTTTGAGTCTGGAGACTTCCAGCTATTATTCGTATCCATGGGCACTATATTTTGTTTGGTGTTTTTCAACAAAATGGGTGGTATGCATGTACGGCATTTAACTGATACAGCCCCTCATGTATATCACGTATATTATATGGTATCCCTGGTAGGCACTATATTACGTGAGCGGACACTTTCGGCCACGTATACCCACATATATTAAAAATGGGCGATACACATGTGTGGCATCTGATTAGTATAGCCTCTCATGCACATTATATGGTATCCGTGGTGGCATATATGTATAATATCTGTCCATGATGCATATGTATGTCTAAATGTATACAGGTGGTTATAGGTATGCATTATGGGACCTCATTTTTCACCATGTGTCTCTATATGTGGGGTTCTATATATTGCGTGCGTTGCCATGGCAACGCATGTAAAGCGGCACTTTGTTATTATCTGGTGCCTTGGTTATGCGTCCTACGTTTGGAGCATTATAGGTATGCATTATGGGACTTCACTTTGCATCATGTGTCTCTATATATGGGGTACTATATATTGCGTGTGTTGCCATGGCAGCGCATGTGAAGTGGCACTTTGTCATTATCTGGCGCCTTGGTCATGCATCCTACTTTTGGAGCGCATCACATTACCGACGTAGTATAAGCAGCGCTTCCAACATGAGGGATGCATTCCACTTCTGGAGCGCACCAAATTATCGGCGCACCGGAAGTGGCGCATCCAAAATGGCGCCGGCACTTCCGGTTCGCGGAGCTGAGGGGCTGACAGCCTGGCGGTATGAGGGGACTCCAGCGTGCGTTCCAGGACTGAAGCGCTGACTGGACCTGAAACATGGCTTTGTCACAGGTTGGTAGGGGTGGACGTTTATTACATCATCAGTCTGGGGGAGTGGCCCCCTGTTTAAAAGGGGGAAAGCGGGCGTCACACATAGCTGACTCACTTCTTGTGGCAGACACCACACAGGACTGCCGGTATCTGGAGGCTATATAGCCACTGCATATAGCTCCAACTTATGGACTGTTAATTACATGGACTTGTAAGCTATATTTGGGACTGGTGGCCGTTGAAACTCCCCTGATGAATCTTCAAGACTGGAGAGGAAACGCGTAGGGAGGCGCTATATCACATCTTACACGGTGGAGGGGTGTCCATGGTGGGGCTGATTTGGGCCTGTCCTTGTCAGGACAGGAGTCATTGCTGGGGCACGACAGGGGATATAGGACAGAGATTCCCATTCCTTCATTCTTACCCCACAACTACTGGACCCTCCCTGGGACCCTCTTGCATCGGTTTGGGTACCCATCGTCCATAATTGGTGAGATCAAACCAGTTTTTTAATATGAGCACAGTTTTCGGCGTGAGCACTTTGTGTATATGTTGTACTGTTTTGTCCACCTTTTTAATATGAATAGTAAAAGTTACGTTTTATCCTATTGGGTTATGCTCTTCTAGCTGCTTTCCTGGGAAAAGGTTGAAAGTGGGGTCCCAAATGCTAACATATTGCACCATCATGCAGAAACGTTTCCGTTGTATTTACATGCGCTGAGTTCAGGACGCTAAAAGAGCATGATCGACAATACTGAAGTTGTTTGACACTTGTTTTCCTGCCGCTTTCCACCAGCTGAGGAACAATGATGGGGATAGAACAATCAATAATAGATCAATTTGCTCACATACAGGATCATGTTCTCAGAAGCATATCTGCAGTTTTCAGAGGGTGATGTAACATAGTAACATACCGTATATACTCGAGTATAAGCCGAGATTTTCAGCCCAAATTTTTGGGCTGAAAGTACCCCTCTCGGCTTATACTCGAGTCACGGTCGGCGGTGGGGTCGGCGGGTGAGGGGGTGAGGGTGCTGAGGCATACTTACCTAGTCCCAGCGATCCTGGCGCTCCCCCTGCCGTCCCACGGTCTTCGGTGCTGCAGCTCTTCCCCTGTCCAGCGGTCACGTGGGACCGCTCATTAGAGAAATGAATAGGCGGCTCCACCTCCCATAGGGGTGGAGCCGCCTATTCATTTCTCTAATCAGCGGTAACGGTGACCGCTGATAGAGGAAGAAGCTGCGGCACCGAAGACAGCTGTGCGGGAGAAGGAGCCGGACGCCAGGACCAGGTAAGTATGTAATATTCACCTGTCCGCGTTCCAGCCGCCGGGCGCCGCTCCAACTTCCCGGCGTCGCTCCATCTTCCCGGCGTCTCTGCGCTCTGACTGTTTAGGTGACAGGGCGCGATGACGCATATAGTGTGCGCGGCGCCCTCTGCCTGATCAGTCAGAGCGGAGACGCCGGGACGAGACACCGGAACGAGAAGCCGGGAGCTGCAAGCAAGAGAGGTGAGGATGTGGTTTTTTTTTTTTTACTGCAGCAGCAGCAGCGACAATGGCAGAGCTTTCTATGGGGCAATATGAACGGTGTAAGAGCACTATATGGGGCAGAGCTTTCTATGGGGCAATATGAACGGTGCAAGAGCACTATATGGGGCAGAGCTTTCTATGGGGCAATATGAACGGTGCAAGAGCACTATATGGGGCAGAGCTTTCTATGGGGCAATATGAACGGTGCAAGAGCACTATATGGGGCAGAGCTTTCTATGGGGCAATATGAACGGTGCAGAGCACTATATGGGGCAATATGAATGGTGCAAGAGCACTATATGGGGCAGAGCTTTCTATGGGGCAATATGAACGGTGGAAGAGCACTATATGGGGCAGAGCTTTCTATGGGGCAATATGAACGGTGCAAGAGCACTATATGGGGCAGAGCTTTCTATGGGGCAATATGAACGGTGCAGAGCACTATATGGGGCAGAGCTTTCTATGGGGCAATATGAACGGTGCAGAGCACTATATGGGGCAGAGCTTTCTATGGGGCAATATGAACGGTGCAAGAGCACTATATGGGGCAGAGCTATAGGGCAATAATGAACGGTGCAGAGCACTATATGGGGCACAGCTATAGGGCAATAATGAACGGTGCAGAGCACTATATGGGGCACAGCTATAGGGCAATAATGAACGGCGCAGAGCACTATATGGGGCACAGCTATAGGGCAATAATGAATGGCGCAGAGCTCTATATGGCACAGCTATGGGGAAATAATGATCTATTTTTATTATTGAAATTCACCGGTAGCTGCTGCATTTCCACCCTAGGCTTATACTCGAGTCAATAAGTTTTCCCAGTTTTTTGTGGCAAAATTAGGGGGGTCGGCTTATACTCGGGTCGGCTTATACTTGAGTATATACGGTAGTTAGTAGGGTTGAAGGAAGACTTTAAGTCCATCTAGTTCAACCCATAGCCTAACCTAACATGCGCTAACATGTTGATCCAGAGGAAGGCAAAAAAAACCCATGTGGCAAATAGTAAGCTCCACGTTGACAGACTAGTTCCCTGGATCAATGCCCTATCAAGGAATCTAGTATATATACCCTGCAACATTATACTTTTCAAGAAAGGTATCCAATCCCCTCTTAAATTTAAGTAATGAATCACCCATTACAACATCATACGGCAGAGAGTTCCATAGTCTCACTGCTCTTACAGTAAAGAACCTGCGTCTGTTATTATGCCTAAACCTTCTTTCCTCCAGACATAGAGGATGCCCCCTTGTCCCTGTCTCAGGTCTATGATTAAAAAGATCATCAGATCAAATCAGGTCTTTGTAATGTCCCCTCATATATTTATACATTAATATAAGATCACCTCTTAGTCTTCGTTTTTCCAAACTAAATAGCCCCAAGTGTAATAACATATCTTGGTATTGCAGACCCCCCAGTCCTCTAATAACCTTGGTCGCTCTTCTCTGCACCTGCTCCAGTTCAGCTATGTCTTTCTTATACACTGGAGACCAGAACTGTGCACAGTATTCTAAGTGTGGTCGAACTAGTGACTTGTATAGAGGTAAAATTATGTTCTCCTCATGTGCATCTATGCCTCTTTTAATGCATCCCATTATTTTATTTGCCTTTGTAGCAGCTGCCTGACACTGGCCACTGAACATGAGTTTGTCATCCACCCATACATACAGGTCTTTTTCATTGACGGTTTTGCCCAGAGTTTAAGAATTAAGCGCATAGTTATACATCTTTTTACTTCTCCCCAAGTGCATGACCTTACATTTATCCCCATTAAAGCTCATTTGCCATTTATCAGCCCGAGCTTCTAGTTTACATAAATCATCCTGTAATATGAAATTGTCCTCCTCTGTATTGATTACCCTGCAGAGTTTAGTGTCATCTGCAAATATTGAAATTCTGCTCTGAATGCCCCCTACAAGGTCATTAATAAATATGTTAAAAAGAAGAGGGCCCAATACTGACCCCTGTGGTACCCCACTGCTAACCGCGACCCAGTCCGAGTGTGCTCCATTAATAACCACCCTTTGTTTCCTATCCCTGAGTCAGCTCTTAACCCACTTACACATATTTTCCCCTATCCCCATTATTCTCATTTTATGTATCAATCTTTTGTGTGGCACCGTATCAAAAGCTTTTGAAAAGTCCATATACACTAGGTTCACTGGGTTCCCTTGGTCCAGTCCGAAACTTACCTCTTCATAGAAGCTGATCAGATTAGTCTGACATGAACGGTCCCTAGTAAACCGTGTGGATACTGGGTCATGAGGTTATTCCTCTTCAGATACTCCAGTATAACATCCCTTAGAATGCCCTCCAGGATTTTACCCACAGTAGAGGTTAAGCTTACTGGCCTATAATTTCCGAGTTCAGTTTTTGTCCCTTTTTGAATATTGGCACCACATTTGCTATATGCTAGTCCTGTGGTACAGACCCTGTTATTATGGAGTCTTTAAAGATTAAAAATAATGGTCTATCAATGACTGTACTTAATTCCTGCAGAACTCGGGGGTGTATCCCCTCCGGGTCCGGAGATTTATCAATTTTAGTGATTTTTAGATGCCGACGTACTTCCTGCTAGGTTAAGCAGGTGACATTTAATGGGGAGTTTTTATCACTAGTCATTTTGTCTTCCATGGGATTTTCTTGTGTAAATACTGATGAAAAAAAGTCATTTAGCATATTGGCTTTTTCCTCATCCTCATCCATTTCACCCAGACTATTTTTATGGGGGCCAACACTATCAATTTTTAGTTTCTTACTATTTACATAGTTAAAGAATATTTTGGGATTATTTTACGCTCTCTGGCAATGAGTCTCTCTGTCTCAATCTTTGCTGCCTTGATTTGCTTTTTACAGAATTTGTTTAATTTTCTGTATTTATTTAATGCCTCATCACTACCTACTTCCTTTAATTCTCTAAATGCTTTATTTTTGTCACTTATTACGCCCCTTACAGCTCTATTTAGCCATATTGGTTGCCTCCTATTTCTAGTATGTTTATTCCCATACGGTATATACTGTGCACAGGTCCTATCCAGGATGCTAATAAATGTCTCTCATTTTCTTTGTGTATTTTTTCTGTTGGAAATTTGCCCTCCTGAAGTTTAGTGTCCTTGTAACCCCTCTAATACACATCTTATTAAATGATACATGAAAACTAATTATTTTGTGATCACTAGGGTTGAGCGAAACTGATCGGTCATTTTCATAAGTCGCCGACTTTTGGCTAAGTCGGGTTTCATGAAACCCGATCCGATCCCAGCGTAGGATCAGCCATGCAGTACGCGATCTTCGCGCCAAAGTCACGTTTCATATGACGCGTTCAGTGCCATTTCTCAGCCAATGAAGGAGGACGCAGAGTGTGGGCAGTGTGATGACATAGTTCTCGGTCCCCACATCTCAGAGAAGGGCATGGCAGTGATTGGCGTGCTTTCTACGGCGTCACAGGTGCTATAAAGGGGCGTGCACGCCAACCGTCATCTTACTGCTGCTGATCTGAGCATAGGGAGAGGTTGCTGCTGCTTTGTCAGAAGCAGGGATAGCATTAAGCAGGGAATATAAACCCCCAAACGGCTTGTGCTGTAGCGATTTCCACTGTCCAACACCACCTTTTCCTTGCAGGGACAGTGGAGGCTAGATTTCTGTGCATCAGCTCTGTAGCTTATTGCGCTGCCCTAGAAGGCTCCCTGATAGCTGCATTGCTGTTTGTACGCCGCTGTGCAAACCAACTGCTTTTTTCAAAGTACAGATCCTGTTGCTCCTTTCTTTCTGCACAGCTCTCTTGTTTGTTTGTCCACACTTTTGTGTGCAGCAGTCCTTTTTATTGCTGCCTGCCATACTTTTCTGAGATTACAGTAGGGAGATAGTAATTGTAGTACAGTCCCTTTTTTAATATATATATCTTCAAGCCAATTTCTGCCCCTGAAACTGTGTTGTTGTGAATCAGTGGGCCTGTATTTATCTGCACTGTCCCACACCTAAAAAGGAGATTTATATTGCCAATCAGTGCATCTGTGCCAGTCTAGTCTGTTGTATCAGTCAGTCATTTTCTGCCACAGAAACAATACTGTAAAACAGTGGGCCAGATTGATTCACTAGTAGTGTTGAGCATTCCGATACCGCAAGTATCGGGTATCGGCCGATACTTGCGGTATCGGAATTCCGATACCGAGATCCGATACTTTTGTGATATCGGGTATCGGTATCGGATCAATAGGGATGTGTAAAATAAAGAATTAAAATAAAAAATATTGATAAGCTCACCTCTCCGGCGGCCCCTGGACATCATGCTGCTAACCGGGAGGCTTCTTTGTTTAAAATGCGCGCCTTTAGGACCTGGGAATGACGTCCCGGGTTCTGATTAGTCGCGTGCCGCCCATGTGACCGGCACGCGACCAATCAGAAGCCGTGACGTCATTCGCAGGTCCTCAATTCCTAGAATTAGGAGTTTTTGTGAATGAGAATGACGTCGCGGCTTCTGATTGGTCGTGTGCCGGTCACATGGGCGGCACGCGACCAATCAGAAGCCGCGACGTCATTCTCATTCACAAAAACTCCTAATTCTAGGAATTGAGGACCTGCGAATGACGTCACGGCTTCTGATTGGTCGCGTGCCGGTCACATGGGCGGCACGCGACCAATCAGAACCCGGGACGTCATTCCCAGGTCCTAAAGGCGCGCATTTTAAACAAAGAAGCCTCCCGGTTAGCAGCATGATGTCCAGGGGCTGCCGGAGAGGTGAGCATATCAATATTTTTAATTTTAATTCTTTATTTTACACATCCTTATGGATCCCAGGGCCTGAAGGAGAGTTTCCTCTCCTTCAGACCCTAGGAACCATGAGAATAACTTCCGATACTTGATGTCCCATTGACTTGTATTGGTATCGGATATCGGTATCGGCGATATCCGATATTTTTCGGGTATCGGCCGATACTATCCGATACCGATACTTTCAAATATCGGATGGTATCGCTCAACACTATTCACTAGTCTTCCATATAAAAACAAAAAGGGGAGATTAATATTGGCAAATCTGTGCATCTGTGCCAGTCCAGTCTTTGTTATCTGTCAGTCATTCTCTGCCACAGAAACTATACTGTAAAACAGTGGGCCAGATTTATTCACTAGTCTCCCATAAAAAAAAGAAGGGGAGATTAATATTGGCAAATCTGTGCATCTGTGCCAGTCCAGTCTGTGGTATCTGTCAGTCATTCTCTGCCACAGAAACTATACTGTAAAACAGTGGGCCAGATTTATTCACTAGTCTCCCATAAAAAAAAAGAAGGGGAGAATAATATTGGCAAATCTGTGCATCTGTGCCAGTCCAGTCTGTGTTATCTGTCAGTCATTCTCTGCCATAGAAACTATACTGTAAAACAGTGGGCCCGATTTATTCACTAGTCTTCCATATAAAAACAAAAAGGGGAGATTAATATTGGCAAATCTGCATCTGTGCCAGTCCAGTCTGTGGTATCTGTCAGTCATTTTCTGCCACAGAAACTATACTGTAAAACAGTGGGCCAGATTTATTCACTAGTCTCCCATAAAAAAAGAAGGGGAGATTAATATTGGCAAATCTGTGCATCTGTGCCAGTCCAGTCTGTGGTATCTGTCAGTCATTTTCTGCCACAGAAACTATACTGTAAAACAGTGGGCCAGATTTATTCACTAGTCTTCCATATAAAAACAATAAGGGGAGATTAATATTGGCAAATCTGTGCATCTGTGCCAGTCCAGTCTGTGTTATCTGTCAGTGATTTTCTGCCACAGAAACTATACTGTAAAATAGTGGGCCAGATTTATTCACTAGTCTTCCATATAAAAAAAGAAGGGGAGATTTTTATTTCCAGTGTGTGCATCTGCGTCAGTCCTGTTAGTGGTATATCTGTCAGCCACTGTCTGCCACTGAAGCTGTGTACTGTAATACAGTGGGCCTGATTTTCCCAGCAGTCTCACACACCTATAAAGGGAGATTTAAATTCACAACAAGGTTGCGTCCACCTTGTAACTGGTTTTACAGTACAAAATACCGTTTGTTAGTTTGGTTACATATTTCCAAGAATGAGGAAGTCTGGTGGAAGAGGTCGTGGCCGTGGGCGGTCATTGCCAGCTGGTAATGATGGTAGTGGTGGTGGAGCATCAGGTGGTCATGGGAAAAGCAATATAGCACCAAAGTCTCGAGTTGTTCAGCCACCGTCATCGTCTGGCTACATAAGGCCTCGAACGCTCCCTTTTCTGGGAGTAGGAAAACCGCTTTTAAAGCCAGAGCAGCAGGAACAAGTTTTGGCTTTCCTTGCTGACTCTGCCTCTAGCTCTTTTGCCTCCTCTTCGGAAAGTGCAAAATGTAAAAGCAACGCGTCGTCAGTGGATGTTCCCGGTCAGGGACAAGTCACTTCCTTTCCTTGTGTTCTTCACCCAGAATAACAGAGAAGGATGCATCAGGCGACACAACGGGTTACTCCATGGAGCTCTTTACACATACCGTACCTGGGTTAGAAAGGGAAATTGTTAACAGGCCATGCCCATTACAATATGAATCGGACATGGAGTGCACAGATGCACAGTCACAGCCAGATTATTATGCTGTTCCTTTGACTCAGACCACAACATTGCCCTCACAGTGTACTGATCCAGAATCTGACCCTGATGAGAATATGGAGCCCCATTACGAATGCTATAGCACCGGCTTACACGGTGACGCCGGCAGTAGCTCTGAAGCGGAGGAGGAGGAGCCGCAGCAGGCATTAACATCGCAACATGTTCCATCTGGCAGGCCCGTATCTGGCCAAAAACGTGTGGCAAAACCAAAAACAGTTGTAGGACAGCGTGGCCATCCGGTTAAAGTAGCTCAGTGTGCAATGCCTGAAAAGGTATCTGATAGTAGGAAGAGTGCAGTCTGGCATTTTTTTAACCAAGATCCAAATGATCAGTGCAAAGTCATCTGTAAGAAATGCTCAAGGACCTTCAACAGAGGTCAGAATGTTAAATATCTAAATACAAGTTGCATGCGTAGACATTTAACCACCATGCACTTGCAAGCCTGGACTAACTACCAAACGTCCCTTAACATTATTGCACCCTCTCACAATGAAGCTAGTCAGCAACGCTACATCCCTTCCCTCACTGTAAGCCCACCGTTTACCACACCACCTGCAGCAAATGTGGAGGTTTCTTCGCAAGGCCAAAGCAGTCAGGGAATCACCAGGTTCTTGGTAGGAAACACTGTATGTAGGCCAACAGCAAGAATACCATCACCAACCCTCTCTCAGTCTGCCATGTCCACCGGCATCCCCGCTAGTTCAACCATATGCAGTTCCCCAGTCCAGCTCACCCTACAAGAGACTCTTGTTAGGAAAAGGAAGTACTCATCCTCTCATCCGCGTACACAGGGTTTGAACGCCCACATTGCTAGACTAATCTCGTTAGAGATGATGCCCTACCAGTTAGTTGAGAGCAAAGCTTTCAAAGCCCTGATGGACTACGCTGTACCACGCTATGAGCTACCCAGTCGACACTTCTTTTCGAGAAAAGCCATCCCAGCCCTCCACCACCATGTAAAAGACCGCATTGTCCATGCACTCAGGCAATCTGTGAGTAGAAAGGTGCACATGACAACAGATGCATGGACCAGTAGGCATGGCCAGGGGCCTTACGTGTCCATCACGGCACACTGGGTTAATGTGGTGGATGCAGGGTCCACAGGGGACAGCAATATTGGGACAGTTCTGCCTAGCCCACGGTCTAGGAAACAGTTGGCTGTAGGCATTGGCCCCCCTCCTCCTCCTCCTCGTCCTCCAGCAGAAGCAAGAGCTCGTCCACAGACCGCAGTCGCACGACCACTCCATCTGCAGCTGCCACTGTTGCACACGAGGTGTCCCATTATGGAACAGCTAGTGGCAAGCGTCAGCAGGCTGTATTGGCAATGAAGTGTTCGGGCGAAAACAGACACACCATGGAAGTTCTGTCCGAGTTCTTGCAGCAAGAAACTCAGTCATGGCTGGGCAGTGTACATCTTGAGGCAGGCAAAGTAGTGAGTGATAACGGAAGGAATTTTATGGCTGCCATAGCCCTTTCACAACTGAAACACATTCCTTGCCTGGCTCACACCTTAAACCTGGTGGTGCAGTGCTTCCTGAAAAGTTATCCGGGGTTACCCGACCTGCTCCTGAAGGTGCGCAGACTTTGCTCGCACATCCGCCGTTCGCCCATACACTCCAGCCGTATGCAGAACCATCAGCGATCTTTGAACCTTCCCCAGCATCGCCTAATCATCGATGTTGCAACAAGGTGGAACTTCACACTGCACATGCTTCAGAGACTGTGCGAACAGAGATGTGCTGTTATGTATTTGTGGGAGGATACACATACACGGGCAGGCAGTTGGATGGCAGACATGGAGTTTTCAGGTGTGCAGTGGTCAAAGCCACAAGACCTGTGTCAAGTCCTTCAGTGTTTTGAGGAATGCACACGGCTGGTTAGTGCAGACAATGCCATAATAAGCATGAGCATCCCCCTAATGCGTCTGCTGAAGCAAAGTTTGATGCACATAAAGGAGCAGGCATCTGCAGCCGAGGACGAGGGAAGCCTTGATGACAGTCAGCCATTGTCTGGTCAGGGAAGTCTACTGGACGAGGTGGCGGGCGAAGAGGAGGAGGATGAGGAGGATGATGGGGATGAGTATTTTTTGGATGAGGAAGCTTCTCAGGGGGCAATAGAAACTGGTGGCGTTGCAAGGCCAGGTTCAGGGTTTTTGAGGGAGACAAGTGACGTTGATTTGGCCGAAAGTGCTCCTCAACCCAGCACAAGCAGTGAATTGACAACTGGAACATTGGCCCACATGGCGGATTATGCCTTGCGTATCCTAAAAAGGGACCCCCGCATTATAAAAATGATGACCGATGATGATTACTGGTTGGCCTGCCTCCTGGATCCATGCTATAAGGGGAAACTGCAAAATATCATGCCACATGAGAACCTTGAACAAATATTGGCAACCAAACAAGCAACTCTTGCTGACTGTTTGATTAAGGCATTCCCAGCACACAGCGCCGGTGATGGTTCTCACACGAGCTCCAGGGGGCAATAGGTCAGAGGTGTTAGAGGTGCACAAATCAGAAGTGGCGTTGGACAGAGGGGTTTTCTGACCAGGTTGTGGAGTGACTTCGCAGTGACCGCAGACAGGACAGGTACTGCAGCATCAATTCAAAGTGACAGGAGACAACATTTGTCCAGTATGGTTACTAACTATTTTTCCTACCCTATCGATGTTTTCCCTCACCCGTCATTCCCATTTGATTACTGGGCATCTGAAATAGACACCTGGCCTGAATTGTCCGAATCTGCATTGCAGGAGCTCGCTTGCCCAGCAGCTAGTGTGCTATCAGAAAGAATATACGGGCAGCACGGTGGTGCAGTGGATAGCACTGCAGCCTTGCAGCGCTGGGGTCCTGGGTTCTAATCCCACCCAGGACAACATCTGCAAAGAGTTTGTATGTTCTCTCCGTGTTTGCGTGGGTTTCCTCCGGGCACTCCGGTTTCCTCCCACATTCCAAAGACATACTGATAGGGATTCTAGATTGTGAGCCCCATCGGGGATAGTGATGATAATGTGTGCAAACTGTAAAGCGCTGCGGAATATGTTAGCGCTATATAAAAATAAAGATTATTTATTTACAGTGCTGCTGGTTCAATACTGACCGAAAAAGGACTCATCTGGCTAACCAAAATGTTGATGATCTAACCTTCAGTAAAAATGAACCACTCATGGATTTCTAATTATTTTGCCCCACCTTTCCTGGCTGACACCTAGCTTTCCTGTAAAAAGGTCTTGCTTTTGGACTGGTCTTACTGACTGCTCCAATCTCTTAATTTGCAGCTGCTGTATGTACAGCATACGACATGTTTACACCTCCGTAAATGGGCTGACTCCCCCACGGGGCCGTGGTCTTGCCACTTGGCGCAAGCACCAGTGAGAGTGCCGTTTGTCTGCAGAGGTGGGTGTGCCCACTTTTGGTCGAAGGCACTGGCACTGGGTCCCTCATAGTACAATGAAGTGTCTCTGGCGGTGGTGGCGCGCACCCAACGTCAGACACACCGTTGTATCATGAGGGGCCTTGGGCCAGTACTGCCAGACACGAGAGAGTGTCCCCCCCAGCTCAAACTGTGCTCTACCACTTGCAAAATTATCTCTCACTGCTCCACCGCTGTTTAGTCTATGCGGTGAAATCCTTCAATGCCTGGCACTGACAATACCAATTTGTTGACATGCATGATGCTAGTTAAAATATTCAGTGGCCCTGTCATACATTTACATTAGTAAATACTTTGCGCCAAACAATGTCTGAAAGTCAGCAGAGGAGCCCACCCCTGTACCTGAGTATAGCACCCTTTTTTTTTGTTTTGTTTTTTGCAAGATATTAACATCTATGTATTAATTTGGAGTCCTAACTGTGTCAGACACTCCTTCCAATTGTCCTCCGCTGACCACACCAATGCTGCCAGTGTACCCCTACAAGATAATTGAAACTGCATTGAGCCTAATTTTTTTCTTTTAGGCCTACTAAGTCTGTCTGCGGTCCCTCCTACCAATTATCCTCCGCTGACCACACCAATGCTGCCTGTGTACCCCTACAAGATAATTGAAACTGCATTGAGCCTATTTTTTTATGTTAGGCTTACTAAATCTGT
Source organism: Ranitomeya imitator (assembly GCF_032444005.1). Lineage (NCBI taxonomy): Eukaryota > Metazoa > Chordata > Amphibia > Anura > Dendrobatidae > Ranitomeya > Ranitomeya imitator. The sequence continues at coordinate 73,072,420 of NC_091285.1, forward strand.
CTGCGGTCCCTCCTTCCAATAGTCCTCCGCTGACCAAACCAAAGCTGCCTGTGTTCCCCTGGAACCTATTTAAAAGTGCATAGAGCCTACTTTTTTATTTTAGGCCTACTAAGTCTGTCTGCGGTCCCTCCTTCCAATTGTCCTCCACTGAACACAACAATGCTGCCTGTGTACCCCTGGAACCTATTTAAAAGTGCATAGAGCCTACTTTTTTCTTTTAGGCCTAATAAGTCTGTCTGCGGTCCCTCCTTCCAATTATCCTCCGCTGACCACACCAATGCTGCCTGTGTACCCCTGGAACCTATTTAAAAGTGCATAGATCCTACTTTTTTATTTTAGGCCTACTAAGTCTGTCTGCGGTCCCTCCTTTCAATAGTTCTCCGCTGACCACACCAATGCTGCCTGTGTACCCCTGGAACCTATTTAAAAGTGCATAGAGCCTACTTTTTAATTTTAGGACTAGTAAGTCTGTCTGTGGTGCCTCCTTCCAATTGTCCTCCACTGACCATACCAATGCTGCCTGTGTACCCCTGGAACCTATTTAAAAGTGCATAGAGCGTACTTTTTTTATTGTAGGCCTACTAAGTCTGTCTGCAATCCCTCCTTCCGATAGTCCTCCACTGACCACACCAATGCTGCCAAATGCTGTACCCCTGGAACCTATTTAAAAGTGCATAGAGCCTACTTTTTTATTTTAGGCCTACTAAGTCTGTTTGCGGTCCCTCCTTCCAATTGTCCTCTGCTGTCCACACCAATGCTGCCTGTGTACCCCTGGAACCTATTTAAAAGTGCATAGAGCCTATTTTTTTTATTTTAGGCCTACTAAGTCTGTCTGCGGTCACTAATTCCAATAGTCCTCCACTGAACATACCAATGCTGCCTGTGTACCCCTGGAACCTATTTAAAAGTGCATAGAGCCTTCTTTTTTAATTTTAGGCCTACTAAGTCTGTCTGCGGTCCGTCCTTTCAATAGTCCCACACTGACCACACCAATGATGCTTGTGTACCCCTGGAACCTATTTAAAAGTGCATAGAGCCTACTTTTTTATTTTAGGCCTACTAAGCCTGTGTGCGGTCCCTCCTTCCAATAGTCCTCCACTGACCACACCAATGCTGCCTGTGTACCCCTGGAACCTATTTAAAAGTGCATAGAGCCTACTTAATTATTTTAGGCCTACTAAGTCTGTCTGTGGTCCCTCCTTCCAATTGTTTTCCACTGACCACACCAATGCTGCCTGTGTACCCCTGGAACCTATTTAAAAGTGAATAGAGCCTACTTTTTTTATTTTAGGCCTAGTAAGTCTGTCTGCGGTTACTAACTCCAATAGTCCTCCACTGAACATACCAATGCTGCCTGTGTACCCCTGGAACCTATTTAAAAGTGCATAGAGCCTACTTTTTTTATTTTAGGCCTAGTAAGTCTGTCTGCGGTCACTAATTCCAATAGTGCTCCACTGAACATACCAATGCTGCCTGTGTACCCCTGGAACCTATTTAAAAGTGCATAGAGGCTAGTTTTTTAATATTAGGCCTACTAAGTCTGTCTGCGGTCCCTCCTTTCAATAGTCCTCCACTGACCACACCAATGATGCTTGTGTACCCCTGGAACCTATTTAAAAGTGCATAGCGCCTACTTTTTTATTTTAGACCTAATAAGTCTGTGTGCGGTCCCTCCTTCCAATAGTCCTCCACTGACCACACCAATGCTGCCTGTGTACCCCTGGAACCTATTTAAAAGTGCATAGAGCCTACTTTTTTATTTTAGGCCTACTAAGTCTGTCTGTGGTCCCTCCTTCCAATAGTCCTCCGCTGACCACACCAATGCTGCCTGTGTACCCCTGGAACCTATTTAAAAGTGCATAGAGCCTACTTTTTTATTTTAGGCCTACTAAGTCTGTCTTGGGTTCCTCCTTCCAATAGTCCTCCACTGACCACACCAATGCTGCCTGTGTCTCCCTGGAACCTTTTTAAAAGTGCATAGAGCTTACTTTTTTATTTTAGACCTACTAAGTCTGTCTGCGGTCCCTCCTTCCAATTGTCCTCCGCTGACCACACCAATGCTGCCTGTGTATCCCTGGAACCTATTTAAAAGTGCATAGAGCCTACTTTTTTTAATTTTAGGCCTACTATGTCTGTCTGCGGTCCCTCCTTTCAATAGTCCTCCGCTGACCACACCAATGCTGCCTGTGTACCCCTGGAACCTATTTAAATGTGCATAAAGCCTACTTTTTTATTTTAGGCCTAGTAAGTCTGTCTGCGGTCCCTCCTTCCAATTGTCCTCCACTGACCACACCAATGCTGCCTGTGTACAACTGGAACCTATTTAGAAGTGCATAGAGCCTACTTTTTTTATTTTAGGCCTACTAAGTCTGTCTGCGGTCTCTCCTTCCAATTGTCCTCCACAGACCACATCAATGCTGCCTGTGTACCCCTGGAACCTATTTAGAAGTGCATAGAGCCTACTTTTTTTATTTTAGGCCTACTAAGTCTGTCTGCAGTCCCTCCTTCCAATAGTCCTCCGCAGACCACACCAATGCTGCCTGTGTACCCCTGGAACCTATTTAAAAGTGCATAGAGCCTACTTTTTTACTTTAGGCCTAGTAAGTCTGACTGTGGTCCCTCCTTACAATAGTCCTCCACTGACCTCACCAATGCTGTCTGTGTACCCCTGGAACCTATTTAAAAGTGCATAGAGCCTACTTTTTTTTATTTTAGGCCTCCTAAGTCTGTCTGCGGTCCCTCCTTCCAATAGTCCTCCACTGAACACACCAATGCTGCCTGTGTACCCCTGGAACCTATTTAAAAGTGCATAGAGCCTACTTTTTTTAATTTTAGGCCTACTAAGTCTGTCTGCGGTCCCTACTTTCAATAGTCCTCCGCTGACCACATCAATGCTGCCTGTGTACCCCTGGAACCTATTTAAAAGTGTATAGAGCTTACTTTTTTATTTTAGGCCTACTAAGTCTGTCTGCGGTCGCTCCTTCCAATAGTCCTCCACTGACCACACCAATGCTGCCTGTGTACCCCTGGAACCTATTTAAAAGTGCATAGAGCCTATTTTTTTTATTTTAGGCCTACTAAGTCTGTCTGCGGTCCCTCCTTCCAATAGTCCTTCGCTGACCACACCAATGCTGCCTGTGTACCCCTGGAACCTATTTAAAAGTGCGTAGAGCCTACTTTTTTTAATTTTAGACCTACTATGTCTGTCTGCGGTCCCTCCTTTCAATAGTCCTCCGCTGACCACACAAATGCTGCCTGTGTACCCCTGGAACCTATTTAAATGTGCATAGAGCCTACTTTTTTATTTTAGGCCTAGTAAGTCTGTCTGCTGTCCCTCCTTCCTTTTGTCCTCCACTGACCATACCAATGCTGCCTGTGTACCCCTGGAACCTATTTAAAATGCATAGAGTCTACTTTGTTTATTTTAGGCGTACTAAGTCATTCTGCGGTCCCTCCTTCCAATAGTCCTCCGCTGACCACAACAATGCTGCCTGTGTACCCCTGGAACCTAATTAAAAGTGCATAGAGCCTACTTTTTTTTATTTTAGGCCTACTAAGTCTGTCTACTGTCCCTTTTTCCAATTGTCCTCTGCTGACCACACCAATGCTGCCTGTGTACCCCTGGAACCTATTTAAAAGTGCATAGAGCCTATTTTTTATTTTATTCCTGCTAAGTCTGTCTGCGGTCCCTCCTTCCAATTGTCCTCCGCCGACCACACCAATGCTGCCAGTGTACCCCTGGAACCTATTTAAAAGTGCATAGAGCCTATTTTTTTATTTTAGGCCTACTAAGTCTGTCTGCGGTCCCTCCTTCCAATAGTCCTTCGCTGACCACACCAATGCTGCCTGTGTACCCCTGGAACCTATTTAAAAGCGCGTAGAGCCTACTTTTTTTAATTTTAGACCTACTATGTCTGTCTGCGGTCCCTCCTTTCAATAGTCCTCCGCTGACCACACAAATGCTGCCTGTGTACCCCTGGAACCTATTTAAATGTGCATAGAGCCTACTTTTTTATTTTAGGCCTAGTAAGTCTGTCTGCTGTCCCTCCTTCCTTTTGTCCTCCACTGACCATACCAATGCTGCCTGTGTACCCCTGGAACCTATTTAAAATGCATAGAGTCTACTTTGTTTATTTTAGGCGTACTAAGTCATTCTGCGGTCCCTCCTTCCAATAGTCCTCCGCTGACCACAACAATGCTGCCTGTGTACCCCTGGAACCTAATTAAAAGTGCATAGAGCCTACTTTTTTTTATTTTAGGCCTACTAAGTCTGTCTGCGCTCCCTCCTTCCAATATTCCTCCGCTGACTACACCAATGCTGCCTGTGTACCCCTGGAACCTAATTAAAAGTGCATAGAGCCTACTTTTTTATTTTAGGCCTACTAAGTCTGTCTGCGGTCCCTCCTTCCAATTGTCCTCCGCTGACCACATCAATGCTGCCTGTGTACCCCTGGAACCTACTTAAAAGTGCATAGAGCCTACTTTTTTTATTTTAGGCCTACTAAGTCTGTCTGCGGTCCCTCCTTCCAATTGTCCTCCGCTGACCACACCAATGCTGCCTGTGTACCCCTGGAACCTATTTAAAAGTGCATAGAGCCTACTTTTTTATTTTAGGCCTACTAAGTCTGTGTCTGCGGTCCCTCCTTCCAATTGTCCTCCGCTGACCACACCAATGCTGCCTGTGTACCCCTGGAACCTATTTAAAAGTGCATAGAGCCTACTTTTTTTTTTAGGCCTACTAAGTCTGTCTGGGGTTCCTCCTTCCAATAGTCCTTCACTGACCACACCAATGATGCCTGTGTACCCCTGGAACCTATTTAAAAGTGCATAGAGCTTACTTTTTTATTTTAGACCTACTAAGTCTGTCTGCGGTCCCTCCTTCCAATTGTCCTCCGCTGACCACACCAATGCTGCCTGTGTACCCCTGGAACCTATTTATAAGTGCATAGAGCCTACTTTATTATTTTAGGCCTAGTAAGTCTGTCTGCGGTCACTAATTCCAATAGTCCTCCACTGAACATACCAATGCTGCCTGTGTACGCCTGGAACCTATTTAAAAGTGCATAGAGCCTACTTTTTTAATTTTAGGCCTACTAAGTCTGTCTGCGGTCCCTCCTTTCAATAGTCCTCCACTGACCACACCAATGATGCTTGTGTACCCCTGGAACCTATTTAAAAGTGCATAGAGCCTACTTTTTTATTTTAGGCCTACTAAGTCTGTCTGGGGTTCCTCCTTCCAATAGTCCTCCACTGACCACACCAATGCTGCCTGTGTACCCCTGGAACCTATTTAAAAGTACATAGAGCTTACTTTTTTATTTTAGACATACTAAGTCTGTCTGCAGTCCCTCCTTCCAATTGTCCTCCGCTGACCACACCAATGCTGCCTGTGTACCCTGGAACCTATTTAAATGTGCATAAAGCCTACTTTTTTATTTTAGGCCTAGTAAGTCTGTCTGCGGTCCTTCCTTCCAATTGTCCTCCACTGACCACACCAATGCTGCCTGTGTACCCCTGGAACCTATTTAGAAGTGCATAGAGCCTACTTTTTTTTATTTTAGGCCTACTAAGTCTGTCTGCAGTCCCTCCTTCCAATAGTCCTCCACAGACCACATCAATGCTGCCTGTGTACCCCTGGAACCTATTTAGAAGTGCATAGAGCCTACTTTTTTTATTTTAGGCCTACTAAGTCTGTCTGCGGTCCCTCCTTCCAATAGTCCTCCGCAGACCACACCAATGCTGCCTGTGTACCCCTGGTACCTATTTAAAAGTGCATAGAGCCTACTTTTTTACTTTAGGCCTACTAAGTCTGACTGCGGTCCCTCCTTACAATAGTCCTCCACTGACCACACCAATGCTGCCAGTGTACCCCTGGAACCTATTTAAAAGTGCATAGAGCCTACTTTTTTTATTTTAGGCCTAATAAGTCTGTGTGCGGTCCCTCCTTCTAATAGTTCTCCGCTGACCACACCAATGCTGCCTGTGTACCCCTGGAACCTATTTAAAAGTGCATAGAGCCTACTTTTTAATTTTAGGACTAGTAAGTCTGTCTGTGGTGCCTCCTTCCAATTGTCCTCCACTGACCATACCAATGCTGCCTGTGTACCCCTGGAACCTATTTAAAAGTGCATAGAGCGTACTTTTTTTATTGTAGGCCTACTAAGTCTGTCTGCAATCCCTCCTTCCGATAGTCCTCCACTGACCACACCAATGCTGCCAAATGCTGTACCCCTGGAACCTATTTAAAAGTGCATAGAGCCTACTTTTTTATTTTAGGCCTACTAAGTCTGTTTGCGGTCCCTCCTTCCAATTGTCCTCTGCTGTCCACACCAATGCTGCCTGTGTACCCCTGGAACCTATTTAAAAGTGCATAGAGCCTATTTTTTTATTTTAGGCCTACTAAGTCTGTCTGCGGTCACTAATTCCAATAGTCCTCCACTGAACATACCAATGCTGCCTGTGTACCCCTGGAACCTATTTAAAAGTGCATAGAGCCTACTTTTTTAATTTTAGGCCTACTAAGTCTGTCTGCGGTCCGTCCTTTCAATAGTCCCACACTGACCACACCAATGATGCTTGTGTACCCCTGGAACCTATTTAAAAGTGCATAGAGCCTACTTTTTTATTTTAGGCCTACTAAGCCTGTGTGCGGTCCCTCCTTCCAATAGTCCTCCACTGACCACACCAATGCTGCCTGTGTACCCCTGGAACCTATTTAAAAGTGCATAGAGCCTACTTTATTATTTTAGGCCTACTAAGTCTGTCTGTGGTCCCTCCTTCCAATTGTTTTCCACTGACCACACCAATGCTGCCTGTGTACCCCTGGAACCTATTTAAAAGTGAATAGAGCCTACTTTTTTTTATTTTAGGCCTAGTAAGTCTGTCTGCGGTTACTAACTCCAATAGTCCTCCACTGAACATACCAATGCTGCCTGTGTACCCCTGGAACCTATTTAAAAGTGCATAGAGCCTACTTTTTTTATTTTAGGCCTAGTAAGTCTGTCTGCGGTCACTAATTCCAATAGTGCTCCACTGAACATACCAATGCTGCCTGTGTACCCCTGGAACCTATTTAAAAGTGCATAGAGGCTAGTTTTTTAATATTAGGCCTACTAAGTCTGTCTGCGGTCCCTCCTTTCAATAGTCCTCCACTGACCACACCAATGATGCTTGTGTACCCCTGGAACCTATTTAAAAGTGCATAGCGCCTACTTTTTTATTTTAGACCTAATAAGTCTGTGTGCGGTCCCTCCTTCCAATAGTCCTCCACTGACCACACCAATGCTGCCTGTGTACCCCTGGAACCTATTTAAAAGTGCATAGAGCCTACTTTTTTATTTTAGGCCTACTAAGTCTGTCTGTGGTCCCTCCTTCCAATAGTCCTCCGCTGACCACACCAATGCTGCCTGTGTACCCCTGGAACCTATTTAAAAGTGCATAGAGCCTACTTTTTTATTTTAGGCCTACTAAGTCTGTCTTGGGTTCCTCCTTCCAATAGTCCTCCACTGACCACACCAATGCTGCCTGTGTCTCCCTGGAACCTTTTTAAAAGTGCATAGAGCTTACTTTTTTATTTTAGACCTACTAAGTCTGTCTGCGGTCCCTCCTTCCAATTGTCCTCCGCTGACCACACCAATGCTGCCTGTGTATCCCTGGAACCTATTTAAAAGTGCATATAGCCTACTTTTTTTAATTTTAGGCCTACTATGTCTGTCTGTGGTCCCTCCTTTCAATAGTCCTCCGCTGACCACACCAATGCTGCCTGTGTACCCCTGGAACCTATTTAAATGTGCATAAAGCCTACTTTTTTATTTTAGGCCTAGTAAGTCTGTCTGCGGTCCCTCCTTCCAATTGTCCTCCACTGACCACACCAATGCTGCCTGTGTACAACTGGAACCTATTTAGAAGTGCATAGAGCCTACTTTTTTTATTTTAGGCCTACTAAGTCTGTCTGCGGTCTCTCCTTCCAATTGTCCTCCACAGACCACATCAATGCTGCCTGTGTACCCCTGGAACCTATTTAGAAGTGGATAGAGCCTACTTTTTTTATTTTAGGCCTACTAAGTCTGTCTGCAGTCCCTCCTTCCAATAGTCCTCCGCAGACCACACCAATGCTGCCTGTGTACCCCTGGAACCTATTTAAAAGTGCATAGAGCCTACTTTTTTACTTTAGGCCTAGTAAGTCTGACTGTGGTCCCTCATTACAATAGTCCTCCACTGACCTCACCAATGCTGTCTGTGTACCCCTGGAACCTATTTAAAAGTGCATAGAGCCTACTTTTTTTTATTTTAGGCCTCCTAAGTCTGTCTGCGGTCCCTCCTTCCAATAGTCCTCCACTGAACACACCAATGCTGCCTGTGTACCCCTGGAACCTATTTAAAAGTGCATAGAGCCTACTTTTTTTAATTTTAGGCCTACTAAGTCTGTCTGCGGTCCCTACTTTCAATAGTCCTCCGCTGACCACACCAATGCTGCCTGTGTACCCCTGGAACCTATTTAAAAGTGTATAGAGCTTACTTTTTTATTTTAGGCCTACTAAGTCTGTCTGCGGTCGCTCCTTCCAATAGTCCTCCACTGACCACACCAATGCTGCCTGTGTACCCCTGGAACCTATTTAAAAGTGCATAGAGCCTATTTTTTTTATTTTAGGCCTACTAAGTCTGTCTGCGGTCCCTCCTTCCAATAGTCCTTCGCTGACCACACCAATGCTGCCTGTGTACCCCTGGAACCTATTTAAAAGTGCGTAGAGCCTACTTTTTTTAATTTTAGACCTACTATGTCTGTCTGCGGTCCCTCCTTTCAATAGTCCTCCGCTGACCACACAAATGCTGCCTGTGTACCCCTGGAACCTATTTAAATGTGCATAGAGCCTACTTTTTTATTTTAGGCCTAGTAAGTCTGTCTGCTGTCCCTCCTTCCTTTTGTCCTCCACTGACCATACCAATGCTGCCTGTGTACCCCTGGAACCTATTTAAAATGCATAGAGTCTACTTTGTTTATTTTAGGCATACTAAGTCATTCTGCGGTCCCTCCTTCCAATAGTCCTCCGCTGACCACAACAATGCTGCCTGTGTACCCCTGGAACCTAATTAAAAGTGCATAGAGCCTACTTTTTTTTATTTTAGGCCTACTAAGTCTGTCTACTGTCCCTTTTTCCAATTGTCCTCTGCTGACCACACCAATGCTGCCTGTGTACCCCTGGAACCTATTTAAAAGTGCATAGAGCCTATTTTTTATTTTATTCCTGCTAAGTCTGTCTGCGGTCCCTCCTTCCAATTGTCCTCCGCCGACCACACCAATGCTGCCAGTGTACCCCTGGAACCTATTTAAAAGTGCATAGAGCCTATTTTTTTATTTTAGGCCTACTAAGTCTGTCTGCGGTCCCTCCTTCCAATAGTCCTTCGCTGACCACACCAATGCTGCCTGTGTACCCCTGGAACCTATTTAAAAGTGCGTAGAGCCTACTTTTTTTAATTTTAGACCTACTATGTCTGTCTGCGGTCCCTCCTTTCAATAGTCCTCCGCTGACCACACAAATGCTGCCTGTGTACCCCTGGAACCTATTTAAATGTGCATAGAGCCTACTTTTTTATTTTAGGCCTAGTAAGTCTGTCTGCTGTCCCTCCTTCCTTTTGTCCTCCACTGACCATACCAATGCTGCCTGTGTACCCCTGGAACCTATTTAAAATGCATAGAGTCTACTTTGTTTATTTTAGGCGTACTAAGTCATTCTGCGGTCCCTCCTTCCAATAGTCCTCCGCTGACCACAACAATGCTGCCTGTGTACCCCTGGAACCTAATTAAAAGTGCATAGAGCCTACTTTTTTTTATTTTAGGCCTACTAAGTCTGTCTGCGCTCCCTCCTTCCAATATTCCTCCGCTGACTACACCAATGCTGCCTGTGTACCCCTGGAACCTAATTAAAAGTGCATAGAGCCTACTTTTTTATTTTAGGCCTACTAAGTCTGTCTGCGGTCCCTCCTTCCAATTGTCCTCCGCTGACCACATCAATGCTGCCTGTGTACCCCTGGAACCTACTTAAAAGTGCATAGAGCCTACTTTTTTTATTTTAGGCCTACTAAGTCTGTGTCTGCGGTCCCTCCTTCCAATTGTCCTCCGCTGACCACACCAATGCTGCCTGTGTACCCCTGGAACCTATTTAAAAGTGCATAGAGCCTACTTTTTTTTTTTAGGCCTACTAAGTCTGTCTGGGGTTCCTCCTTCCAATAGTCCTTCACTGACCACACCAATGATGCCTGTGTACCCCTGGAACCTATTTAAAAGTGCATAGAGCTTACTTTTTTATTTTAGACCTACTAAGTCTGTCTGCGGTCCCTCCTTCCAATTGTCCTCCGCTGACCACACCAATGCTGCCTGTGTACCCCTGGAACCTATTTAAAAGTGCATAGAGCCTACTTTATTATTTTAGGCCTACAAAGTCTGTCTGCGGTCCCTCCTTCCAATTGTTTTCCACTGACCACACCAATGCTGCCTGTGTACCCCTGGAACCTATTTATAAGTGCATAGAGCCTACTTTTTTTATTTTAGGCCTAGTAAGTCTGTCTGCGGTCACTAATTCCAATAGTCCTCCACTGAACATACCAATGCTGCCTGTGTACGCCTGGAACCTATTTAAAAGTGCATAGAGCCTACTTTTTTAATTTTAGGCCTACTAAGTCTGTCTGCGGTCCCTCCTTTCAATAGTCCTCCACTGACCACACCAATGATGCTTGTGTACCCCTGGAACCTATTTAAAAGTGCATAGAGCCTACTTTTTTATTTTAGGCCTACTAAGTCTGTCTGGGGTTCCTCCTTCCAATAGTCCTCCACTGACCACACCAATGCTGCCTGTGTACCCCTGGAACCTATTTAAAAGTACATAGAGCTTACTTTTTTATTTTAGACATACTAAGTCTGTCTGCAGTCCCTCCTTCCAATTGTCCTCCGCTGACCACACCAATGCTGCCTGTGTACCCTGGAACCTATTTAAATGTGCATAAAGCCTACTTTTTTATTTTAGGCCTAGTAAGTCTGTCTGCGGTCCTTCCTTCCAATTGTCCTCCACTGACCACACCAATGCTGCCTGTGTACCCCTGGAACCTATTTAGAAGTGCATAGAGCCTACTTTTTTTTATTTTAGGCCTACTAAGTCTGTCTGCAGTCCCTCCTTCCAATAGTCCTCCACAGACCACATCAATGCTGCCTGTGTACCCCTGGAACCTATTTAGAAGTGCATAGAGCCTACTTTTTTTATTTTAGGCCTACTAAGTCTGTCTGCGGTCCCTCCTTCCAATAGTCCTCCGCAGACCACACCAATGCTGCCTGTGTACCCCTGGTACCTATTTAAAAGTGCATAGAGCCTACTTTTTTACTTTAGGCCTACTAAGTCTGACTGCGGTCCCTCCTTACAATAGTCCTCCACTGACCACACCAATGCTGCCAGTGTACCCCTGGAACCTATTTAAAAGTGCATAGAGCCTACTTTTTTATTTTAGGCCTAATAAGTCTGTGTGCGGTCCCTCCTTCTAATAGTTCTCCGCTGACCACACCAATGCTGCCTGTGTACCCCTGGAACCTATTTAAAAGTGCATAGAGCCTACTTTTTAATTTTAGGACTAGTAAGTCTGTCTGTGGTGCCTCCTTCCAATTGTCCTCCACTGACCATACCAATGCTGCCTGTGTACCCCTGGAACCTAATTAAAAGTGCATAGAGCCTACTTTTTTATTTTAGGCCTACTAAGTCTGTCTGGGGTTCCTCCTTCCACTTGTCCTCCGCTGACCACACCAAACCTGCCTGTGTACCCCTGGAACCTATTTAAAAGTGCATAGAGCCTACTTTTTTATTTTAGGCCTACTAAGTCTGTCTGCGGTCCCTCCTTCCAATTGTCCTCCACTGAACACAACAATGCTGCCTGTGTACCCCTGGAACCTATTTAAAAGTGCATAGAGCCTACTTTTTTCTTTTAGGCCTAATAAGTCTGTCTGCGGTCCCTCCTTCCAATTGTCCTCCGCTGACCACACCAATGCTGCCTGTGTACCCCTGGAACCTATTTAAAAGTGCATAGATCCTACTTTTTTATTTTAGGCCTACTAAGTCTGTCTGCGGTCCCTCCTTTCAATAGTTCTCCGCTGACCACACCAATGCTGCCTGTGTACCCCTGGAACCTATTTAAAAGTGCATAGAGCCTACTTTTTAATTTTAGGACTAGTAAGTCTGTCTGTGGTGCCTCCTTCCAATTGTCCTCCACTGACCATACCAATGCTGCCTGTGTACCCCTGGAACCTATTTAAAAGTGCATAGAGCGTACTTTTTTTATTGTAGGCCTACTAAGTCTGTCTGCAATCCCTCCTTCCGATAGTCCTCCACTGACCACACCAATGCTGCCAAATGCTGTACCCCTGGAACCTATTTAAAAGTGCATAGAGCCTACTTTTTTATTTTAGGCCTACTAAGTCTGTTTGCGGTCCCTCCTTCCAATTGTCCTCTGCTGTCCACACCAATGCTGCCTGTGTACCCCTGGAACCTATTTAAAAGTGCATAGAGCCTATTTTTTTATTTTAGGCCTACTAAGTCTGTCTGCGGTCACTAATTCCAATAGTCCTCCACTGAACATACCAATGCTGCCTGTGTACCCCTGGAACCTATTTAAAAGTGCATAGAGCCTACTTTTTTAATTTTAGGCCTACTAAGTCTGTCTGCGGTCCCTCCTTTCAATAGTCCCCCACTGACCACACCAATGATGCTTGTGTACCCCTGGAACCTATTTAAAAGTGCATAGAGCCTACTTTTTTATTTTAGGCCTACTAAGTCTGTGTGCGGTCCCTCCTTCCAATAGTCCTCCACTGACCACACCAATGCTGCCTGTGTACCCCTGGAACCTATTTAAAAGTGCATAGAGCCTACTTTATTATTTTAGGCCTACTAAGTCTGTCTGTGGTCCCTCCTTCCAATTGTTTTCCACTAACCACACCAATGCTGCCTGTGTACCCCTGGAACCTATTTAAAAGTGAATAGAGCCTACTTTTTTTTATTTTAGGCCTAGTAAGTCTGTCTGCGGTTACTAACTCCAATAGTCCTCCACTGAACATACCAATGCTGCCTGTGTACCCCTGGAACCTATTTAAAAGTGCATAGAGCCTACTTTTTTTATTTTAGGCCTAGTAAGTCTGTCTGCGGTCACTAATTCCAATAGTGCTCCACTGACCATACCAATGCTGCCTGTGTACCCCTGGAACCTATTTAAAAGTGCATAGAGGCTACTTTTTTTAATTTTAGGCCTACTAAGTCTGTCTGCGGTCCCTCCTTTCAATAGTCCTCCACTGACCACACCAATGATGCTTGTGTACCCCTGGATCCTATTTAAAAGTGCATAGAGCCTACTTTTTTATTTTAGGCCTAATAAGTCTGTGTGCGGTCCCTCCTTCTAATAGTCCTCCACTGACCACACCAATGCTGCCTGTGTACCCCTGGAACCTATTTAAAAGTGCATAGAGCCTACTTTTTTATTTTAGGCCTACTAAGTCTGTCTGTGGTCCCTCCTTCCAATAGTCCTCCGCTGACCACACCAATGCTGCCTGTGTACCCCTGGAACCTATTTAAAAGTGCATAGAGCCTACTTTTTTATTTTAGGCCTACTAAGTCTGTCTGGGGTTCCTCCTTCCAATAGTCCTCCACTGACCACACCAATGCTGCCTGTGTACCCCTGGAACATTTTTAAAAGTGCATAGAGCTTACTTTTTTATTTTAGACCTACTAAGTCTGTCTGCGGTCCCTCCTTCCAATTGTCCTCCGCTGACCACACCAATGCTGCCTGTGTATCCCTGGAACCTATTTGAAAGTGCATAGAGCCTACTTTTTTTAATTTTAGGCCTACTATGTCTGTCTGCGGTCCCTCCTTTCAATAGTCCTCCGCTGACCACACCAATGCTGCCTGTGTACCCCTGGAACCTATTTAAATGTGCATAAAGCCTACTTTTTTATTTTAGGCCTAGTAAGTCTGTCTGCGGTCCCTCCTTCCAATTGTCCTCCACTGACCACACCAATGCTGCCTGTGTACAACTGGAACCTATTTAGAAGTGCATAGAGCCTACTTTTTTTTATTTTAGGCCTACTAAGTCTGTCTGCGGTCTCTCATTCCAATTGTCCTCCACAGACCACATCAATGCTGCCTGTGTACCCCTGGAACCTATTTAGAAGTGCATAGAGCCTACTGTTTTTATTTTAGGCCTACTAAGTCTGTCTGCAGTCCCTCCTTCCAATAGTCCTCCGCAGACCACACCAATGCTGCCTGTGTACCCCTGGAACCTATTTAAAAGTGCATAGAGCCTACTTTTTTTACTTTAGGCCTAGTAAGTCTGACTGCGGTCCCTCCTTACAATAGTCCTCCACTGACCTCACCAATGCTGTCTGTGTACCCCTGGAACCTATTTCAAAGTGCATAGAGCCTACTTTTTTTTTATTTTAGGCCTCCTAAGTCTGTCTGTGGTCCCTCCTTCCAATAGTCCTCCACTGAACACACCAATGCTGTCTGTGTACCCTTGGAACCAATTTAAAAGTGCATAGAGCCTACTTTTTTTAATTTTAGGCCTACTAAGTCTGTCTGCGGTCCCTACTTTCAATAGTCCTCCGCTGACCACACCAATGCTGCCTGTGTACCCCTGGAACCTATTTAAAACTGTATAGAGCTTACTTTTTTATTTTAGGCCTACTAAGTCTGTCTGCGGTCGCTCCTTCCAATAGTCCTCCACTGACCACACCAATGCTGCCTGTGTACCCCTGGAACCTATTTAAAAGTGCATAGAGCCTATTTTTTTATTTTAGGCCTACTAAGTCTGTCTGCGGTCCCTCCTTCCAATAGTCCTTCGCTGACCACACCAATGCTGCCTGTGTACCCCTGGAACCTATTTAAAAGTGCGTAGAGCCTACTTTTTTTAATTTTAGACCTACTATGTCTCTCTGCGGTCCCTCCTTTCAATAGTCCTCCGCTGACCACACAAATGCTGCCTGTGTACCCCTGGAACCTATTTAAATGTGCATAGAGCCTACTTTTTTATTTTAGGCCTAGTAAGTCTGTCTGCTGTCCCTCCTTCCTTTTGTCCTCCACTGACCATACCAATGCTGCCTGTGTACCCCTGGAACCTATTTAAAATGCATAGAGTCTACTTTGTTTATTTTAGGCGTACTAAGTCATTCTGCGGTCCCTCCTTCCAATAGTCCTCCGTTGACCACAACAATGCTGCCTGTGTACCCCTGGAACCTAATTAAAAGTGCATAGAGCCTACTTTTTTTATTTTAGGCCTACTAAGTCTGTCTACTGTCCCTTTTTCCAATTGTCCTCTGCTGACCACACCAATGCTGCCTGTGTACCCCTGGAACCTATTTAAAAGTGCATAGAGCCTATTTTTTATTTTATTCCTGCTAAGTCTGTCTGCGGTCCCTCCTTCCAATTGTCCTCCGCCGACCACACCAATGCTGCCTGTGTACCCCTGGAACCTATTTAAAAGTGCATAGAGCCTACTTTTTTTATTTTAGGCCTACTAAGTCTGTCTGCGCTCCCTCCTTCCAATATTCCTCCGCTGACTACACCAATGCTGCCTGTGTACCCCTGGAACCTAATTAAAAGTGCATAGAGCCTACTTTTTTATTTTAGGCCTACTAAGTCTGTCTGCGGTCCCTCCTTCCAATTGTCCTCCGCTGACCACATCAATGCTGCCTGTGTACCCCTGGAACCTACTTAAAAGTGCATAGAGCCTACTTTTTTTTATTTTAGGCCTACTAAGTCTGTCTGCGGTCCCTCCTTCCAATTGTCCTCCGCTGACCACACCAATGCTGCCTGTGTACCCCTGGAACCTATTTAAAAGTGCATAGAGCCTACTTTTTTATTTTAGGCCTACTAAGTCTGTCTGCGGTCCCTCCTTCCAATTGTCCTCCGCTGACCACACCAATGCTGCCTGTGTACCCCTGGAACCTATTTAAAAGTGCATAGAGCCTACTTTTTTATTTTAGGCCTACTAAGTCTGTCTGGGGTTCCTCCTTCCAATAGTCCTCCACTGACCACACCAATGATGCCTGTGTACCCCTGGAACCTATTTAAAAGTGCATAGAGCTTACTTTTTTATTTTAGACCTACTAAGTCTGTCTGCGGTCCCTCCTTCCAATTGTCCTCCGCTGACCACACCAATGCTGCCTGTGTACCCCTGGAACCTATTTAAAAGTGCATAGAGCCTACTTTATTATTTTAGGCCTACAAAGTCTGTCTGCGGTCCCTCCTTCCAATTGTTTTCCACTGACCACACCAATGCTGCCTGTGTACCCCTGGAACCTATTTATAAGTGCATAGAGCCTACTTTTTTTATTTTAGGCCTAGTAAGTCTGTCTGCGGTCACTAATTCCAATAGTCCTCCACTGAACATACCAATGCTGCCTGTGTACGCCTGGAACCTATTTAAAAGTGCATAGAGCCTACTTTTTTAATTTTAGGCCTACTAAGTCTGTCTGCGGTCCCTCCTTTCAATAGTCCTCCACTGACCACACCAATGATGCTTGTGTACCCCTGGAACCTATTTAAAAGTGCATAGAGCCTACTTTTTTATTTTAGGCCTACTAAGTCTGTGTGCGGTCACTCCTTCCAATAGTCCTCCACTGACCACACCAATGCTGACTGTGTACCCCTGGAACCTATTTAAAAGTGCATAGAGCCTACTTTTTTATTTTAGGCCTAATAAGTCTGTCTGCGGTCCCTCCTTCCAATAGTCCTCCGCTGACCACACCAATGCTGCCAGCGTACCCCTGGAACCTATTTAAAAGTGCATAGAGCCTACTTTTTTATTTTAGGCCTACTAAGTCTGTCTGGGGTTCCTCCTTCCAATAGTTCTCCACTGACCACACCAATGCTGCCTGTGTACCCCTGGAACCTATTTAAAAGTACATAGAGCTTACTTTTTTATTTTAGACATACTAAGTCTGTCTGCAGTCCCTCCTTCCAATTGTCCTCCGCTGACCACACCAATGCTGCCTGTGTACCCCTGGAACCTATTTAAATGTGCATAAAGCCTACTTTTTTATTTTAGGCCTAGTAAGTCTGTCTGCGGTCCTTCCTTCCAATTGTCCTCCACTGACCACACCAATGCTGCCTGTGTACCCCTGGAACCTATTTAGAAGTGCATAGAGCCTACTTTTTTTTATTTTAGGCCTACTAAGTCTGTCTGCAGTCCCTCCTTCCAATAGTCCTCCACAGACCACATCAATGCTGCCTGTGTACCCCTGGAACCTATTTAGAAGTGCATAGAGCCTACTTTTTTTATTTTAGGCCTACTAAGTCTGTCTGCGGTCCCTCCTTCCAATAGTCCCCCGCAGACCACACCAATGCTGCCTGTGTACCCCTGGTACCTATTTAAAAGTGCATAGAGCCTACTTTTTTACTTTAGGCCTACTAAGTCTGACTGCGGTCCCTCCTTACAATAGTCCTCCACTGACCACACCAATGCTGCCTGTGTACCCCTGGAACCTATTTAAAAGTGCATAGAGCCTACTTTTTTATTTTAGGCCTACTAAGTCTGTCTGGGGTTTCTCCTTCCAATAGTCCTCCACTGACCACACCAATGCTGCCTGTGTACCCCTGGAACCTTTTTAAAAGTGCATAGAGCTTACTTTTTAATTTTAGACCTACTAAGTCTGTCTGCGGTCCCTCCTTCCAATTGTCCTCCGCTGACCACACCAATGCTGCCTGTGTATCCCTGGAACCTATTTAAAAGTGCATAGAGCCTACTTTTTTTAATTTTAGGCCTACTATGTCTGTCTGCGGTCCCTCCTTTCAATAGTCCTCCGCTGACCACACCAATGCTGCCTGTGTACCCCTGGAACCTATTTAAATGTGCATAAAGCCTACTTTTTTATTTTAGGCCTAGTAAGTCTGTCTGCGGTCCCTCCTTCCAATTGTCCTCCACTGACCACACCAATGCTGCCTGTGTACAACTGGAACCTATTTAGAAGTGCATAGAGCCTACTTTTTTATTTTAGGCCTACTAAGTCTGTCTGCGGTCTCTCCTTCCAATTGTCCTCCACAGACCACATCAATGCTGCCTGTGTACCCCTGGAACCTATTTAGAAGTGCATAGAGCCTACTTTTTTTATTTTAGGCCTACTAAGTCTGTCTGCAGTCCCTCCTTCCAATAGTCCTCCGCAGACCACACCAATGCTGCCTGTGTACCCCTGGAACCTATTTAAAAGTGCATAGAGCCTACTTTTTTACTTTAGGCCTACTAAGTCTGACTGCGGTCCCTCCTTACAATAGTCCTCCACTGACCTCACCAATGCTGTCTGTGTACCCCTGGAACCTATTTCAAAGTGCATAGAGCCTACTTTTTTTTTATTTTAGGCCTCCTAAGTCTGTCTGCCGTCCCTCCTTCCAATAGTCCTCCACTGAACACACCAATGCTGCCTGTGTACCCTTGGAACCAATTTAAAAGTGCATAGAGCCTACTTTTTTTAATTTTAGGCCTACTAAGTCTGTCTGCGGTCCCTACTTTCAATAGTCCTCCGCTGACCACACCAATGCTGCCTGTGTACCCCTGGAACCTATTTAAAAGTGTATAGAGCTTACTTTTTTATTTTAGGCCTACTAAGTCTGTCTGCGGTCGCTCCTTCCAATAGTCCTCCACTGACCACACCAATGCTGCCTGTGTACCCCTGGAACCTATTTAAAAGTGCATAGAGCCTATTTTTTTATTTTAGGCCTACTAAGTCTGTCTGCGGTCTCTCCTTCCAATAGTCCTTCGCTGACCACACCAATGCTGCCTGTGTACCCCTGGAACCTATTTAAAAGTGCGTAGAGCCTACTTTTTTTAATTTTAGACCTACTATGTCTGTCTGCGGTCCCTCCTTTCAATAGTCCTCCGCTGACCACACAAATGCTGCCTGTGTACCCCTGGAACCTATTTAAATGTGCATAGAGCCTACTTTTTTATTTTAGGCCTAGTAAGTCTGTCTGCTGTCCCTCCTTCCTTTTGTCCTCCACTGACCATACCAATGCTGCCTGTGTACCCCTGGAACCTATTTAAAATGCATAGAGTCTACTTTGTTTATTTTAGGCGTACTAAGTCATTCTGCGGTCCCTCCTTCCAATAGTCCTCCGCTGACCACAACAATGCTGCCTGTGTACCCCTGGAACCTAATTAAAAGTGCATAGAGCCTACTTTTTTTTATTTTAGGCCTACTAAGTCTGTCTACTGTCCCTTTTTCCAATTGTCCTCTGCTGACCACACCAATGCTGCCTGTGTACCCCTGGAACCTATTTAAAAGTGCATAGAGCCTATTTTTTATTTTATTCCTGCTAAGTCTGTCTGCGGTCCCTCCTTCCAATTGTCCTCCGCCGACCACACCAATGCTGCCTGTGTACCCCTGGAACCTATTTAAAAGTGCATAGAGCCTACTTTTTTTATTTTAGGCCTACTAAGTCTGTCTGCGCTCCCTCCTTCCAATATTCCTCCGCTGACTACACCAATGCTGCCTGTGTACCCCTGGAACCTAATTAAAAGTGCATAGAGCCTACTTTTTTATTTTAGGCCTACTAAGTCTGTCTGCGGTCCCTCCTTCCAATTGTCCTCCGCTGACCACATCAATGCTGCCTGTGTACCCCTGGAACCTACTTAAAAGTGCATAGAGCCTACTTTTTTTATTTTAGGCCTACTAAGTCTGTCTGCGGTCCCTCCTTCCAATTGTCCTCCGCTGACCACACCAATGCTGCCTGTGTACCCCTGGAACCTATTTAAAAGTGCATAGAGCCTACTTTTTTATTTTAGGCCTACTAAGTCTGTCTGCGGTCCCTCCTTCCAATTGTCCTCCGCTGACCACACCAATGCTGCCTGTGTACCCCTGGAACCTATTTAAAAGTGCATAGAGCCTACTTTTTTATTTTAGGCCTACTAAGTCTGTCTGGGGTTCCTCCTTCCAATAGTCCTCCACTGACCACACCAATGATGCCTGTGTACCCCTGGAACCTATTTAAAAGTGCATAGAGCTTACTTTTTTATTTTAGACCTACTAAGTCTGTCTGCGGTCCCTCCTTCCAATTGTCCTCCGCTGACCACACCAATGCTGCCTGTGTACCCCTGGAACCTATTTAAAAGTGCATAGAGCCTACTTTATTATTTTAGGCCTACAAAGTCTGTCTGCGGTCCCTCCTTCCAATTGTTTTCCACTGACCACACCAATGCTGCCTGTGTACCCCTGGAACCTATTTATAAGTGCATAGAGCCTACTTTTTTTATTTTAGGCCTAGTAAGTCTGTCTGCGGTCACTAATTCCAATAGTCCTCCACTGAACATACCAATGCTGCCTGTGTACGCCTGAAACCTATTTAAAAGTGCATAGAGCCTACTTTTTTAATTTTAGGCCTACTAAGTCTGTCTGCGGTCCCTCCTTCCAATAGTCCTCCGCTGACCACACCAATGCTGCCAGCGTACCCCTGGAACCTATTTAAAAGTGCATAGAGCCTACTTTTTTATTTTAGGCCTACTAAGTCTGTCTGGGGTTCCTCCTTCCAATTGTCCTCCACTGACCACACCAATGCTGCCTGTGTACCCCTGGAACCTATTTAAAAGTACATAGAGCTTACTTTTTTATTTTAGACATACTAAGTCTGTCTGCAGTCCCTCCTTCCAATTGTCCTCCGCTGACCACACCAATGCTGCCTGTGTACCCCTGGAACCTATTTAAATGTGCATAAAGCCTACTTTTTTATTTTAGGCCTAGTAAGTCTGTCTGCGGTCCTTCCTTCCAATTGTCCTCCACTGACCACACCAATGCTGCCTGTGTACCCCTGGAACCTATTTAGAAGTGCATAGAGCCTACTTTTTTTATTTTAGGCCTACTAAGTCTGTCTGCAGTCCCTCCTTCCAATAGTCCTCCACAGACCACATCAATGCTGCCTGTGTACCCCTGGAACCTATTTAGAAGTGCATAGAGCCTACTTTTTTTATTTTAGGCCTACTAAGTCTGTCTGCGGTCCCTCCTTCCAATAGTCCCCCGCAGACCACACCAATGCTGCCTGTGTACCCCTGGTACCTATTTAAAAGTGCATAGAGCCTACTTTTTTACTTTAGGCCTACTAAGTCTGACTGCGGTCCCTCCTTACAATAGTCCTCCACTGACCACACCAATGCTGCCTGTGTACCCCTGGAACCTATTTAAAAGTGCATAGAGCCTACTTTTTTATTTTAGGCCTACTAAGTCTGTCTGGGGTTTCTCCTTCCAATAGTCCTCCACTGACCACACCAATGCTGCCTGTGTACCCCTGGAACCTTTTTAAAAGTGCATAGAGCTTACTTTTTAATTTTAGACCTACTAAGTCTGTCTGCGGTCCCTCCTTCCAATTGTCCTCCGCTGACCACACCAATGCTGCCTGTGTATCCCTGGAACCTATTTAAAAGTGCATAGAGCCTACTTTTTTTAATTTTAGGCCTACTATGTCTGTCTGCGGTCCCTCCTTTCAATAGTCCTCCGCTGACCACACCAATGCTGCCTGTGTACCCCTGGAACCTATTTAAATGTGCATAAAGCCTCCTTTTTTATTTTAGGCCTAGTAAGTCTGTCTGCGGTCCCTCCTTCCAATTGTCCTCCACTGACCACACCAATGCTGCCTGTGTACAACTGGAACCTATTTAGAAGTGCATAGAGCCTACTTTTTTATTTTAGGCCTACTAAGTCTGTCTGCGGTCTCTCCTTCCAATTGTCCTCCACAGACCACATCAATGCTGCCTGTGTACCCCTGGAACCTATTTAGAAGTGCATAGAGCCTACTTTTTTTATTTTAGGCCTACTAAGTCTGTCTGCAGTCCCTCCTTCCAATAGTCCTCCGCAGACCACACCAATGCTGCCTGTGTACCCCTGGAACCTATTTAAAAGTGCATAGAGCCTACTTTTTTACTTTAGGCCTACTAAGTCTGACTGCGGTCCCTCCTTACAATAGTCCTCCACTGACCTCACCAATGCTGTCTGTGTACCCCTGGAACCTATTTCAAAGTGCATAGAGCCTACTTTTTTTTTATTTTAGGCCTCCTAAGTCTGTCTGCCGTCCCTCCTTCCAATAGTCCTCCACTGAACACACCAATGCTGCCTGTGTACCCTTGGAACCAATTTAAAAGTGCATAGAGCCTACTTTTTTTAATTTTAGGCCTACTAAGTCTGTCTGCGGTCCCTACTTTCAATAGTCCTCCGCTGACCACACCAATGCTGCCTGTGTACCCCTGGAACCTATTTAAAAGTGTATAGAGCTTACTTTTTTATTTTAGGCCTACTAAGTCTGTCTGCGGTCGCTCCTTCCAATAGTCCTCCACTGACCACACCAATGCTGCCTGTGTACCCCTGGAACCTATTTAAAAGTGCATAGAGCCTATTTTTTTATTTTAGGCCTACTAAGTCTGTCTGCGGTCCCTCCTTCCAATAGTCCTTCGCTGACCACACCAATGCTGCCTGTGTACCCCTGGAACCTATTTAAAAGTGCGTAGAGCCTACTTTTTTTAATTTTAGACCTACTATGTCTGTCTGCGGTCCCTCCTTTCAATAGTCCTCCGCTGACCACACAAATGCTGCCTGTGTACCCCTGGAACCTATTTAAATGTGCATAGAGCCTACTTTTTTATTTTAGGCCTAGTAAGTCTGTCTGCTGTCCCTCCTTCCTTTTGTCCTCCACTGACCATACCAATGCTGCCTGTGTACCCCTGGAACCTATTTAAAATGCATAGAGTCTACTTTGTTTATTTTAGGCGTACTAAGTCATTCTGCGGTCCCTCCTTCCAATAGTCCTCCGCTGACCACAACAATGCTGCCTGTGTACCCCTGGAACCTACTTAAAAGTGCATAGAGCCTACTTTTTTTTATTTTAGGCCTACTAAGTCTGTCTGCGGTCCCTCCTTCCAATTGTCCTCCGCTGACCACACCAATGCTGCCTGTGTACCCCTGGAACCTATTTAAAAGTGCATAGAGCCTACTTTTTTATTTTAGGCCTACTAAGTCTGTCTGCGGTCCCTCCTTCCAATTGTCCTCCGCTGACCACACCAATGCTGCCTGTGTACCCCTGGAACCTATTTAAAAGTGCATAGAGCCTACTTTTTTATTTTAGGCCTACTAAGTCTGTCTGGGGTTCCTCCTTCCAATAGTCCTCCACTGACCACACCAATGATGCCTGTGTACCCCTGGAACCTATTTAAAAGTGCATAGAGCTTACTTTTTTATTTTAGACCTACTAAGTCTGTCTGCGGTCCCTCCTTCCAATTGTCCTCCGCTGACCACACCAATGCTGCCTGTGTACCCCTGGAACCTATTTAAAAGTGCATAGAGCCTACTTTATTATTTTAGGCCTACAAAGTCTGTCTGCGGTCCCTCCTTCCAATTGTTTTCCACTGACCACACCAATGCTGCCTGTGTACCCCTGGAACCTATTTATAAGTGCATAGAGCCTACTTTTTTTATTTTAGGCCTAGTAAGTCTGTCTGCGGTCACTAATTCCAATAGTCCTCCACTGAACATACCAATGCTGCCTGTGTACGCCTGGAACCTATTTAAAAGTGCATAGAGCCTACTTTTTTAATTTTAGGCCTACTAAGTCTGTCTGCGGTCCCTCCTTTCAATAGTCCTCCACTGACCACACCAATGATGCTTGTGTACCCCTGGAACCTATTTAAAAGTGCATAGAGCCTACTTTTTTATTTTAGGCCTACTAAGTCTGTGTGCGGTCACTCCTTCCAATAGTCCTCCACTGACCACACCAATGCTGACTGTGTACCCCTGGAACCTATTTAAAAGTGCATAGAGCCTACTTTTTTATTTTAGGCCTAATAAGTCTGTCTGCGGTCCCTCCTTCCAATAGTCCTCCGCTGACCACACCAATGCTGCCAGCGTACCCCTGGAACCTATTTAAAAGTGCATAGAGCCTACTTTTTTATTTTAGGCCTACTAAGTCTGTCTGGGGTTCCTCCTTCCAATAGTTCTCCACTGACCACACCAATGCTGCCTGTGTACCCCTGGAACCTATTTAAAAGTACATAGAGCTTACTTTTTTATTTTAGACATACTAAGTCTGTCTGCAGTCCCTCCTTCCAATTGTCCTCCGCTGACCACACCAATGCTGCCTGTGTACCCCTGGAACCTATTTAAATGTGCATAAAGCCTACTTTTTTATTTTAGGCCTAGTAAGTCTGTCTGCGGTCCTTCCTTCCAATTGTCCTCCACTGACCACACCAATGCTGCCTGTGTACCCCTGGAACCTATTTAGAAGTGCATAGAGCCTACTTTTTTTTATTTTAGGCCTACTAAGTCTGTCTGCAGTCCCTCCTTCCAATAGTCCTCCACAGACCACATCAATGCTGCCTGTGTACCCCTGGAACCTATTTAGAAGTGCATAGAGCCTACTTTTTTTATTTTAGGCCTACTAAGTCTGTCTGCGGTCCCTCCTTCCAATAGTCCCCCGCAGACCACACCAATGCTGCCTGTGTACCCCTGGTACCTATTTAAAAGTGCATAGAGCCTACTTTTTTACTTTAGGCCTACTAAGTCTGACTGCGGTCCCTCCTTACAATAGTCCTCCACTGACCACACCAATGCTGCCTGTGTACCCCTGGAACCTATTTAAAAGTGCATAGAGCCTACTTTTTTATTTTAGGCCTACTAAGTCTGTCTGGGGTTTCTCCTTCCAATAGTCCTCCACTGACCACACCAATGCTGCCTGTGTACCCCTGGAACCTTTTTAAAAGTGCATAGAGCTTACTTTTTAATTTTAGACCTACTAAGTCTGTCTGCGGTCCCTCCTTCCAATTGTCCTCCGCTGACCACACCAATGCTGCCTGTGTATCCCTGGAACCTATTTAAAAGTGCATAGAGCCTACTTTTTTTAATTTTAGGCCTACTATGTCTGTCTGCGGTCCCTCCTTTCAATAGTCCTCCGCTGACCACACCAATGCTGCCTGTGTACCCCTGGAACCTATTTAAATGTGCATAAAGCCTACTTTTTTATTTTAGGCCTAGTAAGTCTGTCTGCGGTCCCTCCTTCCAATTGTCCTCCACTGACCACACCAATGCTGCCTGTGTACAACTGGAACCTATTTAGAAGTGCATAGAGCCTACTTTTTTATTTTAGGCCTACTAAGTCTGTCTGCGGTCTCTCCTTCCAATTGTCCTCCACAGACCACATCAATGCTGCCTGTGTACCCCTGGAACCTATTTAGAAGTGCATAGAGCCTACTTTTTTTATTTTAGGCCTACTAAGTCTGTCTGCAGTCCCTCCTTCCAATAGTCCTCCGCAGACCACACCAATGCTGCCTGTGTACCCCTGGAACCTATTTAAAAGTGCATAGAGCCTACTTTTTTACTTTAGGCCTACTAAGTCTGACTGCGGTCCCTCCTTACAATAGTCCTCCACTGACCTCACCAATGCTGTCTGTGTACCCCTGGAACCTATTTCAAAGTGCATAGAGCCTACTTTTTTTTTATTTTAGGCCTCCTAAGTCTGTCTGCCGTCCCTCCTTCCAATAGTCCTCCACTGAACACACCAATGCTGCCTGTGTACCCTTGGAACCAATTTAAAAGTGCATAGAGCCTACTTTTTTTAATTTTAGGCCTACTAAGTCTGTCTGCGGTCCCTACTTTCAATAGTCCTCCGCTGACCACACCAATGCTGCCTGTGTACCCCTGGAACCTATTTAAAAGTGTATAGAGCTTACTTTTTTATTTTAGGCCTACTAAGTCTGTCTGCGGTCGCTCCTTCCAATAGTCCTCCACTGACCACACCAATGCTGCCTGTGTACCCCTGGAACCTATTTAAAAGTGCATAGAGCCTATTTTTTTATTTTAGGCCTACTAAGTCTGTCTGCGGTCTCTCCTTCCAATAGTCCTTCGCTGACCACACCAATGCTGCCTGTGTACCCCTGGAACCTATTTAAAAGTGCGTAGAGCCTACTTTTTTTAATTTTAGACCTACTATGTCTGTCTGCGGTCCCTCCTTTCAATAGTCCTCCGCTGACCACACAAATGCTGCCTGTGTACCCCTGGAACCTATTTAAATGTGCATAGAGCCTACTTTTTTATTTTAGGCCTAGTAAGTCTGTCTGCTGTCCCTCCTTCCTTTTGTCCTCCACTGACCATACCAATGCTGCCTGTGTACCCCTGGAACCTATTTAAAATGCATAGAGTCTACTTTGTTTATTTTAGGCGTACTAAGTCATTCTGCGGTCCCTCCTTCCAATAGTCCTCCGCTGACCACAACAATGCTGCCTGTGTACCCCTGGAACCTAATTAAAAGTGCATAGAGCCTACTTTTTTTTATTTTAGGCCTACTAAGTCTGTCTACTGTCCCTTTTTCCAATTGTCCTCTGCTGACCACACCAATGCTGCCTGTGTACCCCTGGAACCTATTTAAAAGTGCATAGAGCCTATTTTTTATTTTATTCCTGCTAAGTCTGTCTGCGGTCCCTCCTTCCAATTGTCCTCCGCCGACCACACCAATGCTGCCTGTGTACCCCTGGAACCTATTTAAAAGTGCATAGAGCCTACTTTTTTTATTTTAGGCCTACTAAGTCTGTCTGCGCTCCCTCCTTCCAATATTCCTCCGCTGACTACACCAATGCTGCCTGTGTACCCCTGGAACCTAATTAAAAGTGCATAGAGCCTACTTTTTTATTTTAGGCCTACTAAGTCTGTCTGCGGTCCCTCCTTCCAATTGTCCTCCGCTGACCACATCAATGCTGCCTGTGTACCCCTGGAACCTACTTAAAAGTGCATAGAGCCTACTTTTTTTATTTTAGGCCTACTAAGTCTGTCTGCGGTCCCTCCTTCCAATTGTCCTCCGCTGACCACACCAATGCTGCCTGTGTACCCCTGGAACCTATTTAAAAGTGCATAGAGCCTACTTTTTTATTTTAGGCCTACTAAGTCTGTCTGCGGTCCCTCCTTCCAATTGTCCTCCGCTGACCACACCAATGCTGCCTGTGTACCCCTGGAACCTATTTAAAAGTGCATAGAGCCTACTTTTTTATTTTAGGCCTACTAAGTCTGTCTGGGGTTCCTCCTTCCAATAGTCCTCCACTGACCACACCAATGATGCCTGTGTACCCCTGGAACCTATTTAAAAGTGCATAGAGCTTACTTTTTTATTTTAGACCTACTAAGTCTGTCTGCGGTCCCTCCTTCCAATTGTCCTCCGCTGACCACACCAATGCTGCCTGTGTACCCCTGGAACCTATTTAAAAGTGCATAGAGCCTACTTTATTATTTTAGGCCTACAAAGTCTGTCTGCGGTCCCTCCTTCCAATTGTTTTCCACTGACCACACCAATGCTGCCTGTGTACCCCTGGAACCTATTTATAAGTGCATAGAGCCTACTTTTTTTATTTTAGGCCTAGTAAGTCTGTCTGCGGTCACTAATTCCAATAGTCCTCCACTGAACATACCAATGCTGCCTGTGTACGCCTGAAACCTATTTAAAAGTGCATAGAGCCTACTTTTTTAATTTTAGGCCTACTAAGTCTGTCTGCGGTCCCTCCTTCCAATAGTCCTCCGCTGACCACACCAATGCTGCCAGCGTACCCCTGGAACCTATTTAAAAGTGCATAGAGCCTACTTTTTTATTTTAGGCCTACTAAGTCTGTCTGGGGTTCCTCCTTCCAATTGTCCTCCACTGACCACACCAATGCTGCCTGTGTACCCCTGGAACCTATTTAAAAGTACATAGAGCTTACTTTTTTATTTTAGACATACTAAGTCTGTCTGCAGTCCCTCCTTCCAATTGTCCTCCGCTGACCACACCAATGCTGCCTGTGTACCCCTGGAACCTATTTAAATGTGCATAAAGCCTACTTTTTTATTTTAGGCCTAGTAAGTCTGTCTGCGGTCCTTCCTTCCAATTGTCCTCCACTGACCACACCAATGCTGCCTGTGTACCCCTGGAACCTATTTAGAAGTGCATAGAGCCTACTTTTTTTATTTTAGGCCTACTAAGTCTGTCTGCAGTCCCTCCTTCCAATAGTCCTCCACAGACCACATCAATGCTGCCTGTGTACCCCTGGAACCTATTTAGAAGTGCATAGAGCCTACTTTTTTTATTTTAGGCCTACTAAGTCTGTCTGCGGTCCCTCCTTCCAATAGTCCCCCGCAGACCACACCAATGCTGCCTGTGTACCCCTGGTACCTATTTAAAAGTGCATAGAGCCTACTTTTTTACTTTAGGCCTACTAAGTCTGACTGCGGTCCCTCCTTACAATAGTCCTCCACTGACCACACCAATGCTGCCTGTGTACCCCTGGAACCTATTTAAAAGTGCATAGAGCCTACTTTTTTATTTTAGGCCTACTAAGTCTGTCTGGGGTTTCTCCTTCCAATAGTCCTCCACTGACCACACCAATGCTGCCTGTGTACCCCTGGAACCTTTTTAAAAGTGCATAGAGCTTACTTTTTAATTTTAGACCTACTAAGTCTGTCTGCGGTCCCTCCTTCCAATTGTCCTCCGCTGACCACACCAATGCTGCCTGTGTATCCCTGGAACCTATTTAAAAGTGCATAGAGCCTACTTTTTTTAATTTTAGGCCTACTATGTCTGTCTGCGGTCCCTCCTTTCAATAGTCCTCCGCTGACCACACCAATGCTGCCTGTGTACCCCTGGAACCTATTTAAATGTGCATAAAGCCTCCTTTTTTATTTTAGGCCTAGTAAGTCTGTCTGCGGTCCCTCCTTCCAATTGTCCTCCACTGACCACACCAATGCTGCCTGTGTACAACTGGAACCTATTTAGAAGTGCATAGAGCCTACTTTTTTATTTTAGGCCTACTAAGTCTGTCTGCGGTCTCTCCTTCCAATTGTCCTCCACAGACCACATCAATGCTGCCTGTGTACCCCTGGAACCTATTTAGAAGTGCATAGAGCCTACTTTTTTTATTTTAGGCCTACTAAGTCTGTCTGCAGTCCCTCCTTCCAATAGTCCTCCGCAGACCACACCAATGCTGCCTGTGTACCCCTGGAACCTATTTAAAAGTGCATAGAGCCTACTTTTTTACTTTAGGCCTACTAAGTCTGACTGCGGTCCCTCCTTACAATAGTCCTCCACTGACCTCACCAATGCTGTCTGTGTACCCCTGGAACCTATTTCAAAGTGCATAGAGCCTACTTTTTTTTTATTTTAGGCCTCCTAAGTCTGTCTGCCGTCCCTCCTTCCAATAGTCCTCCACTGAACACACCAATGCTGCCTGTGTACCCTTGGAACCAATTTAAAAGTGCATAGAGCCTACTTTTTTTAATTTTAGGCCTACTAAGTCTGTCTGCGGTCCCTACTTTCAATAGTCCTCCGCTGACCACACCAATGCTGCCTGTGTACCCCTGGAACCTATTTAAAAGTGTATAGAGCTTACTTTTTTATTTTAGGCCTACTAAGTCTGTCTGCGGTCGCTCCTTCCAATAGTCCTCCACTGACCACACCAATGCTGCCTGTGTACCCCTGGAACCTATTTAAAAGTGCATAGAGCCTATTTTTTTATTTTAGGCCTACTAAGTCTGTCTGCGGTCCCTCCTTCCAATAGTCCTTCGCTGACCACACCAATGCTGCCTGTGTACCCCTGGAACCTATTTAAAAGTGCGTAGAGCCTACTTTTTTTAATTTTAGACCTACTATGTCTGTCTGCGGTCCCTCCTTTCAATAGTCCTCCGCTGACCACACAAATGCTGCCTGTGTACCCCTGGAACCTATTTAAATGTGCATAGAGCCTACTTTTTTATTTTAGGCCTAGTAAGTCTGTCTGCTGTCCCTCCTTCCTTTTGTCCTCCACTGACCATACCAATGCTGCCTGTGTACCCCTGGAACCTATTTAAAATGCATAGAGTCTACTTTGTTTATTTTAGGCGTACTAAGTCATTCTGCGGTCCCTCCTTCCAATAGTCCTCCGCTGACCACAACAATGCTGCCTGTGTACCCCTGGAACCTAATTAAAAGTGCATAGAGCCTACTTTTTTTTATTTTAGGCCTACTAAGTCTGTCTACTGTCCCTTTTTCCAATTGTCCTCTGCTGACCACACCAATGCTGCCTGTGTACCCCTGGAACCTATTTAAAAGTGCATAGAGCCTATTTTTTATTTTATTCCTGCTAAGTCTGTCTGCGGTCCCTCCTTCCAATTGTCCTCCGCCGACCACACCAATGCTGCCTGTGTACCCCTGGAACCTATTTAAAAGTGCATAGAGCCTACTTTTTTTATTTTAGGCCTACTAAGTCTGTCTGCGCTCCCTCCTTCCAATATTCCTCCGCTGACTACACCAATGCTGCCTGTGTACCCCTGGAACCTAATTAAAAGTGCATAGAGCCTACTTTTTTATTTTAGGCCTACTAAGTCTGTCTGCGGTCCCTCCTTCCAATTGTCCTCCGCTGACCACATCAATGCTGCCTGTGTACCCCTGGAACCTACTTAAAAGTGCATAGAGCCTACTTTTTTTATTTTAGGCCTACTAAGTCTGTCTGCGGTCCCTCCTTCCAATTGTCCTCCGCTGACCACACCAATGCTGCCTGTGTACCCCTGGAACCTATTTAAAAGTGCATAGAGCCTACTTTTTTATTTTAGGCCTACTAAGTCTGTCTGCGGTCCCTCCTTCCAATTGTCCTCCGCTGACCACACCAATGCTGCCTGTGTACCCCTGGAACCTATTTAAAAGTGCATAGAGCCTACTTTTTTATTTTAGGCCTACTAAGTCTGTCTGGGGTTCCTCCTTCCAATAGTCCTCCACTGACCACACCAATGATGCCTGTGTACCCCTGGAACCTATTTAAAAGTGCATAGAGCTTACTTTTTTATTTTAGACCTACTAAGTCTGTCTGCGGTCCCTCCTTCCAATTGTCCTCCGCTGACCACACCAATGCTGCCTGTGTACCCCTGGAACCTATTTAAAAGTGCATAGAGCCTACTTTATTATTTTAGGCCTACAAAGTCTGTCTGCGGTCCCTCCTTCCAATTGTTTTCCACTGACCACACCAATGCTGCCTGTGTACCCCTGGAACCTATTTATAAGTGCATAGAGCCTACTTTTTTTATTTTAGGCCTAGTAAGTCTGTCTGCGGTCACTAATTCCAATAGTCCTCCACTGAACATACCAATGCTGCCTGTGTACGCCTGGAACCTATTTAAAAGTGCATAGAGCCTACTTTTTTAATTTTAGGCATACTAAGTCTGTCTGCGGTCCCTCCTTTCAATAGTCCTCCACTGACCACACCAATGATGCTTGTGTACCCCTGGAACCTATTTAAAAGTGCATAGAGCCTACTTTTTTATTTTAGGCCTACTAAGTCTGTGTGCGGTCACTCCTTCCAATAGTCCTCCACTGACCACACCAATGCTGCCTGTGTACCCCTGGAACCTATTTAAAAGTGCATAGAGCCTACTTTTTTATTTTAGGCCTACTAAGTCTGTCTGCGGTCCCTCCTTCCAATAGTCCTCCACTGACCACACCAATGCTGCCAGTGTACCCCTGGAACCTAATTAAAAGTGCATAGAGCCTACTTTTTTTTATTTTAGGCCTACTAAGTCTGTCTACTGTCCCTTTTTCCAATTGTCCTCTGCTGACCACACCAATGCTGCCTGTGTACCCCTGGAACCTATTTAAAAGTGCATAGAGCCTATTTTTTATTTTATTCCTGCTAAGTCTGTCTGCGGTCCCTCCTTCCAATTGTCCTCCGCCGACCACACCAATGCTGCCTGTGTACCCCTGGAACCTATTTAAAAGTGCATAGAGCCTACTTTTTTTATTTTAGGCCTACTAAGTCTGTCTGCGCTCCCTCCTTCCAATATTCCTCCGCTGACTACACCAATGCTGCCTGTGTACCCCTGGAACCTAATTAAAAGTGCATAGAGCCTACTTTTTTATTTTAGGCCTACTAAGTCTGTCTGCGGTCCCTCCTTCCAATTGTCCTCCGCTGACCACATCAATGCTGCCTGTGTACCCCTGGAACCTACTTAAAAGTGCATAGAGCCTACTTTTTTTATTTTAGGCCTACTAAGTCTGTCTGCGGTCCCTCCTTCCAATTGTCCTCCGCTGACCACACCAATGCTGCCTGTGTACCCCTGGAACCTATTTAAAAGTGCATAGAGCCTACTTTTTTATTTTAGGCCTACTAAGTCTGTCTGCGGTCCCTCCTTCCAATTGTCCTCCGCTGACCACACCAATGCTGCCTGTGTACCCCTGGAACCTATTTAAAAGTGCATAGAGCCTATTTTTTTATTTTAGGCCTACTAAGTCTGTCTGCGGTCCGTCCTTTTAATAGTCCCACACTGACCACACCAATGATGCTTGTGTACCCCTGGAACCTATTTAAAAGTGCATAGAGCCTACTTTTTTATTTTAGGCCTACTAAGCCTGTGTGCGGTCCCTCCTTCCAATAGTCCTCCACTGACCACACCAATGCTGCCTGTGTACCCCTGGAACCTATTTAAAAGTGCATAGAGCCTACTTTATTATTTTAGGCCTACTAAGTCTGTCTGTGGTCCCTCCTTCCAATTGTTTTCCACTGACCACACCAATGCTGCCTGTGTACCCCTGGAACCTATTTAAAAGTGAATAGAGCCTACTTTTTTTTATTTTAGGCCTAGTAAGTCTGTCTGCGGTTACTAACTCCAATAGTCCTCCACTGAACATACCAATGCTGCCTGTGTACCCCTGGAACCTATTTAAAAGTGCATAGAGCCTACTTTTTTTATTTTAGGCCTAGTAAGTCTGTCTGCGGTCACTAATTCCAATAGTGCTCCACTGAACATACCAATGCTGCCTGTGTACCCCTGGAACCTATTTAAAAGTGCATAGAGGCTAGTTTTTTAATATTAGGCCTACTAAGTCTGTCTGCGGTCCCTCCTTTCAATAGTCCTCCACTGACCACACCAATGATGCTTGTGTACCCCTGGAACCTATTTAAAAGTGCATAGCGCCTACTTTTTTATTTTAGACCTAATAAGTCTGTGTGCGGTCCCTCCTTCCAATAGTCCTCCACTGACCACACCA
Source organism: Ranitomeya imitator (assembly GCF_032444005.1). Classification (NCBI taxonomy): domain Eukaryota; kingdom Metazoa; phylum Chordata; class Amphibia; order Anura; family Dendrobatidae; genus Ranitomeya; species Ranitomeya imitator. The sequence continues at coordinate 73,105,435 of NC_091285.1, forward strand.
ATGCTGCCTGTGTACCCCTGGAACCTATTTAAAAGTGCATAGAGCCTACTTTTTTATTTTAGGCCTACTAAGTCTGTCTGTGGTCCCTCCTTCCAATAGTCCTCCGCTGACCACACCAATGCTGCCTGTGTACCCCTGGAACCTATTTAAAAGTGCATAGAGCCTACTTTTTTATTTTAGGCCTACTAAGTCTGTCTTGGGTTCCTCCTTCCAATAGTCCTCCACTGACCACACCAATGCTGCCTGTGTCTCCCTGGAACCTTTTTAAAAGTGCATAGAGCTTACTTTTTTATTTTAGACCTACTAAGTCTGTCTGCGGTCCCTCCTTCCAATTGTCCTCCGCTGACCACACCAATGCTGCCTGTGTATCCCTGGAACCTATTTAAAAGTGCATAGAGCCTACTTTTTTTAATTTTAGGCCTACTATGTCTGTCTGTGGTCCCTCCTTTCAATAGTCCTCCGCTGACCACACCAATGCTGCCTGTGTACCCCTGGAACCTATTTAAATGTGCATAAAGCCTACTTTTTTATTTTAGGCCTAGTAAGTCTGTCTGCGGTCCCTCCTTCCAATTGTCCTCCACTGACCACACCAATGCTGCCTGTGTACAACTGGAACCTATTTAGAAGTGCATAGAGCCTACTTTTTTTATTTTAGGCCTACTAAGTCTGTCTGCGGTCTCTCCTTCCAATTGTCCTGCACAGACCACATCAATGCTGCCTGTGTACCCCTGGAACCTATTTAGAAGTGCATAGAGCCTACTTTTTTTATTTTAGGCCTACTAAGTCTGTCTGCAGTCCCTCCTTCCAATAGTCCTCCGCAGACCACACCAATGCTGCCTGTGTACCCCTGGAACCTATTTAAAAGTGCATAGAGCCTACTTTTTTACTTTAGGCCTAGTAAGTCTGACTGTGGTCCCTCATTACAATAGTCCTCCACTGACCTCACCAATGCTGTCTGTGTACCCCTGGAACCTATTTAAAAGTGCATAGAGCCTACTTTTTTTAATTTTAGGCCTACTAAGTCTGTCTGCGGTCCCTACTTTCAATAGTCCTCCGCTGACCACACCAATGCTGCCTGTGTACCCCTGGAACCTATTTAAAAGTGTATAGAGCTTACTTTTTTATTTTAGGCCTACTAAGTCTGTCTGCGGTCGCTCCTTCCAATAGTCCTCCACTGAACACACCAATGCTGCCTGTGTACCCCTGGAACCTATTTAAAAGTGCATAGAGCCTACTTTTTTTAATTTTAGGCCTACTAAGTCTGTCTGCGGTCCCTACTTTCAATAGTCCTCCGCTGACCACACCAATGCTGCCTGTGTACCCCTGGAACCTATTTAAAAGTGTATAGAGCTTACTTTTTTATTTTAGGCCTACTAAGTCTGTCTGCGGTCGCTCCTTCCAATAGTCCTCCACTGACCACACCAATGCTGCCTGTGTACCCCTGGAACCTATTTAAAAGTGCATAGAGCCTATTTTTTTTATTTTAGGCCTACTAAGTCTGTCTGCGGTCCCTCCTTCCAATAGTCCTTCGCTGACCACACCAATGCTGCCTGTGTACCCCTGGAACCTATTTAAAAGTGCGTAGAGCCTACTTTTTTTAATTTTAGACCTACTATGTCTGTCTGCGGTCCCTCCTTTCAATAGTCCTCCGCTGACCACACAAATGCTGCCTGTGTACCCCTGGAACCTATTTAAATGTGCATAGAGCCTACTTTTTTATTTTAGGCCTAGTAAGTCTGTCTGCTGTCCCTCCTTCCTTTTGTCCTCCACTGACCATACCAATGCTGCCTGTGTACCCCTGGAACCTATTTAAAATGCATAGAGTCTACTTTGTTTATTTTAGGCGTACTAAGTCATTCTGCGGTCCCTCCTTCCAATAGTCCTCCGCTGACCACAACAATGCTGCCTGTGTACCCCTGGAACCTAATTAAAAGTGCATAGAGCCTACTTTTTTTTATTTTAGGCCTACTAAGTCTGTCTACTGTCCCTTTTTTCAATTGTCCTCTGCTGACCACACCAATGCTGCCTGTGTACCCCTGGAACCTATTTAAAAGTGCATAGAGCCTATTTTTTATTTTATTCCTGCTAAGTCTGTCTGCGGTCCCTCCTTCCAATTGTCCTCCGCCGACCACACCAATGCTGCCAGTGTACCCCTGGAACCTATTTAAAAGTGCATAGAGCCTATTTTTTTATTTTAGGCCTACTAAGTCTGTCTGTGGTCCCTCCTTCCAATAGTCCTTCGCTGACCACACCAATGCTGCCTGTGTACCCCTGGAACCTATTTAAAAGTGCGTAGAGCCTACTTTTTTTAATTTTAGACCTACTATGTCTGTCTGCGGTCCCTCCTTTCAATAGTCCTCCGCTGACCACACAAATGCTGCCTGTGTACCCCTGGAACCTATTTAAATGTGCATAGAGCCTACTTTTTTATTTTAGGCCTAGTAAGTCTGTCTGCTGTCCCTCCTTCCTTTTGTCCTCCACTGACCATACCAATGCTGCCTGTGTACCCCTGGAACCTATTTAAAATGCATAGAGTCTACTTTGTTTATTTTAGGCGTACTAAGTCATTCTGCGGTCCCTCCTTCCAATAGTCCTCCGCTGACCACAACAATGCTGCCTGTGTACCCCTGGAACCTAATTAAAAGTGCATAGAGCCTACTTTTTTTTATTTTAGGCCTACTAAGTCTGTCTGCGCTCCCTCCTTCCAATATACCTCCGCTGACTACACCAATGCTGCCTGTGTACCCCTGGAACCTAATTAAAAGTGCATAGAGCCTACTTTTTTATTTTAGGCCTACTAAGTCTGTCTGCGGTCCCTCCTTCCAATTGTCCTCCGCTGACCACATCAATGCTGCCTGTGTACCCCTGGAACCTACTTAAAAGTGCATAGAACCTACTTTTTTTATTTTAGGCCTACTAAGTCTGTCTGCGGTCCCTCCTTCCAATTGTCCTCCGCTGACCACACCAATGCTGCCTGTGTACCCCTGGAACCTATTTAAAAGTGCATAGAGCCTACTTTTTTATTTTAGGCCTACTAAGTCTGTGTCTGCGGTCCCTCCTTCCAATTGTCCTCCGCTGACCACACCAATGCTGCCTGTGTACCCCTGGAACCTATTTAAAAGTGCATAGAGCCTACTTTTTTTTTTAGGCCTACTAAGTCTGTCTGGGGTTCCTCCTTCCAATAGTCCTTCACTGACCACACCAATGATGCCTGTGTACCCCTGGAACCTATTTAAAAGTGCATAGAGCTTACTTTTTTATTTTAGACCTACTAAGTCTGTCTGCGGTCCCTCCTTCCAATTGTCCTCCGCTGACCACACCAATGCTGCCTGTGTACCCCTGGAACCTATTTAAAAGTGCATAGAGCCTACTTTATTATTTTAGGCCTACAAAGTCTGTCTGCGGTCCCTCCTTCCAATTGTTTTCCACTGACCACACCAATGCTGCCTGTGTACCCCTGGAACCTATTTATAAGTGCATAGAGCCTACTTTTTTTATTTTAGGCCTAGTAAGTCTGTCTGCGGTCACTAATTCCAATAGTCCTCCACTGAACATACCAATGCTGCCTGTGTACGCCTGGAACCTATTTAAAAGTGCATAGAGCCTACTTTTTTAATTTTAGGCCTACTAAGTCTGTCTGCGGTCCCTCCTTTCAATAGTCCTCCACTGACCACACCAATGATGCTTGTGTACCCCTGGAACCTATTTAAAAGTGCATAGAGCCTACTTTTTTATTTTAGGCCTACTAAGTCTGTCTGGGGTTCCTCCTTCCAATAGTCCTCCACTGACCACACCAATGCTGCCTGTGTACCCCTGGAACCTATTTAAAAGTGCATAGAGCTTACTTTTTTTTTTTAGACATACTAAGTCTGTCTGCAGTCCCTCCTTCCAATTGTCCTCCGCTGACCACACCAATGCTGCCTGTGTACCCTGGAACCTATTTAAATGTGCATAAAGCCTACTTTTTTATTTTAGGCCTAGTAAGTCTGTCTGCGGTCCCTCCTTCCAATAGTCCTCCGCAGACCACACCAATGCTGCCTGTGTACCCCTGGTACCTATTTAAAAGTGCATAGAGCCTACTTTTTTACTTTAGGCCTACTAAGTCTGACTGCGGTCCCTCCTTACAATAGTCCTCCACTGACCACACCAATGCTGCCAGTGTACCCCTGGAACCTATTTAAAAGTGCATAGAGCCTACTTTTTTATGTTAGGCCTAATAAGTCTGTGTGCGGTCCCTCCTTCTAATAGTTCTCCGCTGACCACACCAATGCTGCCTGTGTACCCCTGGAACCTATTTAAAAGTGCATAGAGCCTACTTTTTAATTTTAGGACTAGTAAGTCTGTCTGTGGTGCCTCCTTCCAATTGTCCTCCACTGACCATACCAATGCTGCCTGTGTACCCCTGGAACCTAATTAAAAGTGCATAGAGCCTACTTTTTTATTTTAGGCCTACTAAGTCTGTCTGGGGTTCCTCCTTCCACTTGTCCTCCGCTGACCACACCAAACCTGCCTGTGTACCCCTGGAACCTATTTAAAAGTGCATAGAGCCTACTTTTTTATTTTAGGCCTACTAAGTCTGTCTGCGGTCCCTCCTTCCAATTGTCCTCCACTGAACACAACAATGCTGCCTGTGTACCCCTGGAACCTATTTAAAAGTGCATAGAGCCTACTTTTTTCTTTTAGGCCTAATAAGTCTGTCTGCGGTCCCTCCTTCCAATTGTCCTCCGCTGACCACACCAATGCTGCCTGTGTACCCCTGGAACCTATTTAAAAGTGCATAGATCCTACTTTTTTATTTTAGGCCTACTAAGTCTGTCTGCGGTCCCTCCTTTCAATAGTTCTCCGCTGACCACACCAATGCTGCCTGTGTACCCCTGGAACCTATTTAAAAGTGCATAGAGCCTACTTTTTAATTTTAGGACTAGTAAGTCTGTCTGTGGTGCCTCCTTCCAATTGTCCTCCACTGACCATACCAATGCTGCCTGTGTACCCCTGGAACCTATTTAAAAGTGCATAGAGCGTACTTTTTTTATTGTAGGCCTACTAAGTCTGTCTGCAATCCCTCCTTCCGATAGTCCTCCACTGACCACACCAATGCTGCCAAATGCTGTACCCCTGGAACCTATTTAAAAGTGCATAGAGCCTACTTTTTTATTTTAGGCCTACTAAGTCTGTTTGCGGTCCCTCCTTCCAATTGTCCTCTGCTGTCCACACCAATGCTGCCTGTGTACCCCTGGAACCTATTTAAAAGTGCATAGAGCCTATTTTTTTATTTTAGGCCTACTAAGTCTGTCTGCAGTCACTAATTCCAATAGTCCTCCACTGAACATACCAATGCTGCCTGTGTACCCCTGGAACCTATTTAAAAGTGCATAGAGCCTACTTTTTTAATTTTAGGCCTACTAAGTCTGTCTGCGGTCCCTCCTTTCAATAGTCCCCCACTGACCACACCAATGATGCTTGTGTACCCCTGGAACCTATTTAAAAGTGCATAGAGCCTACTTTTTTATTTTAGGCCTACTAAGTCTGTGTGCGGTCCCTCCTTCCAATAGTCCTCCACTGACCACACCAATGCTGCCTGTGTACCCCTGGAACCTATTTAAAAGTGCATAGAGCCTACTTTATTATTTTAGGCCTACTAAGTCTGTCTGTGGTCCCTCCTTCCAATTGTTTTCCACTAACCACACCAATGCTGCCTGTGTACCCCTGGAACCTATTTAAAAGTGAATAGAGCCTACTTTTTTTTATTTTAGGCCTAGTAAGTCTGTCTGCGGTTACTAACTCCAATAGTCCTCCACTGAACATACCAATGCTGCCTGTGTACCCCTGGAACCTATTTAAAAGTGCATAGAGCCTACTTTTTTTATTTTAGGCCTAGTAAGTCTGTCTGCGGTCACTAATTCCAATAGTGCTCCACTGACCATACCAATGCTGCCTGTGTACCCCTGAAACCTATTTAAAAGTGCATAGAGGCTACTTTTTTTAATTTTAGGCCTACTAAGTCTGTCTGCGGTCCCTCCTTTCAATAGTCCTCCACTGACCACACCAATGATGCTTGTGTACCCCTGGAACCTATTTAAAAGTGCATAGAGCCTACTTTTTTATTTTAGGCCTAATAAGTCTGTGTGCGGTCCCTCCTTCTAATAGTCCTCCACTGACCACACCAATGCTGCCTGTGTACCCCTGGAACCTATTTAAAAGTGCATAGAGCCTACTTTTTTATTTTAGGCCTACTAAGTCTGTCTGTGGTCCCTCCTTCCAATAGTCCTCCGCTGACCACACCAATGCTGCCTGTGTACCCCTGGAACCTATTTAAAAGTGCATAGAGCCTACTTTTTTATTTTAGGCCTACTAAGTCTGTCTGGGGTTCCTCCTTCCAATAGTCCTCCACTGACCACACCAATGCTGCCTGTGTACCCCTGGAACATTTTTAAAAGTGCATAGAGCTTACTTTTTTATTTTAGACCTACTAAGTCTGTCTGCGGTCCCTCCTTCCAATTGTCCTCCGCTGACCACACCAATGCTGCCTGTGTATCCCTGGAACCTATTTGAAAGTGCATAGAGCCTACTTTTTTTAATTTTAGGCCTACTATGTCTGTCTGCGGTCCCTCCTTTCAATAGTCCTCCGCTGACCACACCAATGCTGCCTGTGTACCCCTGGAACCTATTTAAATGTGCATAAAGCCTACTTTTTTATTTTAGGCCTAGTAAGTCTGTCTGCGGTCCCTCCTTCCAATTGTCCTCCACTGACTACACCAATGCTGCCTGTGTACAACTGGAACCTATTTAGAAGTGCATAGAGCCTACTTTTTTTTATTTTAGGCCTACTAAGTCTGTCTGCGGTCTCTCATTCCAATTGTCCTCCACAGACCACATCAATGCTGCCTGTGTACCCCTGGAACCTATTTAGAAGTGCATAGAGCCTACTTTTTTTTATTTTAGGCCTACTAAGTCTGTCTGCAGTCCCTCCTTCCAATAGTCCTCCGCAGACCACACCAATGCTGCCTGTGTACCCCTGGAACCTATTTAAAAGTGCATAGAGCCTACTTTTTTTACTTTAGGCCTAGTAAGTCTGACTGCGGTCCCTCCTTACAATAGTCCTCCACTGACCTCACCAATGCTGTCTGTGTACCCCTGGAACCTATTTCAAAGTGCATAGAGCCTACTTTTTTTTTATTTTAGGCCTCCTAAGTCTGTCTGTGGTCCCTCCTTCCAATAGTCCTCCACTGAACACACCAATGCTGTCTGTGTACCCTTGGAACCTATTTAAAAGTGCATAGAGCCTACTTTTTTTAATTTTAGGCCTACTAAGTCTGTCTGCGGTCCCTACTTTCAATAGTCCTCCGCTGACCACACCAATGCTGCCTGTGTACCCCTGGAACCTATTTAAAAGTGTATAGAGCTTACTTTTTTATTTTAGGCCTACTAAGTCTGTCTGCGGTCGCTCCTTCCAATAGTCCTCCACTGACCACACCAATGCTGCCTGTGTACCCCTGGAACCTATTTAAAAGTGCATAGAGCCTATTTTTTTATTTTAGGCCTACTAAGTCTGTCTGCGGTCCCTCCTTCCAATAGTCCTTCGCTGACCACACCAATGCTGCCTGTGTACCCCTGGAACCTATTTAAAAGTGCGTAGAGCCTACTTTTTTTAATTTTAGACCTACTATGTCTCTCTGCGGTCCCTCCTTTCAATAGTCCTCCGCTGACCACACAAATGCTGCCTGTGTACCCCTGGAACCTATTTAAATGTGCATAGAGCCTACTTTTTTATTTTAGGCCTAGTAAGTCTGTCTGCTGTCCCTCCTTCCTTTTGTCCTCCACTGACCATACCAATGCTGCCTGTGTACCCCTGGAACCTATTTAAAATGCATAGAGTCTACTTTGTTTATTTTAGGCGTACTAAGTCATTCTGCGGTCCCTCCTTCCAATAGTCCTCTGTTGACCACAACAATGCTGCCTGTGTACCCCTGGAACCTAATTAAAAGTGCATAGAGCCTACTTTTTTTTATTTTAGGCCTACTAAGTCTGTCTACTGTCCCTTTTTCCAATTGTCCTCTGCTGACCACACCAATGCTGCCTGTGTACCCCTGGAACCTATTTAAAAGTGCATAGAGCCTATTTTTTATTTTATTCCTGCTAAGTCTGTCTGCGGTCCCTCCTTCCAATTGTCCTCCGCCGACCACACTAATGCTGCCTGTGTACCCCTGGAACCTATTTAAAAGTGCATAGAGCCTACTTTTTTTATTTTAGGCCTACTAAGTCTGTCTGCGCTCCCTCCTTCCAATATTCCTCCGCTGACTACACCAATGCTGCCTGTGTACCCCTGGAACCTAATTAAAAGTGCATAGAGCCTACTTTTTTATTTTAGGCCTACTAAGTCTGTCTGCGGTCCCTCCTTCCAATTGTCCTCCGCTGACCACATCAATGCTGCCTGTGTACCCCTGGAACCTACTTAAAAGTGCATAGAGCCTACTTTTTTTTATTTTAGGCCTACTAAGTCTGTCTGCGGTCCCTCCTTCCAATTGTCCTCCGCTGACCACACCAATGCTGCCTGTGTACCCCTGGAACCTATTTAAAAGTGCATAGAGCCTACTTTTTTATTTTAGGCCTACTAAGTCTGTGTGCGGTCACTCCTTCCAATTGTCCTCCGCTGACCACACCAATGCTGCCTGTGTACCCCTGGAACCTATTTAAAAGTGCATAGAGCCTACTTTTTTATTTTAGGCCTACTAAGTCTGTCTGGGGTTCCTCCTTCCAATAGTCCTCCACTGACCACACCAATGATGCCTGTGTACCCCTGGAACCTATTTAAAAGTGCATAGAGCTTACTTTTTTATTTTAGACCTACTAAGTCTGTCTGCGGTCCCTCCTTCCAATTGTCCTCCGCTGACCACACCAATGCTGCCTGTGTACCCCTGGAACCTATTTAAAAGTGCATAGAGCCTACTTTATTATTTTAGGCCTACAAAGTCTGTCTGCGGTCCCTCCTTCCAATTGTTTTCCACTGACCACACCAATGCTGCCTGTGTACCCCTGGAACCTATTTATAAGTGCATAGAGCCTACTTTTTTTATTTTAGGCCTAGTAAGTCTGTCTGCGGTCACTAATTCCAATAGTCCTCCACTGAACATACCAATGCTGCCTGTGTACGCCTGGAACCTATTTAAAAGTGCATAGAGCCTACTTTTTTAATTTTAGGCCTACTAAGTCTGTCTGCGGTCCCTCCTTTCAATAGTCCTCCACTGACCACACCAATGATGCTTGTGTACCCCTGGAACCTATTTAAAAGTGCATAGACCCTACTTTTTTATTTTAGGCCTACTAAGTCTGTGTGCGGTCACTCCTTCCAATAGTCCTCCACTGACCACACCAATGCTGACTGTGTACCCCTGGAACCTAATTAAAAGTGCATAGAGCCTACTTTTTTATTTTAGGCCTACTAAGTCTGTCTGCGGTCCCTCCTTCCAATAGTCCTCCGCTGACCACACCAATGCTGCCAGCGTACCCCTGGAACCTATTTAAAAGTGCATAGAGCCTACTTTTTTATTTTAGGCCTACTAAGTCTGTCTGGGGTTCCTCCTTCCAATAGTCCTCCACTGACCACACCAATGCTGCCTGTGTACCCCTGGAACCTATTTAAAAGTACATAGAGCTTACTTTTTTATTTTAGACATACTAAGTCTGTCTGCAGTCCCTCCTTCCAATTGTCCTCCGCTGACCACACCAATGCTGCCTGTGTACCCCTGGAACCTATTTAAATGTGCATAAAGCCTACTTTTTTATTTTAGGCCTAGTAAGTCTGTCTGCGGTCCTTCCTTCCAATTGTCCTCCACTGACCACACCAATGCTGCCTGTGTACCCCTGGAACCTATTTAGAAGTGCATAGAGCCTACTTTTTTTATTTTAGGCCTACTAAGTCTGTCTGCAGTCCCTCCTTCCAATAGTCCTCCACAGACCACATCAATGCTGCCTGTGTACCCCTGGAACCTATTTAGAAGTGCATAGAGCCTACTTTTTTATTTTAGGCCTACTAAGTCTGTCTGCGGTCCCTCCTTCCAATAGTCCCCCGCAGACCACACCAATGCTGCCTGTGTACCCCTGGTACCTATTTAAAAGTGCATAGAGCCTACTTTTTTACTTTAGGCCTACTAAGTCTGACTGCGGTCCCTCCTTACAATAGTCCTCCACTGACCACACCAATGCTGCCTGTGTACCCCTGGAACCTATTTAAAAGTGCATAGAGCCTACTTTTTTATTTTAGGCCTACTAAGTCTGTCTGGGGTTTCTCCTTCCAATAGTCCTCCACTGACCACACCAATGCTGCCTGTGTACCCCTGGAACCTTTTTAAAAGTGCATAGAGCTTACTTTTTAATTTTAGACCTACTAAGTCTGTCTGCGGTCCCTCCTTCCAATTGTCCTCCGCTGACCACACCAATGCTGCCTGTGTATCCCTGGAACCTATTTAAAAGTGCATAGAGCCTACTTTTTTTAATTTTAGGCCTACTATGTCTGTCTGCGGTCCCTCCTTTCAATAGTCCTCCGCTGACCACACCAATGCTGCCTGTGTACCCCTGGAACCTATTTAAATGTGCATAAAGCCTACTTTTTTATTTTAGGCCTAGTAAGTCTGTCTGCGGTCCCTCCTTCCAATTGTCCTCCACTGACCACACCAATGCTGCCTGTGTACAACTGGAACCTATTTAGAAGTGCATAGAGCCTACTTTTTTATTTTAGGCCTACTAAGTCTGTCTGCGGTCTCTCCTTCCAATTGTCCTCCACAGACCACATCAATGCTGCCTGTGTACCCCTGGAACCTATTTAGAAGTGCATAGAGCCTACTTTTTTTATTTTAGGCCTACTAAGTCTGTCTGCAGTCCCTCCTTCCAATAGTCCTCCGCAGACCACACCAATGCTGCCTGTGTACCCCTGGAACCTATTTAAAAGTGCATAGAGCCTACTTTTTTACTTTAGGCCTACTAAGTCTGACTGCGGTCCCTCCTTACAATAGTCCTCCACTGACCTCACCAATGCTGTCTGTGTACCCCTGGAACCTATTTCAAAGTGCATAGAGCCTACTTTTTTTTTATTTTAGGCCTCCTAAGTCTGTCTGCGGTCCCTCCTTCCAATAGTCCTCCACTGAACACACCAATGCTGCCTGTGTACCCTTGGAACCAATTTAAAAGTGCATAGAGCCTACTTTTTTTAATTTTAGGCCTACTAAGTCTGTCTGCGGTCCCTACTTTCAATAGTCCTCCGCTGACCACACCAATGCTGCCTGTGTACCCCTGGAACCTATTTAAAAGTGTATAGAGCTTACTTTTTTATTTTAGGCCTACTATGTCTGTCTGCGGTCGCTCCTTCCAATAGTCCTCCACTGACCACACCAATGCTGCCTGTGTACCCCTGGAACCTATTTAAAAGTGCATAGAGCCTATTTTTTTATTTTAGGCCTACTAAGTCTGTCTGCGGTCCCTCCTTCCAATAGTCCTTCGCTGACCACACCAATGCTGCCTGTGTACCCCTGGAACCTATTTAAAAGTGCGTAGAGCCTACTTTTTTTAATTTTAGACCTACTATGTCTGTCTGCGGTCCCTCCTTTCAATAGTCCTCCGCTGACCACACAAATGCTGCCTGTGTACCCCTGGAACCTATTTAAATGTGCATAGAGCCTACTTTTTTATTTTAGGCCTAGTAAGTCTGTCTGCTGTCCCTCCTTCCTTTTGTCCTCCACTGACCATACCAATGCTGCCTGTGTACCCCTGGAACCTATTTAAAATGCATAGAGTCTACTTTGTTTATTTTAGGCGTACTAAGTCATTCTGCGGTCCCTCCTTCCAATAGTCCTCCGCTGACCACAACAATGCTGCCTGTGTACCCCTGGAACCTAATTAAAAGTGCATAGAGCCTACTTTTTTTATTTTAGGCCTACTAAGTCTGTCTACTGTCCCTTTTTCCAATTGTCCTCTGCTGACCACACCAATGCTGCCTGTGTACCCCTGGAACCTATTTAAAAGTGCATAGAGCCTATTTTTTATTTTATTCCTGCTAAGTCTGTCTGCGGTCCCTCCTTCCAATTGTCCTCCGCCGACCACACCAATGCTGCCTGTGTACCCCTGGAACCTATTTAAAAGTGCATAGAGCCTACTTTTTTTATTTTAGGCCTACTAAGTCTGTCTGCGCTCCCTCCTTCCAATATTCCTCCGCTGACTACACCAATGCTGCCTGTGTACCCCTGGAACCTAATTAAAAGTGCATAGAGCCTACTTTTTTATTTTAGGCCTACTAAGTCTGTCTGCGGTCCCTCCTTCCAATTGTCCTCCGCTGACCACATCAATGCTGCCTGTGTACCCCTGGAACCTACTTAAAAGTGCATAGAGCCTACTTTTTTTATTTTAGGCCTACTAAGTCTGTCTGCGGTCCCTCCTTCCAATTGTCCTCCGCTGACCACACCAATGCTGCCTGTGTACCCCTGGAACCTATTTAAAAGTGCATAGAGCCTACTTTTTTATTTTAGGCCTACTAAGTCTGTCTGCGGTCCCTCCTTCCAATTGTCCTCCGCTGACCACACCAATGCTGCCTGTGTACCCCTGGAACCTATTTAAAAGTGCATAGAGCCTACTTTTTTATTTTAGGCCTACTAAGTCTGTCTGGGGTTTCTCCTTCCAATAGTCCTCCACTGACCACACCAATGCTGCCTGTGTACCCCTGGAACCTTTTTAAAAGTGCATAGAGCTTACTTTTTAATTTTAGACCTACTAAGTCTGTCTGCGGTCCCTCCTTCCAATTGTCCTCCGCTGACCACACCAATGCTGCCTGTGTATCCCTGGAACCTATTTAAAAGTGCATAGAGCCTACTTTTTTTAATTTTAGGCCTACTATGTCTGTCTGCGGTCCCTCCTTTCAATAGTCCTCCGCTGACCACACCAATGCTGCCTGTGTACCCCTGGAACCTATTTAAATGTGCATAAAGCCTACTTTTTTATTTTAGGCCTAGTAAGTCTGTCTGCGGTCCCTCCTTCCAATTGTCCTCCACTGACCACACCAATGCTGCCTGTGTACAACTGGAACCTATTTAGAAGTGCATAGAGCCTACTTTTTTATTTTAGGCCTACTAAGTCTGTCTGCGGTCTCTCCTTCCAATTGTCCTCCACAGACCACATCAATGCTGCCTGTGTACCCCTGGAACCTATTTAGAAGTGCATAGAGCCTACTTTTTTTATTTTAGGCCTACTAAGTCTGTCTGCAGTCCCTCCTTCCAATAGTCCTCCGCAGACCACACCAATGCTGCCTGTGTACCCCTGGAACCTATTTAAAAGTGCATAGAGCCTACTTTTTTACTTTAGGCCTACTAAGTCTGACTGCGGTCCCTCCTTACAATAGTCCTCCACTGACCTCACCAATGCTGTCTGTGTACCCCTGGAACCTATTTCAAAGTGCATAGAGCCTACTTTTTTTTTATTTTAGGCCTCCTAAGTCTGTCTGCGGTCCCTCCTTCCAATAGTCCTCCACTGAACACACCAATGCTGCCTGTGTACCCTTGGAACCAATTTAAAAGTGCATAGAGCCTACTTTTTTTAATTTTAGGCCTACTAAGTCTGTCTGCGGTCCCTACTTTCAATAGTCCTCCGCTGACCACACCAATGCTGCCTGTGTACCCCTGGAACCTATTTAAAAGTGTATAGAGCTTACTTTTTTATTTTAGGCCTACTATGTCTGTCTGCGGTCGCTCCTTCCAATAGTCCTCCACTGACCACACCAATGCTGCCTGTGTACCCCTGGAACCTATTTAAAAGTGCATAGAGCCTATTTTTTTATTTTAGGCCTACTAAGTCTGTCTGCGGTCCCTCCTTCCAATAGTCCTTCGCTGACCACACCAATGCTGCCTGTGTACCCCTGGAACCTATTTAAAAGTGCGTAGAGCCTACTTTTTTTAATTTTAGACCTACTATGTCTGTCTGCGGTCCCTCCTTTCAATAGTCCTCCGCTGACCACACAAATGCTGCCTGTGTACCCCTGGAACCTATTTAAATGTGCATAGAGCCTACTTTTTTATTTTAGGCCTAGTAAGTCTGTCTGCTGTCCCTCCTTCCTTTTGTCCTCCACTGACCATACCAATGCTGCCTGTGTACCCCTGGAACCTATTTAAAATGCATAGAGTCTACTTTGTTTATTTTAGGCGTACTAAGTCATTCTGCGGTCCCTCCTTCCAATAGTCCTCCGCTGACCACAACAATGCTGCCTGTGTACCCCTGGAACCTAATTAAAAGTGCATAGAGCCTACTTTTTTTATTTTAGGCCTACTAAGTCTGTCTACTGTCCCTTTTTCCAATTGTCCTCTGCTGACCACACCAATGCTGCCTGTGTACCCCTGGAACCTATTTAAAAGTGCATAGAGCCTATTTTTTATTTTATTCCTGCTAAGTCTGTCTGCGGTCCCTCCTTCCAATTGTCCTCCGCCGACCACACCAATGCTGCCTGTGTACCCCTGGAACCTATTTAAAAGTGCATAGAGCCTACTTTTTTTATTTTAGGCCTACTAAGTCTGTCTGCGCTCCCTCCTTCCAATATTCCTCCGCTGACTACACCAATGCTGCCTGTGTACCCCTGGAACCTATTTAAAAGTGCATAGAGCCTACTTTTTTATTTTAGGCCTACTAAGTCTGTCTGCGGTCCCTCCTTCCAATTGTCCTCCGCTGACCACACCAATGCTGCCTGTGTACCCCTGGAACCTATTTAAAAGTGCATAGAGCCTACTTTTTTATTTTAGGCCTACTAAGTCTGTCTGGGGTTCCTCCTTCCAATAGTCCTCCACTGACCACACCAATGATGCCTGTGTACCCCTGGAACCTATTTAAAAGTGCATAGAGCTTACTTTTTTATTTTAGACCTACTAAGTCTGTCTGCGGTCCCTCCTTCCAATTGTCCTCCGCTGACCACACCAATGCTGCCTGTGTACCCCTGGAACCTATTTAAAAGTGCATAGAGCCTACTTTATTATTTTAGGCCTACAAAGTCTGTCTGCGGTCCCTCCTTCCAATTGTTTTCCACTGACCACACCAATGCTGCCTGTGTACCCCTGGAACCTATTTATAAGTGCATAGAGCCTACTTTTTTTATTTTAGGCCTAGTAAGTCTGTCTGCGGTCACTAATTCCAATAGTCCTCCACTGAACATACCAATGCTGCCTGTGTACGCCTGGAACCTATTTAAAAGTGCATAGAGCCTACTTTTTTAATTTTAGGCCTACTAAGTCTGTCTGCGGTCCCTCCTTTCAATAGTCCTCCACTGACCACACCAATGATGCTTGTGTACCCCTGGAACCTATTTAAAAGTGCATAGAGCCTACTTTTTTATTTTAGGCCTACTAAGTCTGTGTGCGGTCACTCCTTCCAATAGTCCTCCACTGACCACACCAATGCTGCCTGTGTACCCCTGGAACCTATTTAAAAGTGCATAGAGCCTACTTTTTTATTTTAGGCCTACTAAGTCTGTCTGCGGTCCCTCCTTCCAATAGTCCTCCGCTGACCACACCAATGCTGCCAGTGTACCCCTGGAACCTAATTAAAAGTGCATAGAGCCTACTTTTTTTTATTTTAGGCCTACTAAGTCTGTCTACTGTCCCTTTTTCCAATTGTCCTCTGCTGACCACACCAATGCTGCCTGTGTACCCCTGGAACCTATTTAAAAGTGCACAGAGCCTATTTTTTATTTTATTCCTGCTAAGTCTGTCTGCGGTCCCTCCTTCCAATTGTCCTCCGCCGACCACACCAATGCTGCCTGTGTACCCCTGGAACCTATTTAAAAGTGCATAGAGCCTACTTTTTTTATTTTAGGCCTACTAAGTCTGTCTGCGCTCCCTCCTTCCAATGTTCCTCCGCTGACTACACCAATGCTGCCTGTGTACCCCTGGAACCTAATTAAAAGTGCATAGAGCCTACTTTTTTATTTTAGGCCTACTAAGTCTGTCTGCGGTCCCTCCTTCCAATTGTCCTCCGCTGACCACATCAATGCTGCCTGTGTACCCCTGGAACCTACTTAAAAGTGCATAGAGCCTACTTTTTTTATTTTAGGCCTACTAAGTCTGTCTGCGGTCCCTCCTTCCAATTGTCCTCCGCTGACCACACCAATGCTGCCTGTGTACCCCTGGAACCTATTTAAAAGTGCATAGAGCCTACTTTTTTATTTTAGGCCTACTAAGTCTGTCTGCGGTCCCTCCTTCCAATTGTCCTCCGCTGACCACACCAATGCTGCCTGTGTACCCCTGGAACCTATTTAAAAGTGCATAGAGCCTACTTTTTTATTTTAGGCCTACTAAGTCTGTCTGGGGTTCCTCCTTCCAATAGTCCTCCACTGACCACACCAATGATGCCTGTGTACCCCTGGAACCTATTTAAAAGTGCATAGAGCTTACTTTTTTATTTTAGACCTACTAAGTCTGTCTGCGGTCCCTCCTTCCAATTGTCCTCCGCTGACCACACCAATGCTGCCTGTGTACCCCTGGAACCTATTTAAAAGTGCATAGAGCCTACTTTATTATTTTAGGCCTACAAAGTCTGTCTGCGGTCCCTCCTTCCAATTGTTTTCCACTGACCACACCAATGCTGCCTGTGTACCCCTGGAACCTATTTATAAGTGCATAGAGCCTACTTTTTTTATTTTAGGCCTAGTAAGTCTGTCTGCGGTCACTAATTCCAATAGTCCTCCACTGAACATACCAATGCTGCCTGTGTACGCCTGGAACCTATTTAAAAGTGCATAGAGCCTACTTTTTTAATTTTAGGCCTACTAAGTCTGTCTGCGGTCCCTCCTTTCAATAGTCCTCCACTGACCACACCAATGATGCTTGTGTACCCCTGGAACCTATTTAAAAGTGCATAGAGCCTACTTTTTTATTTTAGGCCTACTAAGTCTGTCTGGGGTTTCTCCTTCCAATAGTCCTCCACTGACCACACCAATGCTGCCTGTGTACCCCTGGAACCTTTTTAAAAGTGCATAGAGCTTACTTTTTAATTTTAGACCTACTAAGTCTGTCTGCGGTCCCTCCTTCCAATTGTCCTCCGCTGACCACACCAATGCTGCCTGTGTATCCCTGGAACCTATTTAAAAGTGCATAGAGCCTACTTTTTTTAATTTTAGGCCTACTATGTCTGTCTGCGGTCCCTCCTTTCAATAGTCCTCCGCTGACCACACCAATGCTGCCTGTGTACCCCTGGAACCTATTTAAATGTGCATAAAGCCTACTTTTTTATTTTAGGCCTACTAAGTCTGTCTGCGGTCCCTCCTTCCAATAGTCCTTCGCTGACCACACCAATGCTGCCTGTGTACCCCTGGAACCTATTTAAAAGTGCGTAGAGCCTACTTTTTTTAATTTTAGACCTACTATGTCTGTCTGCGGTCCCTCCTTTCAATAGTCCTCCGCTGACCACACAAATGCTGCCTGTGTACCCCTGGAACCTATTTAAATGTGCATAGAGCCTACTTTTTTATTTTAGGCCTAGTAAGTCTGTCTGCTGTCCCTCCTTCCTTTTGTCCTCCACTGACCATACCAATGCTGCCTGTGTACCCCTGGAACCTATTTAAAATGCATAGAGTCTACTTTGTTTATTTTAGGCGTACTAAGTCATTCTGCGGTCCCTCCTTCCAATAGTCCTCCGCTGACCACAACAATGCTGCCTGTGTACCCCTGGAACCTAATTAAAAGTGCATAGAGCCTACTTTTTTTTATTTTAGGCCTACTAAGTCTGTCTACTGTCCCTTTTTTCAATTGTCCTCTGCTGACCACACCAATGCTGCCTGTGTACCCCTGGAACCTATTTAAAAGTGCATAGAGCCTACTTTTTTATTTTAGGCCTACTAAGTCTGTCTGGGGTTTCTCCTTCCAATAGTCCTCCACTGACCACACCAATGCTGCCTGTGTACCCCTGGAACCTTTTTAAAAGTGCATAGAGCTTACTTTTTAATTTTAGACCTACTAAGTCTGTCTGCGGTCCCTCCTTCCAATTGTCCTCCGCTGACCACACCAATGCTGCCTGTGTATCCCTGGAACCTATTTAAAAGTGCATAGAGCCTACTTTTTTTAATTTTAGGCCTACTATGTCTGTCTGCGGTCCCTCCTTTCAATAGTCCTCCGCTGACCACACCAATGCTGCCTGTGTACCCCTGGAACCTATTTAAATGTGCATAAAGCCTACTTTTTTATTTTAGGCCTAGTAAGTCTGTCTGCGGTCCCTCCTTCCAATTGTCCTCCACTGACCACACCAATGCTGCCTGTGTACAACTGGAACCTATTTAGAAGTGCATAGAGCCTACTTTTTTATTTTAGGCCTACTAAGTCTGTCTGCGGTCTCTCCTTCCAATTGTCCTCCACAGACCACATCAATGCTGCCTGTGTACCCCTGGAACCTATTTAGAAGTGCATAGAGCCTACTTTTTTTATTTTAGGCCTACTAAGTCTGTCTGCAGTCCCTCCTTCCAATAGTCCTCCGCAGACCACACCAATGCTGCCTGTGTACCCCTGGAACCTATTTAAAAGTGCATAGAGCCTACTTTTTTACTTTAGGCCTACTAAGTCTGACTGCGGTCCCTCCTTACAATAGTCCTCCACTGACCTCACCAATGCTGTCTGTGTACCCCTGGAACCTATTTCAAAGTGCATAGAGCCTACTTTTTTTTTATTTTAGGCCTCCTAAGTCTGTCTGCGGTCCCTCCTTCCAATAGTCCTCCACTGAACACACCAATGCTGCCTGTGTACCCTTGGAACCAATTTAAAAGTGCATAGAGCCTACTTTTTTTAATTTTAGGCCTACTAAGTCTGTCTGCGGTCCCTACTTTCAATAGTCCTCCGCTGACCACACCAATGCTGCCTGTGTACCCCTGGAACCTATTTAAAAGTGTATAGAGCTTACTTTTTTATTTTAGGCCTACTATGTCTGTCTGCGGTCGCTCCTTCCAATAGTCCTCCACTGACCACACCAATGCTGCCTGTGTACCCCTGGAACCTATTTAAAAGTGCATAGAGCCTATTTTTTTATTTTAGGCCTACTAAGTCTGTCTGCGGTCCCTCCTTCCAATAGTCCTTCGCTGACCACACCAATGCTGCCTGTGTACCCCTGGAACCTATTTAAAAGTGCGTAGAGCCTACTTTTTTTAATTTTAGACCTACTATGTCTGTCTGCGGTCCCTCCTTTCAATAGTCCTCCGCTGACCACACAAATGCTGCCTGTGTACCCCTGGAACCTATTTAAATGTGCATAGAGCCTACTTTTTTATTTTAGGCCTAGTAAGTCTGTCTGCTGTCCCTCCTTCCTTTTGTCCTCCACTGACCATACCAATGCTGCCTGTGTACCCCTGGAACCTATTTAAAATGCATAGAGTCTACTTTGTTTATTTTAGGCGTACTAAGTCATTCTGCGGTCCCTCCTTCCAATAGTCCTCCGCTGACCACAACAATGCTGCCTGTGTACCCCTGGAACCTAATTAAAAGTGCATAGAGCCTACTTTTTTTATTTTAGGCCTACTAAGTCTGTCTACTGTCCCTTTTTCCAATTGTCCTCTGCTGACCACACCAATGCTGCCTGTGTACCCCTGGAACCTATTTAAAAGTGCATAGAGCCTATTTTTTATTTTATTCCTGCTAAGTCTGTCTGCGGTCCCTCCTTCCAATTGTCCTCCGCCGACCACACCAATGCTGCCTGTGTACCCCTGGAACCTATTTAAAAGTGCATAGAGCCTACTTTTTTTATTTTAGGCCTACTAAGTCTGTCTGCGCTCCCTCCTTCCAATATTCCTCCGCTGACTACACCAATGCTGCCTGTGTACCCCTGGAACCTAATTAAAAGTGCATAGAGCCTACTTTTTTATTTTAGGCCTACTAAGTCTGTCTGCGGTCCCTCCTTCCAATTGTCCTCCGCTGACCACATCAATGCTGCCTGTGTACCCCTGGAACCTACTTAAAAGTGCATAGAGCCTACTTTTTTTATTTTAGGCCTACTAAGTCTGTCTGCGGTCCCTCCTTCCAATTGTCCTCCGCTGACCACACCAATGCTGCCTGTGTACCCCTGGAACCTATTTAAAAGTGCATAGAGCCTACTTTTTTATTTTAGGCCTACTAAGTCTGTCTGCGGTCCCTCCTTCCAATTGTCCTCCGCTGACCACACCAATGCTGCCTGTGTACCCCTGGAACCTATTTAAAAGTGCATAGAGCCTACTTTTTTATTTTAGGCCTACTAAGTCTGTCTGGGGTTTCTCCTTCCAATAGTCCTCCACTGACCACACCAATGCTGCCTGTGTACCCCTGGAACCTTTTTAAAAGTGCATAGAGCTTACTTTTTAATTTTAGACCTACTAAGTCTGTCTGCGGTCCCTCCTTCCAATTGTCCTCCGCTGACCACACCAATGCTGCCTGTGTATCCCTGGAACCTATTTAAAAGTGCATAGAGCCTACTTTTTTTAATTTTAGGCCTACTATGTCTGTCTGCGGTCCCTCCTTTCAATAGTCCTCCGCTGACCACACCAATGCTGCCTGTGTACCCCTGGAACCTATTTAAATGTGCATAAAGCCTACTTTTTTATTTTAGGCCTAGTAAGTCTGTCTGCGGTCCCTCCTTCCAATTGTCCTCCACTGACCACACCAATGCTGCCTGTGTACAACTGGAACCTATTTAGAAGTGCATAGAGCCTACTTTTTTATTTTAGGCCTACTAAGTCTGTCTGCGGTCTCTCCTTCCAATTGTCCTCCACAGACCACATCAATGCTGCCTGTGTACCCCTGGAACCTATTTAGAAGTGCATAGAGCCTACTTTTTTTATTTTAGGCCTACTAAGTCTGTCTGCAGTCCCTCCTTCCAATAGTCCTCCGCAGACCACACCAATGCTGCCTGTGTACCCCTGGAACCTATTTAAAAGTGCATAGAGCCTACTTTTTTACTTTAGGCCTACTAAGTCTGACTGCGGTCCCTCCTTACAATAGTCCTCCACTGACCTCACCAATGCTGTCTGTGTACCCCTGGAACCTATTTCAAAGTGCATAGAGCCTACTTTTTTTTTATTTTAGGCCTCCTAAGTCTGTCTGCGGTCCCTCCTTCCAATAGTCCTCCACTGAACACACCAATGCTGCCTGTGTACCCTTGGAACCAATTTAAAAGTGCATAGAGCCTACTTTTTTTAATTTTAGGCCTACTAAGTCTGTCTGCGGTCCCTACTTTCAATAGTCCTCCGCTGACCACACCAATGCTGCCTGTGTACCCCTGGAACCTATTTAAAAGTGTATAGAGCTTACTTTTTTATTTTAGGCCTACTATGTCTGTCTGCGGTCGCTCCTTCCAATAGTCCTCCACTGACCACACCAATGCTGCCTGTGTACCCCTGGAACCTATTTAAAAGTGCATAGAGCCTATTTTTTTATTTTAGGCCTACTAAGTCTGTCTGCGGTCCCTCCTTCCAATAGTCCTTCGCTGACCACACCAATGCTGCCTGTGTACCCCTGGAACCTATTTAAAAGTGCGTAGAGCCTACTTTTTTTAATTTTAGACCTACTATGTCTGTCTGCGGTCCCTCCTTTCAATAGTCCTCCGCTGACCACACAAATGCTGCCTGTGTACCCCTGGAACCTATTTAAATGTGCATAGAGCCTACTTTTTTATTTTAGGCCTAGTAAGTCTGTCTGCTGTCCCTCCTTCCTTTTGTCCTCCACTGACCATACCAATGCTGCCTGTGTACCCCTGGAACCTATTTAAAATGCATAGAGTCTACTTTGTTTATTTTAGGCGTACTAAGTCATTCTGCGGTCCCTCCTTCCAATAGTCCTCCGCTGACCACAACAATGCTGCCTGTGTACCCCTGGAACCTAATTAAAAGTGCATAGAGCCTACTTTTTTTATTTTAGGCCTACTAAGTCTGTCTACTGTCCCTTTTTCCAATTGTCCTCTGCTGACCACACCAATGCTGCCTGTGTACCCCTGGAACCTATTTAAAAGTGCATAGAGCCTATTTTTTATTTTATTCCTGCTAAGTCTGTCTGCGGTCCCTCCTTCCAATTGTCCTCCGCCGACCACACCAATGCTGCCTGTGTACCCCTGGAACCTATTTAAAAGTGCATAGAGCCTACTTTTTTTATTTTAGGCCTACTAAGTCTGTCTGCGCTCCCTCCTTCCAATATTCCTCCGCTGACTACACCAATGCTGCCTGTGTACCCCTGGAACCTATTTAAAAGTGCATAGAGCCTACTTTTTTATTTTAGGCCTACTAAGTCTGTCTGCGGTCCCTCCTTCCAATTGTCCTCCGCTGACCACACCAATGCTGCCTGTGTACCCCTGGAACCTATTTAAAAGTGCATAGAGCCTACTTTTTTATTTTAGGCCTACTAAGTCTGTCTGGGGTTCCTCCTTCCAATAGTCCTCCACTGACCACACCAATGATGCCTGTGTACCCCTGGAACCTATTTAAAAGTGCATAGAGCTTACTTTTTTATTTTAGACCTACTAAGTCTGTCTGCGGTCCCTCCTTCCAATTGTCCTCCGCTGACCACACCAATGCTGCCTGTGTACCCCTGGAACCTATTTAAAAGTGCATAGAGCCTACTTTATTATTTTAGGCCTACAAAGTCTGTCTGCGGTCCCTCCTTCCAATTGTTTTCCACTGACCACACCAATGCTGCCTGTGTACCCCTGGAACCTATTTATAAGTGCATAGAGCCTACTTTTTTTATTTTAGGCCTAGTAAGTCTGTCTGCGGTCACTAATTCCAATAGTCCTCCACTGAACATACCAATGCTGCCTGTGTACGCCTGGAACCTATTTAAAAGTGCATAGAGCCTACTTTTTTAATTTTAGGCCTACTAAGTCTGTCTGCGGTCCCTCCTTTCAATAGTCCTCCACTGACCACACCAATGATGCTTGTGTACCCCTGGAACCTATTTAAAAGTGCATAGAGCCTACTTTTTTATTTTAGGCCTACTAAGTCTGTGTGCGGTCACTCCTTCCAATAGTCCTCCACTGACCACACCAATGCTGCCTGTGTACCCCTGGAACCTATTTAAAAGTGCATAGAGCCTACTTTTTTATTTTAGGCCTACTAAGTCTGTCTGCGGTCCCTCCTTCCAATAGTCCTCCGCTGACCACACCAATGCTGCCAGTGTACCCCTGGAACCTAATTAAAAGTGCATAGAGCCTACTTTTTTTTATTTTAGGCCTACTAAGTCTGTCTACTGTCCCTTTTTCCAATTGTCCTCTGCTGACCACACCAATGCTGCCTGTGTACCCCTGGAACCTATTTAAAAGTGCACAGAGCCTATTTTTTATTTTATTCCTGCTAAGTCTGTCTGCGGTCCCTCCTTCCAATTGTCCTCCGCCGACCACACCAATGCTGCCTGTGTACCCCTGGAACCTATTTAAAAGTGCATAGAGCCTACTTTTTTTATTTTAGGCCTACTAAGTCTGTCTGCGCTCCCTCCTTCCAATGTTCCTCCGCTGACTACACCAATGCTGCCTGTGTACCCCTGGAACCTAATTAAAAGTGCATAGAGCCTACTTTTTTATTTTAGGCCTACTAAGTCTGTCTGCGGTCCCTCCTTCCAATTGTCCTCCGCTGACCACATCAATGCTGCCTGTGTACCCCTGGAACCTACTTAAAAGTGCATAGAGCCTACTTTTTTTATTTTAGGCCTACTAAGTCTGTCTGCGGTCCCTCCTTCCAATTGTCCTCCGCTGACCACACCAATGCTGCCTGTGTACCCCTGGAACCTATTTAAAAGTGCATAGAGCCTACTTTTTTATTTTAGGCCTACTAAGTCTGTCTGCGGTCCCTCCTTCCAATTGTCCTCCGCTGACCACACCAATGCTGCCTGTGTACCCCTGGAACCTATTTAAAAGTGCATAGAGCCTACTTTTTTATTTTAGGCCTACTAAGTCTGTCTGGGGTTCCTCCTTCCAATAGTCCTCCACTGACCACACCAATGATGCCTGTGTACCCCTGGAACCTATTTAAAAGTGCATAGAGCTTACTTTTTTATTTTAGACCTACTAAGTCTGTCTGCGGTCCCTCCTTCCAATTGTCCTCCGCTGACCACACCAATGCTGCCTGTGTACCCCTGGAACCTATTTAAAAGTGCATAGAGCCTACTTTATTATTTTAGGCCTACAAAGTCTGTCTGCGGTCCCTCCTTCCAATTGTTTTCCACTGACCACACCAATGCTGCCTGTGTACCCCTGGAACCTATTTATAAGTGCATAGAGCCTACTTTTTTTATTTTAGGCCTAGTAAGTCTGTCTGCGGTCACTAATTCCAATAGTCCTCCACTGAACATACCAATGCTGCCTGTGTACGCCTGGAACCTATTTAAAAGTGCATAGAGCCTACTTTTTTAATTTTAGGCCTACTAAGTATGTCTGCGGTCCCTCCTTTCAATAGTCCTCCACTGACCACACCAATGATGCTTGTGTACCCCTGGAACCTATTTAAAAGTGCATAGAGCCTACTTTTTTATTTTAGGCCTACTAAGTCTGTCTGGGGTTTCTCCTTCCAATAGTCCTCCACTGACCACACCAATGCTGCCTGTGTACCCCTGGAACCTTTTTAAAAGTGCATAGAGCTTACTTTTTAATTTTAGACCTACTAAGTCTGTCTGCGGTCCCTCCTTCCAATTGTCCTCCGCTGACCACACCAATGCTGCCTGTGTATCCCTGGAACCTATTTAAAAGTGCATAGAGCCTACTTTTTTTAATTTTAGGCCTACTATGTCTGTCTGCGGTCCCTCCTTTCAATAGTCCTCCGCTGACCACACCAATGCTGCCTGTGTACCCCTGGAACCTATTTAAATGTGCATAAAGCCTACTTTTTTATTTTAGGCCTACTAAGTCTGTCTGCGGTCCCTCCTTCCAATAGTCCTTCGCTGACCACACCAATGCTGCCTGTGTACCCCTGGAACCTATTTAAAAGTGCGTAGAGCCTACTTTTTTTAATTTTAGACCTACTATGTCTGTCTGCGGTCCCTCCTTTCAATAGTCCTCCGCTGACCACACAAATGCTGCCTGTGTACCCCTGGAACCTATTTAAATGTGCATAGAGCCTACTTTTTTATTTTAGGCCTAGTAAGTCTGTCTGCTGTCCCTCCTTCCTTTTGTCCTCCACTGACCATACCAATGCTGCCTGTGTACCCCTGGAACCTATTTAAAATGCATAGAGTCTACTTTGTTTATTTTAGGCGTACTAAGTCATTCTGCGGTCCCTCCTTCCAATAGTCCTCCGCTGACCACAACAATGCTGCCTGTGTACCCCTGGAACCTAATTAAAAGTGCATAGAGCCTACTTTTTTATTTTAGGCCTACTAAGTCTGTCAACTGTCCCTTTTTCCAATTGTCCTCTGCTGACCACACCAATGCTGCCTGTGTACCCCTGGAACCTATTTAAAAGTGCATAGAGCCTATTTTTTATTTTATTCCTGCTAAGTCTGTCTGCGGTCCCTCCTTCCAATTGTCCTCCGCCGACCACACCAATGCTGCCTGTGTACCCCTGGAACCTATTTAAAAGTGCATAGAGCCTACTTTTTTTATTTTAGGCCTACTAAGTCTGTCTGCGCTCCCTCCTTCCAATATTCCTCCGCTGACTACACCAATGCTGCCTGTGTACCCCTGGAACCTAATTAAAAGTGCATAGAGCCTACTTTTTTTATTTTAGGCCTACTAAGTCTGTCTGCGGTCCCTCCTTCCAATTGTCCTCCGCTGACCACATCAATGCTGCCTGTGTACCCCTGGAACCTACTTAAAAGTGCATAGAGCCTACTTTTTTTATTTTAGGCCTACTAAGTCTGTCTGCGGTCCCTCCTTCCAATTGTCCTCCGCTGACCACACCAATGCTGCCTGTGTACCCCTGGAACCTATTTAAAAGTGCATAGAGCCTACTTTTTTATTTTAGGCCTACTAAGTCTGTCTGCGGTCCCTCCTTCCAATTGTCCTCCGCTGACCACACCAATGCTGCCTGTGTACCCCTGGAACCTATTTAAAAGTGCATAGAGCCTACTTTTTTATTTTAGGCCTACTAAGTCTGTCTGGGGTTCCTCCTTCCAATAGTCCTCCACTGACCACACCAATGATGCCTGTGTACCCCTGGAACCTATTTAAAAGTGCATAGAGCTTACTTTTTTATTTTAGACCTACTAAGTCTGTCTGCGGTCCCTCCTTCCAATTGTCCTCCGCTGACCACACCAATGCTGCCTGTGTACCCCTGGAACCTATTTAAAAGTGCATAGAGCCTACTTTATTATTTTAGGCCTACAAAGTCTGTCTGCGGTCCCTCCTTCCAATTGTTTTCCACTGACCACACCAATGCTGCCTGTGTACCCCTGGAACCTATTTATAAGTGCATAGAGCCTACTTTTTTTATTTTAGGCCTAGTAAGTCTGTCTGCGGTCACTAATTCCAATAGTCCTCCACTGAACATACCAATGCTGCCTGTGTACGCCTGGAACCTATTTAAAAGTGCATAGAGCCTACTTTTTTAATTTTAGGCCTACTAAGTCTGTCTGCGGTCCCTCCTTTCAATAGTCCTCCACTGACCACACCAATGATGCTTGTGTACCCCTGGAACCTATTTAAAAGTGCATAGAGCCTACTTTTTTATTTTAGGCCTACTAAGTCTGTGTGCGGTCACTCCTTCCAATAGTCCTCCACTGACCACACCAATGCTGCCTGTGTACCCCTGGAACCTATTTAAAAGTGCATAGAGCCTACTTTTTTATTTTAGGCCTACTAAGTCTGTCTGCGGTCCCTCCTTCCAATAGTCCTCCGCTGACCACACCAATGCTGCCAGTGTACCCCTGGAACCTAATTAAAAGTGCATAGAGCCTACTTTTTTTTATTTTAGGCCTACTAAGTCTGTCTACTGTCCCTTTTTCCAATTGTCCTCTGCTGACCACACCAATGCTGCCTGTGTACCCCTGGAACCTATTTAAAAGTGCATAGAGCCTATTTTTTATTTTATTCCTGCTAAGTCTGTCTGCGGTCCCTCCTTCCAATTGTCCTCCGCCGACCACACCAATGCTGCCTGTGTACCCCTGGAACCTATTTAAAAGTGCATAGAGCCTACTTTTTTTATTTTAGGCCTACTAAGTCTGTCTGCGCTCCCTCCTTCCAATATTCCTCCACTGACTACACCAATGCTGCCTGTGTACCCCTGGAACCTAATTAAAAGTGCATAGAGCCTACTTTTTTATTTTAGGCCTACTAAGTCTGTCTGCGGTCCCTCCTTCCAATTGTCCTCCGCTGACCACATCAATGCTGCCTGTGTACCCCTGGAACCTACTTAAAAGTGCATAGAGCCTACTTTTTTTATTTTAGGCCTACTAAGTCTGTCTGCGGTCCCTCCTTCCAATTGTCCTCCGCTGACCACACCAATGCTGCCTGTGTACCCCTGGAACCTATTTAAAAGTGCATAGAGCCTACTTTTTTATTTTAGGCCTACTAAGTCTGTCTGGGGTTCCTCCTTCCAATAGTCCTCCACTGACCACACCAATGATGCCTGTGTACCCCTGGAACCTTTTTAAAAGTGCATAGAGCTTACTTTTTAATTTTAGACCTACTAAGTCTGTCTGCGGTCCCTCCTTCCAATTGTCCTCCACTGAACATACCAATGCTGCCTGTGTACGCCTGGAACCTATTTAAAAGTGCATAGAGCCTACTTTTTTAATTTTAGGCCTACTAAGTCTGTCTGCGGTCCCTCCTTTCAATAGTCCTCCGCTGACCACACCAATGCTGCCTGTGTACCCCTGGAACCTATTTAAATGTGCATAAAGCCTACTTTTTTATTTTAGGCCTAGTAAGTCTGTCTGCGGTCCCTCCTTCCAATTGTCCTCCACTGACCACACCAATGCTGCCTGTGTACAACTGGAACCTATTTAGAAGTGCATAGAGCCTACTTTTTTATTTTAGGCCTACTAAGTCTGTCTGCGGTCTCTCCTTCCAATTGTCCTCCACAGACCACATCAATGCTGCCTGTGTACCCCTGGAACCTATTTAGAAGTGCATAGAGCCTACTTTTTTTATTTTAGGCCTACTAAGTCTGTCTGCAGTCCCTCCTTCCAATAGTCCTCCGCAGACCACACCAATGCTGCCTGTGTACCCCTGGAACCTATTTAAAAGTGCATAGAGCCTACTTTTTTACTTTAGGCCTACTAAGTCTGACTGCGGTCCCTCCTTACAATAGTCCTCCACTGACCTCACCAATGCTGTCTGTGTACCCCTGGAACCTATTTCAAAGTGCATAGAGCCTACTTTTTTTTTATTTTAGGCCTCCTAAGTCTGTCTGCGGTCCCTCCTTCCAATAGTCCTCCACTGAACACACCAATGCTGCCTGTGTACCCTTGGAACCAATTTAAAAGTGCATAGAGCCTACTTTTTTTAATTTTAGGCCTACTAAGTCTGTCTGCGGTCCCTACTTTCAATAGTCCTCCGCTGACCACACCAATGCTGCCTGTGTACCCCTGGAACCTATTTAAAAGTGTATAGAGCTTACTTTTTTATTTTAGGCCTACTAAGTCTGTCTGCGGTCGCTCCTTCCAATAGTCCTCCACTGACCACACCAATGCTGCCTGTGTACCCCTGGAACCTATTTAAAAGTGCATAGAGCCTATTTTTTTTATTTTAGGCCTACTAAGTCTGTCTGCGGTCCCTCCTTCCAATAGTCCTTCGCTGACCACACCAATGCTGCCTGTGTACCCCTGGAACCTATTTAAAAGTGCGTAGAGCCTACTTTTTTAATTTTAGACCTACTATGTCTGTCTGCGGTCCCTCCTTTCAATAGTCCTCCGCTGACCACACAAATGCTGCCTGTGTACCCCTGGGACCTATTTAAATGTGCATAGAGCCTACTTTTTTATTTT
The DNA here is from genome assembly GCF_032444005.1 of Ranitomeya imitator. Lineage (NCBI taxonomy): Eukaryota > Metazoa > Chordata > Amphibia > Anura > Dendrobatidae > Ranitomeya > Ranitomeya imitator. Next base: position 73,134,306 of record NC_091285.1, read on the forward strand.
AGGCCTAGTAAGTCTGTCTGCTGTCCCTCCTTCCTTTTGTCCTCCACTGACCATACCAATGCTGCCTGTGTACCCCTGGAACCTATTTAAAATGCATAGAGTCTACTTTGTTTATTTTAGGCGTACTAAGTCTTTCTGCGGTCCCTCCTTCCAATAGTCCTCCGCTGACCACAACAATGCTGCCTGTGTACCCCTGGAACCTAATTAAAAGTGCATAGAGCCTACTTTTTTTTATTTTAGGCCTACTAAGTCTGTCTACTGTCCCTTTTTCCAATTGTCCTCTGCTGACCACACCAATGCTGCCTGTGTACCCCTGGAACCTATTTAAAAGTGCATAGAGCCTATTTTTTATTTTATTCCTGCTAAGTCTGTCTGCGGTCCCTCCTTCCAATTGTCCTCCGCCGACCACACCAATGCTGCCTGTGTACCCCTGGAACCTATTTAAAAGTGCATAGAGCCTACTTTTTTTATTTTAGGCCTACTAAGTCTGTCTGCGCTCCCTCCTTCCAATATTCCTCCGCTGACTACACCAATGCTGCCTGTGTACCCCTGGAACCTAATTAAAAGTGCATAGAGCCTACTTTTTTATTTTAGGCCTACTAAGTCTGTCTGCGGTCCCTCCTTCCAATTGTCCTCCGCTGACCACATCAATGCTGCCTGTGTACCCCTGGAACCTACTTAAAAGTGCATAGAGCCTACTTTTTTTATTTTAGGCCTACTAAGTCTGTCTGCGGTCCCTCCTTCCAATTGTCCTCCGCTGACCACACCAATGCTGCCTGTGTACCCCTGGAACCTATTTAAAAGTGCATAGAGCCTACTTTTTTATTTTAGGCCTACTAAGTCTGTCTGCGGTCCCTCCTTCCAATTGTCCTCCGCTGACCACACCAATGCTGCCTGTGTACCCCTGGAACCTATTTAAAAGTGCATAGAGCCTACTTTTTTATATTAGGCCTACTAAGTCTGTCTGGGGTTCCTCCTTCCAATAGTCCTCCACTGACCACACCAATGATGCCTGTGTACCCCTGGAACCTATTTAAAAGTGCATAGAGCTTACTTTTTTATTTTAGACCTACTAAGTCTGTCTGCGGTCCCTCCTTCCAATTGTCCTCCGCTGACCACACCAATGCTGCCTGTGTACCCCTGGAACCTATTTAAAAGTGCATAGAGCCTACTTTATTATTTTAGGCCTACAAAGTCTGTCTGCGGTCCCTCCTTCCAATTGTTTTCCACTGACCACACCAATGCTGCCTGTGTACCCCTGGAACCTATTTATAAGTGCATAGAGCCTACTTTTTTTATTTTAGGCCTAGTAAGTCTGTCTGCGGTCACTAATTCCAATAGTCCTCCACTGAACATACCAATGCTGCCTGTGTACGCCTGGAACCTATTTAAAAGTGCATAGAGCCTACTTTTTTAATTTTAGGCCTACTACGTCTGTCTGCGGTCCCTCCTTTCAATAGTCCTCCACTGACCACACCAATGATGCTTGTGTACCCCTGGAACCTATTTAAAAGTGCATAGAGCCTACTTTTTTATTTTAGGCCTACTAAGTCTGTGTGCGGTCACTCCTTCCAATAGTCCTCCACTGACCACACCAATGCTGCCTGTGTACCCCTGGAACCTATTTAAAAGTGCATAGAGCCTACTTTTTTATTTTAGGCCTACTAAGTCTGTCTGCGGTCCCTCCTTCCAATAGTCCTCCGCTGACCACACCAATGCTGCCAGTGTACCCCTGGAACCTAATTAAAAGTGCATAGAGCCTACTTTTTTTTATTTTAGGCCTACTAAGTCTGTCTACTGTCCCTTTTTCCAATTGTCCTCTGCTGACCACACCAATGCTGCCTGTGTACCCCTGGAACCTATTTAAAAGTGCATAGAGCCTATTTTTTATTTTATTTCTGCTAAGTCTGTCTGCGGTCCCTCCTTCCAATTGTCCTCCGCCGACCACACCAATGCTGCCTGTGTACCCCTGGAACCTATTTAAAAGTGCATAGAGCCTACTTTTTTTATTTTAGGCCTACTAAGTCTGTCTGCGCTCCCTCCTTCCAATATTCCTCCGCTGACTACACCAATGCTGCCTGTGTACCCCTGGAACCTAATTAAAAGTGCATAGAGCCTACTTTTTTATTTTAGGCCTACTAAGTCTGTCTGCGGTCCCTCCTTCCAATTGTCCTCCGCTGACCACATCAATGCTGCCTGTGTACCCCTGGAACCTACTTAAAAGTGCATAGAGCCTACTTTTTTTTATTTTAGGCCTACTAAGTCTGTCTGCGGTCCCTCCTTCCAATTGTCCTCCGCTGACCACACCAATGCTGCCTGTGTACCCCTGGAACCTATTTAAAAGTGCATAGAGCCTACTTTTTTATTTTAGGCCTACTAAGTCTGTCTGCGGTCCCTCCTTCCAATTGTCCTCCGCTGACCACACCAATGCTGCCTGTGTACCCCTGGAACCTATTTAAAAGTGCATAGAGCCTACTTTTTTATTTTAGGCCTACTAAGTCTGTCTGGGGTTCCTCCTTCCAATAGTCCTCCACTGACCACACCAATGATGCCTGTGTACCCCTGGAACCTATTTAAAAGTGCATAGAGCTTACTTTTTTATTTTAGACCTACTAAGTCTGTCTGCGGTCCCTCCTTCCAATTGTCCTCCGCTGACCACACCAATGCTGCCTGTGTACCCCTGGAACCTATTTAAAAGTGCATAGAGCCTACTTTATTATTTTAGGCCTACAAAGTCTGTCTGCGGTCCCTCCTTCCAATTGTTTTCCACTGACCACACCAATGCTGCCTGTGTACCCCTGGAACCTATTTATAAGTGCATAGAGCCTACTTTTTTATTTTAGGCCTAGTAAGTCTGTCTGCGGTCACTAATTCCAATAGTCCTCCACTGAACATACCAATGCTGCCTGTGTACGCCTGGAACCTATTTAAAAGTGCATAGAGCCTACTTTTTTAATTTTAGGCCTACTAAGTCTGTCTGCGGTCCCTCCTTTCAATAGTCCTCCACTGACCACACCAATGATGCTTGTGTACCCCTGGAACCTATTTAAAAGTGCATAGAGCCTACTTTTTTATTTTAGGCCTACTAAGTCTGTCTGGGGTTCCTCCTTCCAATAGTCCTCCACTGACCACACCAATGCTGCCTGTGTACCCCTGGAACCTATTTAAAAGTACATAGAGCTTACTTTTTTATTTTAGACATACTAAGTCTGTCTGCAGTCCCTCCTTCCAATTGTCCTCCGCTGACCACACCAATGCTGCCTGTGTACCCCTGGAACCTATTTAAATGTGCATAAAGCCTACTTTTTTATTTTAGGCCTAGTAAGTCTGTCTGCGGTCCTTCCTTCCAATTGTCCTCCACTGACCACACCAATGCTGCCTGTGTACCCCTGGAACCTATTTAGAAGTGCATAGAGCCTACTTTTTTTATTTTAGGCCTACTAAGTCTGTCTGCAGTCCCTCCTTCCAATAGTCCTCCACAGACCACATCAATGCTGCCTGTGTACCCCTGGAACCTATTTAGAAGTGCATAGAGCCTACTTTTTTTATTTTAGGCCTACTAAGTCTGTCTGCGGTCCCTCCTTCCAATAGTCCTCCGCAGACCACACCAATGCTGCCTGTGTACCCCTGGTACCTATTTAAAAGTGCATAGAGCCTACTTTTTTACTTTAGGCCTACTAAGTCTGACTGCGGTCCCTCTTTACAATAGTCCTCCGCTGACCACACCAATGCTGCCAGTGTACCCCTGGAACCTATTTAAAAGTGCATAGAGCCTACTTTTTTATTTTAGGCCTACTAAGTCTGTCTGGGGTTCCTCCTTCCAATTGTCCTCCGCTGACCACACCAATGCTGCCTGTGTACCCCTGGAACCTATTTAAATGTGCATAAAGCCTACTTTTTTATTTTAGGCCTAGTAAGTCTGTCTGTGGTCCTTCCTTCCAATTGTCCTCCACTGACCACACCAATGCTGCCTGTGTATCCCTGGAACCTATTTAAAAGTGCATAGAGCCTACTTTTTTTAATTTTAGGCCTACTATGTCTGTCTGCGGTCCCTCCTTTCAATAGTCCTCCGCTGACCACACCAATGCGGCCTGTGTACCCCTGGAACCTATTTAAATGTGCATAGAGCCTACTTTATTATTTTAGGCCTAGTAAGTCTGTCTGCGGTCCCTCCTTCCAATTGTCCTCCACTGACCATACCAATGCTGCCTGTGTACCCCTGGAACCTATTTAAAATGCATAGAGCCTACTTTGTTTATATTAGGCCTACTAAGTCAGTCTGCGGTCCCTCCTTCCAATAGTCCTCCACTGACCACAACAATGCTGCCTGTGTACCCCTGGAACCTAATTAAAAGTGCATAGAGCCTACTTTTTTTATTTTAGGCCTACTAAGTCTGTCTGCGGTCCCTTTTTCCAATTGTCCTCTGCTGACCACACCAATGCTGCCTGTGTACCCCTGGAACCTATTTAAAAGTGCATAGAGCCTACTTTTTTTATTTTAGGCCTACTAAGTCTGTCTGCGCTCCCTCCTTCCAATATTCCTCCGCTGACTACACCAATGCTGCCTGTGTACCTCTGGAACCTAATTAAAAGTGCATAGAGCCTACTTTTTTATTTTAGGCCTACTAAGTCTGTCTGCGGTCCCTCCTTCCAATTGTCCTCCGCTGACCACACCAATGCTGCCTGTGTACCCCTGGAACCTACTTAAAAGTGCATAGAGCCTACTTTTTTTTATTTTAGGCCTACTAAGTCTGTCTGCGGTCCCTCCTTCCAATTGTCCTCCGCTGACCACACCAATGCTGCCTGTTTACCCCTGGAACCTATTTAAAAGTGCATAGAGCCTACTTTTTTTATTTTAGGCCTACTAAGTCTGTCTGCGGTCCCTCCTTCCAATTGTCCTCCGCTGACCACACCAATGCTGCCTGTGTAACCCTGGAACCTATTTAAAAGTACATAGAGCCCACTTTTTTTTAGGCCTAGTAAGTCTGTGTGCGGTCCCTCCTTCCAATTGTTCTCCACTGACCACACCAATGCTGACTGTGTACCCATGAAACCTTTTTATTTTAAGGTGTAAGGCCTACTAGCAGTGTCTGTCTGCGCCACTCAATACAGCTGTCCTCTTAAAAAAATAACCTGCAATTGTCAGGTTTTCAGCCTATCGGAATTTTAAAACTGCAGTGGGGCTGCTAGTTTGGTTGGGGCCTGCTAACAGTGTCTGCCGCTCCAAGGTGTTCTCCAGGTTGCCTTTCCTGACCTTCTATCTTCAGGCTCTTGTTAAATAGTTGTTAAATGGAACAGATGCAGTGGGGCTACTAGTTTGGTTGGGGCCTACTAACGATGTCTGCCGCTCCTTGCTGTTCTCCTGGTTTCCTGTCCTGAGCTTCGATCTCTCATTAAGTAGTTGTTAATATTACACTGCATTTGGCCTACTAGTTTGGTTGGGGCCTACTAGCGGTGTCTGCCGCTCCTTGCTGTTCTCCTCCACTGAACAAAGCAGTACCGCCTGTTTACTACTGTTACCAATTTTGAACTGCGTTTAGACTACTTACTGATTTGGGCCTACTCACTGTGTCACCCTCTCATTACAGTTGTCCTCCACAGAACAAAGCAATGCCGCCTGGTTAATCCTGTTACCAATTTTGAAATGCATTTAGCCCACTTTATTATTTGGGCCTATATCTGTGTTTCCTCCTCATCCTGCCCATTGCCCAGCCAGTGCTAGATGACTCTGCTGGTACATTGACCCAGACCGCTACATTACCCTTGCATGCTACACAGCCAGATTCTGACCCTGCTGAATGTGAGGTTCCCCTTCCCACATACTATACCATCTTACACGGGGACAAAGAGGAAGGTGCAGATGAAAGTGCAGGTTCCTTCATTAGGAGGGGGGAATACTCATTGGCGACATCACTGGCACAGGGTCCCTCATAGTACGCAAAAGTGTCGCTGCCGGTGGGAGGCGCCCCCGCCGTGCAAACACACCACCGTAACATAGTAACATAGTAACATAGTTAGTAAGGCCGAAAAAAGACATTTGTCCATCCAGTTCAGCCTATATTCCATCATAATAAATACCCAGATCTACGTCCTTCTACAGAACCTAATAATTGTATGATACAATATTGTTCTGCTCCAGGAAGACATCAAGGCCTCTCTTGAACCCCTCGACTGAGTTCGCCATCACCACCTCCTCAGGCAAGCAATTCCAGATTCTCACTGCCCTAACAGTAAAGAATCCTCTTCTATGTTGGTGGAAAAACCTTCTCTCCTCCAGACGCAAAGAATGCCCCCTTGTGCCCGTCACCTTCCTTAGTATAAACAGATCCTCAGCGAGATATTTGTATTGTCCCCTTATATAATTATACATGGTTATTAGATCGCCCCTCAGTCGTCTTTTTTCTAGACTAAATAATCCTAATTTCGCTAATCTATCTGGGTATTGTAGTTCTCCCATCCCCTTTATTAATTTTGTTGCCCTCATTTGTCCTCTCTCTAGTTCCATTATATCCTTCCTGAGCACCGGTGCCCAAAACTGGACACAGTACTCCATGTGCGGTCTAACTAGGGATTTATACAGAGGCAGTATAATGCTCTCATCATGTGTATCCAGACCTCTTTTAATGCACCCCATGATCCTGTTTGCCTTGGCAGCTGCTGCCTGGCACTGGCTGCTCCAGGTAAGTTTATCATTAACTAGGATCCCCAAGTCCTTCTCCCTGTCAGATTTACCCAGTGGTTTCCCGTTCAGTGTGTAATGGTGATATTGATTCCCTCTTCCCATGTGTATAACCTTACATTTATCATTGTTAAACCTCATCTGCCACCTTTCAGCCCAAGTTTCCAACTTATCCAGATCCATCTGTAGCAGAATACTATCTTCTCTTGTATTAACTGCTTTACATAGTTTTGTATCATCTGCAAATATCGATATTTTACTGTGTAAACCTTCTACCAGATCATTAATGAATATGTTGAAGAGAACAGGTCCCAATACTGACCCCTGCGGTACCCCACTGGTCACAGCGACCCAGTTAGAGACTATACCATTTATAACCACCCTCTGCTTTCTATCACTAAGCCAGTTACTAACCCATTTACACACATTTTCCCCCAGACCAAGCATTCTCATTTTGTGTACCAACCTCTTGTGCGGCACGGTATCAAACGCTTTGGAAAAATCGAGATATACCACGTCCAATGACTCACCGTGGTCCAGCCTATAGCTTACCTCTTCATAAAAACTGATTAGATTGGTTTGACAGGAGCGATTTCTCATAAACCCATGCTGATATGGAGTTAAACAGTTATTCTCATTGAGATAATCCAGAATAACATCCCTCAGAAACCCTTCAAATATTTTACCAACAATAGAGGTTAGACTTACTGGCCTATAATTTCCAGGTTCACTTTTAGAGCCCTTTTTGAATATTGGCACCACATTTGCTATGCGCCAGTCCTGCGGAACAGACCCTGTCGCTATAGAGTCACTAAAAATAAGAAATAATGGTTTATCTATTACATTACTTAGTTCTCTTAGTACTCGTGGGTGTATGCCATCCGGACCCGGAGATTTATCTATTTTAATCTTATTTAGCCGGTTTCGCACCTCTTCTTGGGTTAGATTGGTGACCCTTAATATAGGGTTTTCATTGTTTCTTGGGATTTCACCTAGCATTTCATTTTCCACCGTGAATACCGTGGAGAAGAATACCGTACTTTGAGGGGCCCTGGGCCAGTGCCAATGCGAACGAGTGGGCCCCCCCCCTGCTTGCTTAGGATCACAGCACTTGCAAAGTTGAAATACTTACCTCTCCCTGCTCCACTGCCGTGACGTGGTCCACGTTTCCTGGGCCCACTAAATACTTGACCCAGCCATACCCCCCACAACTTTAGCCAAATGACCCCCAATGTCCAATGCCTAACTATTATTATAAGGTAAATTAAGATTGACAAGCTTCAGTACCAAGAATGGATGTTTTTGCCATTAAAATGGGCACTGTAGGTATTTTCCTGGCCTCCACTCACTGCCGATTATACTTCCCCATTGACTTGCATTGGGTTTCGTGTTTCGGTCGATCCCAGACTTTTCGCGATAATCGGCCGATTTCACTCGACTCGACTTTTGAGATAGTCGGGTTTCGCGAAACCCGACTCGACCCTAAAAAAGTAAAAGTTGCTTAACCCTAGTGATCACTATTCCCCAAGTGACCCCCAACCCTTATATTTGATATGCGGTCTTCTTGTTGGGTCCTGAACCAGTCATGAAAGGTAATTGTCTCTCATAGTTGTCAAAAAACGATTACCTTTGCTGGAACTGCAGATTTCCGTTCCCCAATCTATTTCAGGGTAGTTGAAGTCCCCTATAATAATGACTTCCCCTTGAGTCGCAGCATCATCTATTTGCTTTACGAGGATATTCTCCATTGCTTCCTTTATTTTTGGAGATTTATAACAAACCCCTATCAGTAATTTATTATTTTTCCCCCTCCCCCTAATCTCCACCCACAGGGACTCTACATTTTCATTAGACTCACCTATATTATCACGCAGGATGGGTTTTAAGGATGATTATACATATAGACACACCCCTCCCCCTCGCTTTTCCTTTCGGTCATTTCTCAACAGACTCTAACCCTGCAAGTTAACAGCCCAGTCATGGCTCTCATCCAGCCACGTTTCACATATCCCCACCATGTCATAATTATGCTCCAACAACATTAATTCTAATTCGTCCATTTTGTTGGCAAGGCTTCTGGCATTAGTATACATGGACTTGATGTTCCTCTCTGTACCTCTAGTCTTTCTTAACCCTCCGTCACATACAACTGATCTGACAGGCGCTTCTCTTTTACTTTCATTTCTCCTTCCTCACCAGATTGTGAGGAAACCCCCTCCCTCCAGGTAGTCTCCTGTCTCTTGAAGGTCTGTGAAACCTGATATCACAGTTGGATTTCAGAGCTTCAGGGGAGAGGATATAGCTGCACAGATCTCTCAGGCTCATTGTATGTGAATACGTCACATTCAGTAAGGTTGGTATTTTATGTTTTTATTCATCACAATAGTTTATTTAGCTTGTTTTATGAATACAAAGATAGAAATAACTTTATTATTAAAACTATACAAAAAGGTATCAAACAGGGACATGACAAAATCAGGCAGCAGAGTACATCACCACAAAGTAAGCGAGAGCCCACACATTAGGGTGTAAATGAACCATGAGCGCCTGTGCGCAGCAAAGTATAGGCACAAAGATACAAAGTATAAGCCTTACCCAATCAAATATATGTGCACACCCGGCAAGTGTGGGCTCCCGCACTCCCCGACGCGCGTTTCGGAAGTATAACACTTCCTTCCTCAGGGGGCGTGTTATACTTCCGAAACGCGCGTCGGGGAGTGCGGGAGCCCACACTTGCCGGGTGTGCACATATATTTGATTGGGTAAGGCTTATACTTTGTATCTTTGTGCCTATACTTTGCTGCGCACAGGCGCTCATGGTTCATTTACACCCTAATGTGTGGGCTCTCGCTTACTTTGTGGTGATGTACTCTGCTGCCTGATTTTGTCATGTCCCTGTTTGATACCTTTTTGTATAGTTTTAATAATAAAGTTATTTCTATCTTTGTACTTGCGGACATTTTTCCACTGTTCTTTCTTGTGGTTTTATGTAGTTGTTGGTGGGTCCTTATTGTCCTACAATGTAGGTGAGAGTGCCTCTAATTAAATACATTGGTAGTTACTATTGACTAATTATGAGGTATCCCTCCCAATATATGCGTATATCCGTTTGTTCTTGTTTTATGAATGTATAGCACAAAATGTGAGGATATTTCATAGAAATTAGGTGAGATTTTATAAAAGAAAGTGTGCTGCTCAGGCATATACAGTAGTTCCCTAACATATTCCTTCTCTTGCTTCAGATTATCTGCTGAAATGGAGAGGAAAATGTACAATTTATCCAAACAACTTGATGTTGAGGAAGTAACAAACATGCTGTTAGATGATAGAGACCTCACACTGAATGAGGATTTAGGAGAGGAAAGTGAGATTGATTCTCATGATGAGGTGGAAGAATGTGTCCTGGATTCTGAAACAGAGCAAGATGGTGACAGTGGTGAGGATGAAGAAGTTGGATCATATTATATTGGAAAAGATAAAAATACTAAATGGAACAAGAAGCCATTCCAGAAAAAACGTAGGGAACCTTTAAACATTATTACTCACCTTCCTGCAGTAATAGGAACTGCACGTAATGCAAAAACTGCAGTTGAATGCTGGAACAGTATATTTACAGATGACATTCTGGACTCTATTGTCACATATACCAACCAATATATAGACATTATAAAGGACAAGTACATCTGCAACAGAACCATCAAGCCCACAGATGAAATAGAACTGCGTGCTTTTTTTGGATTACTGTACCTTGCAGGAGCTTATAGGGCAAATAGACAAAGTTTGGAGGAACTTTGGGGTAAAGATGGGGATGGAGTTGAAAAATTTAGCCTTGTTATGTCCATAAACAGATTCAAGATTCTAATTCGTTGCCTTCGGTTTGACGACAGAACTACCCGAACCGAACGCAAAACACATGACCGACTTGCTCCAATTCGTGATATATTTCAAAGATTTGTTGTAAACTGTAAACAAAGTTATTACCCTGGAGAGAATCTCACTATTGACGAAATGCTCCCTGGTTTTCGTGGTAGATGTGCCTTTCGTCAATATATTCCATCAAAGCCAAACAAATATGGAATAAAAATTTATGCCCTTGTTGATGCCAGTAAGACCTACACTTACAACCTGGAAGTTTATGCAGGAAAACAACCAGAAGGTCCTTACTGTGTGAGCAACAAACCCATTGATGTTGTAAAAAGACTGGCTGAACCCTTATTTGGATCGGGTCGCAATATTACAGCTGACAATTGGTTTACAAGTTGTGATCTGATTGATTATCTGAATATTCAGAAGCTGTCATATGTGGGAACTGTAAGAAAAAACAAAAGGGAATTGCCGCCACAGTTTGTAAGTGTGAAAGAGAGACAACAGTACAGCAGTATGTTTGCATTCCATAATGGAAAGGCTTTAGTTTCCTATGTACCACATGCCAAAAAAATCATACTTCTTCTATCAACACTTCATGATGATGCTGCCATCGATCCTGGGACTGGGGCAGAAAAAAAACCGGAGATAATTACATTTTACAATGCCACCAAAGGGGGTGTGGATACAGCAGATCAGATGTGCTCCACTTTCAACGTCAGCAGAAACATAAAACGCTGGCCAATGGTCATATTTTTTGCTATGTTGAATTTGGGTGGTATAAATTCACAAGTAATTTATCTTGAAAACAAGCTTGAACCACTCCGTAGACGATTGTATCTGAAAAAATTGGCCCATGAACTAGTACTTGGAGAGCTACGCAGGAGAAGCGTGAAAACAATCGGTATCCCCTCTCGCCTTCAAGTTCAGCTCAAAAGGTTCCGCCCAGAAGATGATGGTGAAAAGTCACCATCTGCACCACCTCACAAAAGAAGGAGATGCACCACCTGCCAAACGGAAAGCGGAACCAGAAGGCTTTCAAATTATGAATGTCTCAAATGTCATAAAGCAATTTGCCTGACACATGCAAAAATGGTGTGTAATTCTTGCTATTTGCTCTGCAAGTGTGACTTTTCTGGGGAAACCTCAACATCTACTTCTGATTGAATATGTTTTTAATAGTACTTAAGGTACCTTAAAATTAAGTTTGTGTTCAAAAATTTTCTTTGTACATTTTTTTGAGAGAGTTGAACTGGGGACTATTTGGCGGGAGTTTTGAAAAGTTTGTATTTCATAGTTATTAGTTTTATGTTAAGTAAATGTTTTTTTTTGCAACTGATTATGTGTAGTCTCTTTTATTACATCCCTATGAAGGTCACTGATCACTTTTAGAGCACTGAAATTGCAAACATTAGATATTATAGGTATTTTTCCAGCAGGCGCCTGACAGGCACATTGTATGTGAACTCGTTAGTCCGAATATTGTATGTGACCCACCCCCCATGCCACCGCCACCCCCATCTTCCTTATTTGTGCCCAGGTCTCTATCTGCACTATCTTCCCCTCCTATAAAATGAATACCCTCCCCCTCAATCACTAGTTTAAACACTCCTCAAACCTTCTAGCCATTTTCTCCCCCAACACAGCTGCACCCTCCCCATTGATGTGCAGCCCGTCCCTAGCGTAGAGCCTGTAGCCAACTGAGAAGTCGGCCCAGTTCTGCAGGAACCCAAACCCATCCTTCCTACACCAATTCTTGAACCACTTATTAACCTCCCTAATCTCCCATTGCCTTTCTGGCGTGGCATGTGGTACAGGAAGTATTTTGGAAAATACTACGTTGGAGGTCCTTGCTTTCAGCTTGCAGCATAATTCCCTGAAATCATCTTTAAGGACCTTCCACCTATCTCTAACTTTGTCATTTGTGCCAATGTGCACCATGACCACTGGGTCCTCACTAGCCCCTTGCAGTAATCTGTCCACCCGATCAGCGATGTGTCAGTCTCGAGCGTCAGGTAGGCAGCACACCGTTCGACGATCCCTGTCTTTGTGACAGGTTGCCCTATCTGTTCCCCTAATAATTGAGTCCCCGACTTGTCTGGCCTGCCTCGCTCTCCTATTCCCCTCCTTACTGGAGCAGTCACTCCTCCGGCTTTCAGAGGACATGCCTTGCTGCAGCATTGCTACCCCTGTACTGGTACCCCCCTCATCTGCCAACTTAGCAAACTTATTGGGGTGTGCCAGATCAGGAGTAGCCTCCCTGGCACTCTTCCCTCTACCCGGCCTTCTCACTGTCACCCAGCTAGCTACTTCACTGTCCTGCAGCTCCATTCTACCGTCCCCCACCTCATCTATCCCATTGAGCGTCTGCTCAGTGAGCAGAAGACTACTTTCCATGTTGTCAATGGATCTCAGTGTTGCCAGCTGCACATTTAGATCCAGAATCTGGGCTTCCAAATGCACAACGTGCTCACATCTCGCACAGCAGTATGCACCCTCGATCGGCTGCTCAAGGACTGCATATATGTGGCAAGATGTGCACTGGATGGCATTAACAATAGTGGAGCACATTTCCTAATGGGGATTGCACCAGACAGAACCGTTAAATAAAAAATAAAAAACAAACAAATGCAAAGTATTAATAAGATACAGACAGCAATTCAGTCATTTCTCCCTTGGAAACTCCCTGAATCCAAAGTCACTGAATCACAAGTCACACTTACCGCCAAGTCACACTTACCGCCAAGTCACACTTACGCTCAGGTCACACTCAGCTTGTTCACACTCGCTAAGCTGAAGATTTAAAGATTTTTTTTTCTTTTTCCCCTCAGATGCAATCCACCTTGCTGTTCAATGCACTTCCAAAAAATGTACTGCTGAGAAGAATTATTTTGTTTATGTATAACCAATCCAATCACTCAATTACTAGGCAGCATTTTTCCTGTTTACTACAGTCATTTCCAAAAGTATTGACACCCCTGCAACTCTGTCAGATAATACTCATTTTCTTCCTGAAAATGATTGCAAACACAAATTATTTGGTATTATTATCTTCATTTAATTTGTCTTAAATGAAAAAAACACAAAAAGAATTGTCCTAAAGCCAAATTGGATATAATTCCAAACCAAACATAAAAAAGGGGGTGGACAAAAGTATTGGCACTGTTCGAAAAATCATGTGATGCTTCTCTAATTTGTGTAATTAACAGCACCTGTAACTTACATGTGGCACCTAACAAGGTGTTGGCAATAACTAAATCACACTTGCAGCCAGTTGACATGGATTAAAGTTGACTCAACCTCTTTCCTGTGTCCTTGTGTGTACCAGATTGAGCATGGAGAAAAGAAAGAAGACCAAAGAACTGTCTGAGGACTTGAGAAACCAAATTGTGAGGAAGCATGAGCAATCTCAAGGCTACAAGTCCATCTCCAAAGACCTAAATTTTCCTGTGTCTACCGTGCGCAGTGTCATCAAGAAGTTTAAAGCCCGTGGCACTGTGGCTAACCTCCCTAGATGTGGATGGAAAAGATAAATTGACAAGAGATTTCAACGCAAGATTGTGCGGATGTTGGATAAAGAACCTCGACTAACATCCAAAAAAGTTCAAGCTGCCCTGCAGTCCGAGGGTACAACAGTGTCAACCCGTACTATCTGTCGGCGTCTGAATGAAAAGGGACTATATGGTAGGAGACCCAGGAAGACCCCACTTCTTACCCCGAGGTATAAAAAAGCCAGGCTGGAGCTGGCCAAAACTTACCTAAAAAAGCCTAAAACATTTTGGAAGAATGTTCTCTGGTCAGATGAGACAAAAGTAGAGCTTTTTGGGCAAAGGCATCAACATAGAGTTTACAGGAGAAAAAAAGAGGCATTCAAAGAAAAGAATATGATCCCTACAGTCAAACATGGCAGAGGTTCCCTGATATTTTAGGGTTGCTTTGCTGACTCTGGCACTGGACTGCTTGACCGTGTGCATGGCATTATGAAGTCTGAAGACTAACAACAAATTTTGCAGCATAATGTAGGGCCCAGTGTGAGAAAGCTGGGTCTCCCTCAGAGGTCATGGGTCTTCCAGCAGGACAATGACCCAAAACACACTTCAAAAAGCACTAGAAAATGGTTTGAGAGAAAACACTGGAGACTTCTAAGGTGGCCAGCAATGAGTCCAGACCTGAATCCCATAGAACACCTGTGGAGAGATCTAAAAACGGCAGTTTGGAGAAGGCACCCTTCAAATATCAGGGACCTGGAGCAGTTTGCCAAAGAAGAATAGTCTAAAATTCCAGCAGAGCATTGTAAGAAACTCATTGATGGTTACCGGAAGCGGTTGGTCACAGTTATTTTGGCTAAAGGTTGTGCAACCAAGTATTAGGCTGAGGGTGCCAATACTTTTATCTGGCCCATTTTTGGAGTTTTGTGTGAAATGATCAATGTTTTGCTTCATTCTCTTTTGTGTTTTTTCATTTAAGACAAATTAAATGAAGATAATAATACCAAATAATTTGTGTTTGCAATCATTTTCAGGAAGAAAATGAGTATTATCTGACAGAATTGCAGGGGTGTCAATACATTTGGCCATGACTATATAATACAGCCCTCAGTCCTGCATATTGAATAATGCACCCAATATTCCTCCATATAGTGTAATGTGTAACATAGCACACCATATAGTATAATATATGCCTCATACTTGTTACACCCACAGGGTGTGAGGATATATAGTGGACTCACTAGACCACTGATGGTGCAGTGGTAGCTGTATACCCGATACAAAAGAGATAAGAGAATGAGCTTCCAAAAACCAAAGATATTTATTTAAAGGAAGCTTAACAAAAGGGAGAGGTGCCTGAGGGGAGAACCCTCTTGCCCACAACACTGAATCACGAACTGGAGCACCGGGCAAGGTATATCCCTATACAGGGATTCCCCCGTTGCAACACCAGGTGGCCTAAATGCCACAATACCCAGACCAGAGGGATGATCCGCACAGACCATATAAACAAGACAGTGGAATACTGGCTCTGTCGGTGGAGAGAATCCCGGGAGCACTGTGTAATCCTCGAAAGGCTGATCCAGCCAGCAGCTTTATCTGGAGGGTTCCATGAGGTGAGGCTTGGTCAGCCTGGAGTGGAAATCAGAGTGTCCAGAAGGATTCAGGATAGGGAAATGCCAGCAGAGAATTCTGAGTAGACAGAGGTATTATTAGTATAATGCAAGCAACAGACTTCATTTCGCAGAGCACAGCAGGGTCTGGCCTGAACAGGAGGACACGATCCTACAGAATGAACACATGCCCAGGCACCTCTCTTAATGGGAGGATCCCTTTTATGCACAGAGCATCACAACATAGACAGCCCTAATAGAGAACAGGTGCCCTGCTGCTTTAAGTATTTGCAGAAAGCGGGGTGCGCCTCCTAAGAGCATTTCCAGGAGACCTGCCAAGGGGATGCAGGTTCCTAGCAGAGAAAGGAGCCACCGATCGTCTGGAGCCACGGACAGAGTGAGCAGTAGCAGTGGAGCTGCGTGATAGGTGCCATCTCCCTGCTCAGCAGAGTCCTGACCTGCAGCTGAGGGCATGACAATACTCCTTGATAGAGTATAATGAACCTCATAGTCCTCGATAGAGTATATTGCAGCCTCTCTCAAAGTATAATGCAGTCCCCTCAGAGTATAATGCAGCCACCCCATAGAGAGTAATGCATCCCCTCATAGAGTATAATGCAGCATCCCCATAGAATATAATGCCGCCACCTCAAAGAGTATAATGCAGCTACCCCATAGAGAATAATGCAGCCCCTCATAGAGTATAATGCAGCCACCCTATAGATTATAATGCAGCCACCCCATAGAGTATAATGCAGCCACTGCATAGAATATATATGGTGGCGATAAAACTGCAGGACTGTGGGGTGGATTATACTTTATGGAGGTTCCTCTGTGAGGATGTTCCGGAAGGCTGAATCGGCACTGCAGAGCTGCAATGCATGATCTTGCCATGCTGGAACGCCGCAAGTGAGCGCATTCTATGCGGACCTTGTGCAGCAGTGCAGCACAATCCGGATAGTCCCTCAAAAATCTCTGCACGACCAAGTTGAGCCCATGTGCCAGACATGGGATGTGAGTGAGGTTGCCTAGGCCCAGAGCTGCCACCAGATTTCGGCCATTGTCACACACTACCATGCCTGGCTGGAGATTCACTGGGACAAACCACACGTCGCTCTGCTGCTTGATGGCATTCCAGAGCTCCTGGGCTGTGTAGCTTCGATTCCCCAAAGAAATTCATTTCAATACGGCCTGTTGACGTTTGGCTATGGCTGTGCTCATATCGGTCGTAACAGGTAATCGTTCATGGGTCCATGTGGAGGTAGACCGTGACGGCTCCTGCAGCACTGATTCAGAGGAAATGGAATATGAGGAGGAGTCAATGTGTACAGACTGGATTCCTGCAATCCTTGGAGTTGGCAGAACACATACAGCGCCACTCTCAAGATCTGTACCCGGCTCCAAAACATTTACCCAATGGGCAGTGAGGGAAAGGTATCGTCCCTGTCCATGCTTACTGGTCCACGCATCGGTGGTCAGGTGGACCTTGCTACTGACGACATTTAGTATCGCATGTTTAATTTTTCCCTTCACATGCTTTTGCAAGGCAGGGACGGCTTGCCTGCTGAAATAAAAGCGGCTGGGCACGTTGTGTTGTGGGACTGCCAATGCCATGAAGTTACGGAAGGTGTCAGTCTCCACCAGCCTGAATGAGAGCATTTCAAGGGACAATAGTTTTGCAATGCCCAAGTATGGGCACCTTTTCTCCCATGCCTGTGCTACCGATGGCTGTAGACTGGCCTGGGAGTGTGAGGATGACAGGGAACGTGGTGCTGTGGGTGGAATGACACTCTGTCTTTGTACAACAGTGCCAGAGGTTCATCCATGGCGATCCTGTGAAGAAGCTGAACCAGCTGTGTGTGAGCTGCAGGAAGAGGCTACAACACGAGCTGAAGAGGTGGTAGGTGCCGCTGTAAATTGGCCTAGGTCTTCAGTGTGTCTTTGTAACGCCACCACGTGCTTGGTCTGCACATGTTTCCACATATTTGTGGTATTGAGGTTGCTGACATTTTTCCCTCTTTTCACTTTCTGATTACACAGCTTGCATTTGACAAAGCAAATGTAATCTGTAACTGTGTCAAAAAAGGACCAGGCACTGCAAGTCTTGGGTGGGCCCATTTTGGGTTTTCGAAGATGCATGCTCCTAATGGGTGCCGAAGGCTGCAGGCAACTGAGTCTGCCCCCTCCCTCTCCCTCCTTTTTTGGCCGTTCGGGGAATCTCTTCCTCAGAGCTGTTCCCACCACCTTCCTGTACCTCATGCCATGATGGGTCAAGAACCTCATCATCTACACTACCCTCTTCAAACAACTGCTTCTCCTGGGTAGTCTCGACAGCACAGTACGCACCAGAAAGTGGCACCTGAGTCTCATTATCAGATGCGCACTGAGGTGTGCTGACCATAGGCACTGGCCCACCCACCTCTTCAGATTCAGAGAGACAAAGCAACATCACTGCATACTACCTCTTCTTCAAATTCTAGAATGTTGCTTGGCTGGCCCCCTCTTTCCAAGCCAAGAGATTCAGAGAACAGAAGTAGAGATGGCTCCTGTCCAGGGCTCTCTGACTGCCTGGGCAATTTGGCAAGTGGTGAAGAGACAGATGGGTGCTCTTCAGTGCTTAGGACCTGAGAGGATCTGGAACTAATTGAATGCGATGTGTTAGCTGCTATCCATCCGACAATGGCTTTAATTTGGTCCTCCCGCAGCAGTGGGGTATGGCGAGCTCCTACAAAGCTGCACGTAAAGGACTGTTCCCTGGTAATACTGGGGGGTGCTGAGTCACTGGTGCACTCAGCAGGCACAGAATACCCACCTCCTCTCCCTGCAGAAACTCCATGCCCACGACCACATGCCTTACTACCTGCCTTCTTCATCTTGGTAGACTGATAAAGATAGGCAGAAAAGTACTAAGGGCTTAGTGTGCTTATTCCTGAACAGCTGCTAACAGGTATAAGAAACACTAATTTTATACAGTGTGAACCTGACTTTAATATGAGCTAATGTGGCATACACAACTGTAAAGTGGAGTGTTTGGTGAACTTTATTTCCTTTTTTTTCACAAAAAGACACTGGATGAGCCCAAAGATGTAAAAGCGATAGTATCACAAACGTTTTGTAGCTATTACAATGCAGGAAGGTGACCTACACTGCAAAAGATGAGGCCCCAAAAAATAGGCTAATACTAATCTGGCTGGGGCTGCAAGGCATAAGCCAGCAGAAAGGCTCCTCTATCTACTCCTATATAGAGTTTGCAAGCAATCTATCTGGTAACGGATGGAACCACACTAATTGGAGAAATCAGGAAAAATGAGCAGCACTACTGTAATGCAAAAAAGGGCAATGTATGAGGCAGTGACGCGCGCTGAGTGGACTATAACCGGAGGTGGCTGCAGAACACACTACAGCGTGAGCTGCACTCACACACACAGACCTCGCAGACAGCTGTCAACAGTGCAGAGAACTGTGCACTAGCGCTGCAAGGCTGCAGAAAGGCTCCTCTATCTACTCCTATATAGTGTTTGCAGGCAATCTAGCTGGATATGGAGGGAACCACACTAATAGAAGAAATCAGGAAAAATGAGCAGCACTAATGCAAAAAAGGACAATGTATGAGGAAGTGATGCACGCTGAGTGGACTACAACCGGAGGTGGCTGCAGAACACACTACAGCGTGAGCTACAATCATACACACAGACCTCGCAGACAGCCATCAACAGTGCAGAGAACGGTGCACTAGCACTGCAAGGCTGCCGAAAGGCTCCTCTATCTACTCCTATATAGTGTTTGCAAGCAATCTAGCTGGATACGGACGGAGCCACACTAATAGGAGGAATCAGGAAAAATGAGCATCACTAATGCAAAAAAGGACAATGTATGAGGCAGTGATGCACGCTGAGCGGACTACAACCGGAGGTGGCTGCAGAACACACTACAGCGTGAGCTGCACTCACACACACAGACCTCGCAGACAGCCGTGAACAGCGCTGCAAGGCAAAAGAAAGCTTCTCACACAGCGGTTGCTAAAGTAGCCTGGGTAAAGCACAATAAAGCAAATCGCTATCTCAAACTGTCCCTCAGTCAGAACAGCAGCGTCCTGTCCCTAACTGAATTCACATTAGAGTGAACCCAAAATGGCGGCAGCTTTAATAGTGCATTATGACATCATTTCAGCAGCCAATCACAGCCATGCCATTAGTTAACATGCCTAACATGCCTAACATGATGTGCCCACACTTCTTAGGATCCTCATTGGCTGAATAAAATCAAACTGGCTCATTGCATTATGGGAACTTCCGATTCCGGTATTCGATATTCTAAAAGTATCGGAACTCAGTATCGGAACTCCGATACAGCGAACATCGGTCGATACCCGATATTTCAGTATCGGAATGCTCAACACTATGGGTCATTCAAATGCAGGTTGGGAGGAAATTCTATATCTTTTTTTTTTATCCAGCACTTTGAGGCCATTGATAATGTGCATTTTATGGCACATCAAGAATATACCGTATATACTCGAGTATAAGCCGACCCCCCTAATTTTGCCACAAAAAACTGGGAAAACTTATTGACTCGAGTATAAGCCTAGGGTGGAAATGCAGCATTTACCGGTGAATTTCAAAAATAAAAATAGATCATTATTTCCCCATAGCTGTGCCATATAGTGCTCTGCACCGTTCATATTTCCCCATAGCTGTGCCCCATACAGTGCTCTGCACCGTTCATTTTGTCCCATAGCTGTGCCCCATATACAATGCTCTGCACCGTTCATTTTGTCCCATAGCTCTGCCCCATACAGTGCTCTGCACCATTCATTATTGTCCCATATCTGTGCCCCATATATGCTCTGCACCGTTCATTATTGCCCCATATCTGTGCCCCATATATGCTCTGCACTGTTCATTATTGTCCCATATCTGTGCCCCATATAGTGCTCGGCACCGTTCATTATTGCCCCATATCTGTGCCCCATATACAATGCTCTACACCGTTCATACTGCCCCATAGCTGTGCCCCATATTGTGCTCGGCACCGTTGATTACTGTCCCATATCTGTGCCCCATATATGCTCTGCACCGTTCATTTTGTCCCATAGATGCTCCACATAAATCTGTGCCATGGCCGCTGCTGCTGCAATAAAAAAAAAAACACATACTCACCTTTCTTGCTTGCAGCTCCCGGCGTCCGGTCTCGGCGCCTCCATCTTCCCGGGGTCTCTCTCCGCTCTGACTGATCAGGCAGAGGGCGCCGCACACACTATATGCGTCATCGCGCCCTCTGACCTGAACAGTCAGAGCGCAGACGCCGGGAAGATGGAGGAGCCGGGAAGATGGCGCGACGCCCGGCGGCTGGAACGCGGACAGGTGAATATAAAATACTGACCTTGTCCCAGCGATCCTGACGCTCACTCTGCCTGTCACAGCTGGTCTTCGGTGCCGCAGCCTCTTTCTCTATCAGCAGTCACCGGCACCGCTGATTAGAGAAATGAATACGCGGCTCCACCCCTATGGGAGGTGGAGCCGCCTATTCATTTTTCTAATGAGCGGTCCCACGTGACCGCTGAAGAGGGGAAGAACTGCAGCACCGAAGACCGTGGGACGGCAGGGACAGCGCCAGGATTGCTGGGACTAGGTAAGTATACCTCAGCGCCCTCTCCCCCTCACCCGCCGAAATTTTGGGCTGAAAATCTCGGCTTGTACTCGAGTATATACGGTATCTTATCCAACTTAAAAAAATCTACAGCTATATCTATGGAAAAATAATAAAGGTATGGCTATTTTTAAGGTGGAGAAAAAAGACTACAACCCCTGGTAAAAATTATGGAATCACCGGCCTTGGAGGATGTTCATTCAGTTGTTTAATTTTGTAGAATAAAAAGCAGATCACAGACATGGCACAAAACTAAAGTCATTTCAAATGGCAACTTTCTGGCTTCAAGAAATACTAAAAGAAATCAAGAACAAAAAAAATGTGGTAGTCAGTAATGGTTACTTTTTTAACCAAGCATAGGGAAAAATATTATGTAATCACTCAATTCTAAGGAAAAAAATATGGAATCATGAAAAACAAACAAACAAAAAAACACTGAAAAACATCACTAGTATTTTGTTGCACCACCTCTGGCTTTTATAACAGCTTTAGTATTAGTTTAGCATTTAGTCTCCCAATAAATGTGAGAATATCTTTGTCTTCTTTTAACATGCATAATTCCAATTTGTTATGATAACACCCTTGTTTTCTGTGCTACTGGGACAGTAGAGCTACAGCAGAGCATTGGGTGAAAACTGAATGGCCTCAGCGACAGAGTTTGGCATCTGGCGATAAGAATGTCATCCATGATCCTCTAGTGCAGGGGTCCCCAACTCCAGTCCTCAAGGCCCACCAACATGTCATGTTTTCAGGATTTCCTTAGTCTTGCCCAGGTAATAATTGCATCACCTGTGCAATGCAAAGGAAATCCTGAAAACATGACCTGTTGGTGGGCCTTGAGGACTGGAGTTGGGGACCCCTGCTTTAGTGGATAGGAAGAACATTGTCTTTCCTCCCATACACATAAAACTTGGATTGATGAAGCAGTTCGTTAAAGCTCTCAATCACAGTGAAGAATGCTTTAACTATATATGTTCAACTTTTCCTGGTCTTAGTGAAGAGAAGAAAAGGCTGGAATATTTGACGGACCTCAAATAAGAACACTTTCTGTATGAGAGACCCAAATTTTATCACATCAATGAATGAGACAGTAGAAAGAGCTTGGAATGCATTTTGTAGTGTGGTGCAGAATTTTCTAGGGAATAAGAAAGCAGACAACTATTAAGTGATTGTGGAAGAGCTACTAATGAGTCTGCGAAATCTTGGATGTAGAATGAGTATGAAGATTCACTATTTACTAGTGTTGAGCATTCCGATACCGCAAGTATCGGGTATCGGCCGATACTTGCGGTATCGGAATTCCGATACCGAGTTCCGATATTTTTGCGATATCGGGAATCGGTATCGGATCCATATTAATGTGTAAAATAAAGAATTAAAATAAAAAATATTGATATACTCACCTCTCCGGAGGCCCCTGGACATCACCGCTGGTAACCGGCAGCCTTCTTTGTTTAAAATGAGCGCGTTTAGGACCTAAGAATGATGTCGCGGCTTCTGATTGGTCGCGTGCCGCTCATGTGACCGCCACGCGACCAATCAGAAGCCGCGACGTCATTCGCAGGTCCTAAATTCCTAGAATGAGGAGTTTAGGGCCTGTGGAAATTTGCATGTTCTCTTAAGACAGTCACCTTTATAAATGTCATTGGAATGGCTCCAAACCAAAGTTCCAGCATGATCACCTTGCCCAATGCAGATTCGTGATTCATCACTGAATATGACTTTCATCCAGTCATCCACAGTCCACAATTGCTTTTCCTTAGCCCATTATAACCTTGTTTTTTTCTGTTTAGGTGTTGATGATGGCTTTTGTTTAATTTTTTCTGTATGTAAATCCCATTTCCTTTAGGCGGTTTCTTACAGTTCGGTCACAGACGTTTACTCCAGTTTCCACCCATTAGTTCCTTTTATTATTATTATTATTATTTATTGTTATAGCGCCATTTATTCCATGGCGCTTTACATGTGAGGAGGGGTATACATAATAAAAACAAGTACAATAATCTTAAACAATACAAGTCATAACTGGTACAGGAGGAGTGAGGACCCTTCCCGCGAAGGCTCACAATCTACAAGGGATGGGTGAGGATAAAGTAGGCGAGGATAGAGCTGGTCATGCAGCGGTTTGGTTCCTCATTTGTTTTGTTGTGCATTTCCTGTTTTGCAGACATATTGCTTTAACCCCTTAGCGACCGCCGATACGCCTTTTAACGGCGGCCGCTAAGGGTACTTAAACCACAGCGCCGTTAATTAACGGCGCTGTGGAAAAAGTCCATAGCGCCCCCCAGAGGCCGATTTTCTCCAGGGTCTCGGCTGCCGAGGGTAGCCGAGACCCCAGAGAACATGATTCGGGGTTTTTTTTACCCTCCCCGCATTTGCGATCGCCGGTAATTAACCGTTTACCGGCGATCGCAAAAAAAAAAAAAAAAAAAGCGATCTCTTTTTAATTTCTCTGTCCTCCGATGTGATCGCACATCGGAGGACAGAGAAAAGGGGTCCCAGGTGGCCCCCCAATACTCACCTAGCTCCCCCGATGCTCCTCGTGTCTCCCGGTGGGCGCCGCCATCTTCAAAATGGCGGGCGCATGCGCAGTGCACCCGCCGGCCGGCACCGGGAGAATCTTTGGGGTCTCGGCTGCCGGGGGTAGCCGAGACCCCAAAGAGCATGATCGGGGTCGGTATTACCGACCCCTGTTTTGCGATCGCCGGTAATTAACTGTTTACCGGCGACCGCAAAAAAAAAAAAAAAAAAAGAAAAGTGGAATTCTCTGTCCTCTGATGTGATCGCATATCAGAGGACAGAGAAATAGGGGGATTCGGGGACCCTAGCATACTCACCTAGGTCCCTGGATCCTCTTGCTGCTCCTCCTGGCCGCCGGCAGCAGAACATGGCGGACGCATGCCCAGTGCGCCCGCCATCTGTCTCCACCTGCCGGCCGGCAGGAGAACAGCAGTTGGAGCTAAAATTAGGGTTAGGGTTAGGGGTAGGGTTAGGGTTAGGGGTAGGGTTAGGGTTAGGGGTAGGGTTAGGGGTAGGGTTAGGGGTAGGGTTAGGGGTAGGGTTAGGGTTAGGGGTAGGGTTAGGGGTAGGGTTAGGGGTAGGGCTAGGGTTAGGGCTAGGGTTGGGGCTAAATTTAGGGTTAGGGTTGGGGCTAAATTTAGGGTTAGGGTTGGGGCTAAACTTAGGGTTAGGCTTCTTTCACACTTACGTCTGTACGGGGCCGTCGCAATGCGTCGGCCCGACATACCGACGCACGTTGTGAAAATTGTGCACAACGTGGGCAGCAGCTGCAGTTTTTCAACACATCCGCTGCCCAATCTATGTCCTGGGGAGGAGGGGGCGGAGTTACGGCCACGCATGTGCAGTCAGAAATGGCAGATGCGACGTACAAAAAAACGTTTCATTGAACGTTTTTTTGTGCCGACGCTCCGCCAAAACACAACTGATCCAGTGCACGACGGACACGACGTGTGGCCATCCGTCACGATCTGTCGGCAATACAAGTCTATGGGCAAAAAACGCATCCTGCGGGCACATTTGCAGGATCCGTTTCTTGTCCAAAACGACGGATTGCGACGGAATGCCAAACGACGCAAGTGTGAAAGTAGCCCTAGGGCTAGGGTTAGGGTTGGGGCTAAAGTTAGGGCTAGGGTTGGGGCTAAAGTTAGGGTTGGAGTTGGGATTAGGGTTAGGGTTTGGATTAGGGTTGGTATTAGGGTTAGGGTTGGCATTAGGGTTACGCTTGGGATTAGGGTTAGGTTTGGGATTAGGGTTAAGGTTAGGGTTGTGATTAGGGGTGTATTTGTATTGGGATTAGGGTTAGGATGAGGTTAGGGTTGAGATTAGGATTAGGGGTGTGTTGGATTTAGGGTTTTGATTAGGGTTATGGTTAGGGTTGACATAAGGGTTGTTTTGGGGTAAGGGTTGTGATTATGGTTAGGGTTAGTGATTAGGATTATGGATGAGGTTGGGATTAGGGTTAGGGGTGTGTTGGGGTTAGGGTTGGAGCTAGAATTGGGGGGTTTCCACTGTTTAGGTACATCAGGGGGTCTCCAAACACGACAGCCAATTTTGCGCTCAAAAAGTCAAATGGTGCTCCCTCCCTTCTGAGCTCTGCCGTGCGCCCAAACAGTGGGTTACCCCCACATATGGGGCATCAGCGTACTCGGGATAAATTGGACAACAACTTCTGGGGTCCAATTTCTCTTGTTACCCTTGTGAAAATAAAAACTTGGGGGCTACAAAATCTTTTTTGTGAAAAAAAAAAATATTTTTTATTTTCACGACTCTGCATACTAAACTTCTGTGAAGCACTTGGGCATTCAAAGTTCTCACCACACATCTAGATAAGTTCCTTGGGGGGTCTAGTTTCCAAAATGGGGTCACTTGTGGGGGGTTACTACAGTTTAGGTACATCAGGGGCTCTGCAATCGCAACATAATGCCCACAGACCATTCTATCAAAGTCTGCATTCCAAAAAGGCGCTCCTTCCCTTCCGAGCTCTGCCGTGCGCCCAAACAGTGGTTTACCCCCACATATGGCGCATCAGCGTACTCGGGATAAATTGGACAACAACTATTGCAGTCCAATTTCTCCTGTTACCCTTGTGAAAATAAAAACTTGGGGGCTACAATATCTTTTTTGTGGAAAAAAAAATATTTTTTATTTTCACGACTCTGCATTCTAAACTTCTGTGAAGCACTTGGGCATTCAAAGTTCTCACCACACATCTAGATAAGTTCCTTGGGGGGTCTAGTTTCCAAAATGGGGTCACTTGTGGAGGGTTTCTACTGGTTAGGTACATCAGGGGCTCTGCAAACGCAACATAATACCCGCAGACCATTCTATCAAAGTCTGCATTCCAAAACGGCGCTCCTTCCTTCCGAGCTCTGCCGTGCGCCCAAACAGTGGTTTACCCCCACATATGGTGTACCAGCATACTCAGGACAAATTGGACAACAACTTTTGGGGTCCAATTTCTCTTGTTACCCTTGTGAAAATAAAAATTTGGTGGCTAAAAAATCTTTTTTGTGGAAAAAAAAAATATTTTTTATTTTCATGGCTCTGCATTATAAACTTCTGTGAAGCACTTGGGCATTCAAGGTTCTCACCACACATCTAGATAAGTTCCATGGGGGGTCTAGTTTCCAAAATGGGGTCACTTGTGGGGGATTTCTACTGTTTAGGCACATCAGGGGCTCTCCAAACGCGACATGGCGTCCGATCTCAATTCCAGCCAATTCTACATTGAAAAAGTAAAACGGCACTCTTTCTCTTCCAAGCTCTGCGGTGCGCCCAAACAGTGGTTTACCCCCACATATTGGGTATCGACGTACTCAGGAGAAATTGCACAACAACTTTAGTGGTCTAATTTCTCCTGTTACCCTTGTGAAAATAAAAATTTGTGGGCAAAAAGATCATTTTTGTAGAAAAAATGCAATTTTTTTTTCACGGCTCTACGTTATAAACTTCTGTGAAGCACATGGGGGTTCAAAGTGCTCGCCACACATCTAGATAAGTTCCTTAAGGGGTCTAGTTTCCAAAATGGTGTCACTTGTGGGGGGTTTCCACTGTTTAGGCACATCAGGGGCTCTCCAAACGCGACATGGCGTCCAATCTCAATTCCAGCCAATTCTACATTGAAAAAGTAAAACGGCACTCCTTCTCTTCCAAGCTCTGCGGTGCGCCCAAACAGTGGTTTACCCTCACATATGGGGTATCGACGTATTCAGGAGAAATCGCACAACAACTTTTGTGGTCTAATTTCTCCTGTTACCCTTGTGAAAATAAGAATTTGTGGGCGAAAAGATCATTTTTGTGTAAACAAAAGCGATTTTTTATTTTCACAGCTCTACGTTATAAACTTCTGTGAAGCACTTGGGGGTTCAAAGTGCTCACCACACATCTAGATAAGTTCCTTAAGGGGTCTAGTTTCCAAAATGGTGTCACTTGTGGGGAGTTTCCACTGTTTAGGCACATCAGGGGCTCTCTAAATGTGACATGGTGTCCGATCTCAATTCCAGCCAATTCTGCATTGAAAAAGTCAAACGGCGCTCCTTCACTTCTAAGTTCTGCGGTGCGCCCTAACAGTGGTTTACCCCCACATATGGGGTATTGGCGTATTCAGGAGAAATTGCATAACAAAATTTATGGTTACATTTCTGTTTTTACACTTGTGAAAATAAAAAAAATGGTTCTGAATTAAAATGTTTGCAAAAAAAAGTTAAATGTTCATTTTTTCCTTCCACATTGTTTCAGTTCCTGTGAAGCACGTAAAGGGTTAATAAACTTCTTGAATGTGGTTTTGAGAACCATGAGGGGTGTAGTTTTTAGAATGGTGTCACACTTCATTTTTTTCTATCATATAGACCCCTCAAAATGACTTCAAATGTGATGTGGTCCCTAAAAAAAAATGGTGTTGTAAAAATGAGAAATTGCTGGTCAACTTTTAACCCTTATAACTCCCTAACAAAAAAAAATTTTGTTTCCAAAATTGTGCTCATGTAAAGTAGACATGTGGGAAATGTTATTTATTAACTATTTTTCATGACATATCTCTCTGATTTAAGGGCATAAAAATACAAAGTTTGAAAATTGCAAAATTTTAAAAATTTTCGCCATATTTCCGTTTTTTTCATAAATAATCGCAAGTAATATCGAAGAAATGTTACCACTAACATGAAGTACAATATGTCACGAAAAAACAATCTCAGAATCAGCGGGATCCGTTGAAGCGTTCCAGAGTTATAACCTCATAAAGTGACAGTGGTCAGAATTGCAAAAATTGGCCTGGTCATTAAGTACCAAATTGGCTCTGTCACTAAGGGGTTAAGTTTCTGGTCTTGACACTTTGATGTCTTCCTTGGTCTACCAGTATGTTTGCCTTTAACAACCTTCTCATGTTGTTTGTGTTTGCTCCAGATTTTAGACACAGCGGACTGTGAACAACCAACATATTTTGCAACATTGCCTGATGATTTACCCTCTTTTAAGAGTTTGACAATGCTCTCCTTTTTTTCAATTGACATCTCTCATGTTGGAGCCATGATTCACGTCAGTCCACTTGGTGCAACAGCTCTCCAAGGTTTGATCATTCCTTTTTAGATGCAGACTAACGAGCAGATCTAATTTGATGCAGGTGTTATTTTTGGGTATTAAAATTTACAGGGTGATTCCAGAACTTTTTCCTTAGAATTGAGTAATTCCATAATTTTTTCCCTATGCTTGTTTAAAAAAGTAACCATTACTGACTACCACATTTTTTGTTCTTGATTTCTTTTAGTGTTTCATAAAGCCAGAAAGTTGCCATTTGAAATGACTTTAGTTTTGTGCCATGTCTGTGATCTGCATATATTCTACAAAATTAAACAACTGAATGAACATCCTCCAAGGCCAGTGATTCCATAATTTTTGCCAGGGGTTGTATAAGGTTGCTGTAAAAAATGGGAAGGTAATACTATTTTTTAGATGGTTCAATAATTTATTTTCTCAATAATGAGCCATTTTAATCTTCTACTTTATTTAGAAAAAAAATTCTATTAATCAAATTGATTTAGGGGCACTGTGCAAGTGTTTTGGCATCCAAATGGGTAAGGAGCTGTTACACTTTTGAATTGCAGTAGTTTGTATGGCATTTTATCTGGCTATTTGTGGTCATTACCCCTATGACTGATGGTCATTTTTTGATAGCCATACTGATTCATGGATATTATTAAAATAAGAACCTTACACGGTCCCCCAATCCATTGTGCGACCAGAGGTATATTTACCTGAGAATATACATTTTTTTATGCACTATGCACTTTTGTTTAATCGCCCTCTGGTTTCACCATGTGGTCGCATGTGATGCTTTCCCTTGTTGTATAGCTACATTGCTGCCCGCCTGTTTTACTGTGTACTATAGTATGAACTTTATGTGCACTAATTGTTTGTGTGTCAAACTTGTTTGATTCAATAAAGATATTTTGCATGTTTCATGATGTTAAAGTTTGGATTATTATTATCAGAAATTATCTATACCAAATAACAGGATATTTAAAGCTCTCTTTTGCTGTTATGTATGCTCTATAGTCTTTTTTGAGAGTGTTCCTTAATTAGGATCATGTATCTTGGATTATTACATCGGTTCTGGTATGTCTTTATAAACAAACATTGTTTTTTGTACAATCTGTGATATGTGTATGTGTATTGCTTAGGGTTGAGCGAAACGGGTCGAACATTTTCAAAAGTCGCCGACTTTTGGCTAAGTCGGGGTTTCATGAAACCCGATCCGACCCCTGTGCGGGGTCGGCCATGCGGTACGCGACTTTCGCGCCAAAGTCGCGTTTCAATGACGCGAAAAGCGCCATTTCTCAGCCAATGAAGGTAAACGCAGAGTGTGGGCAGCGTGATGACATAGGTCCTGGTCCCCACCATCTTAGAGAAGGGCATTGCAGTGATTGGCTTGCTGTCTGCGACGTCACAGGGGCTATAAAGAGGCGTTCCCGCCGACCGCCATCTTACTGCTGCTGATCTGAGCTTAGGGAGAGGTTGCTGCCGCTTTGTCAGAAGCAGGGATAGCGTTAGGCAGGGTCCATTAACCACAAAACCGCTTGTGCTGCAGCGATTTGCACTG
Organism: Ranitomeya imitator; assembly: GCF_032444005.1. Classification (NCBI taxonomy): domain Eukaryota; kingdom Metazoa; phylum Chordata; class Amphibia; order Anura; family Dendrobatidae; genus Ranitomeya; species Ranitomeya imitator. The sequence continues at coordinate 73,164,213 of NC_091285.1, forward strand.
TCCAACACCACCCTCGGTGTGCAGGGACAGTGGAAGTTTTTTTTTTTTTTTTTTCCCCTCAGCGCTGTAGCTCATTGGGCTGCCCTAGAAGGCTCCCTGATAGCTGCATTGCTGTGTGTACGCCGCTGTGCAAACCAACTGCTTTTTTCAAAGCACAAATCCTCTTGTTCCTTCCTTTCTGCACAGCTATCTTTTTTGTTTGTCCACACTTTTTATTTCATTTGTGCATCAGTCCACTCCTTATTGCTGCCTGCCATACCTGGCTGAGATTACTGCAGGCAGGGAGATAGTAGCTGCCTGCCATACCTGGCTGAGATTACTGCAGGCAGGGAGATAGTAATTGTAGGACATTCCCTGTTTTTTTTTTTTTTTTTTTTTTGGTGGGAGATTAAGATTGGCAATTTGGCATTTCTGCTAGAGTGCCATCCCTGTGTGTGCCATCTCTCTCACATAGTGGGCCATAGAAAGCCTTTTCATTTTTCTGTATTTTTTTTTGTGGGGTGTATAAATTCTCCCTGATAAAAATACAGTGGGAGATTAATATTGGCCTTTGGGCTTGTGTGCCAGTCCTGAGTGTGCCATCTCTCTCACAAATAGTGGGCCATAGAAAGCCTATTTTATTTTTTTTGGGGTTTTATAAATTCTCCCTGAAAAAAAGGGAGATTAATATTGGCCTCTGGGCTTGTGTGCCAGTCCTGAGCGTGCCATCTGTGCCAGCCCTAGGCGTGCCATCTCTCTCACAAATAGTGGGCCATAGAAAGCCTATTTATTTTTTTTTTTGGTTTTATAAATTCTCCCTGAAAAAAAGGGAGATTAATATTGGCCTCTGGGCTTGTGTGCCAGTCCTGAGCGTGCCATCTGTGCCAGCCCTGAGCGTGCCATCTCTCTCACAAATAGTGGGCCATAGAAAGCCTATTTAATTTTTTTTTTTGTTTTATAAATTTTCCCTGAAAAAAGGGAGATTAATATTGGCCTCTGGGCTTGTGTGCCAGTTGTGAGCGTGCCATCTGTGCCAGTCCTGAGCGTGCCATCTCTCTCACAAATAGTGGGCCATAGAAAGCCTATTTAAATATTTTTTTGGTTTTATACATTCTCCCAGAAAAAAAGGGAGATTAATATTGGCCTCTGGGCTTCTGTGCCAGTCCTGAGCGTGCCATCTGTGCCAGTCCTGAGCGTCCCATCTCTCTCACAAATAGTGGGCCATAGAAAGCCTATTTTATTTTTTTTGGGGGTTTTATAAATTCTCCCTGAAAAAAAGGGAGATTAATATTGGCCTCTGGGCTTGTGTGCCAGTCCTGAGCGTGCCATCTGTGCCAGCCCTGAGCGTGCCATCTCTCTCACAAATAGTGGGCCATAGAAAGCCTATTTAATTTTTTTTTTTGTTTTATAAATTTTCCCTGAAAAAAGGGAGATTAATATTGGCCTCTGGGCTTGTGTGCCAGTTGTGAGCGTGCCATCTGTGCCAGTCCTGAGCGTGCCATCTCTCTCACAAATAGTGGGCCATAGAAAGCCTATTTAAATATTTTTTTGGTTTTATACATTCTCCCAGAAAAAAAGGGAGATTAATATTGGCCTCTGGGCTTCTGTGCCAGTCCTGAGCGTGCCATCTGTGCCAGTCCTGAGCGTCCCATCTCTCTCACAAATAGTGGGCCATAGAAAGCCTATTTTATTTTTTTTGGGGGTTTTATAAATTCTCCCTGAAAAAAAGGGAGATTAATATTGGCCTCTGGGCTTGTGTGCCAGTCCTGAGCGTGCCATCTGTGCCAGCCCTGAGCGTGCCATCTCTCTCACAAATAGTGGGCCATAGAAAGCCTATTTATTTTTTTTTTTTGTTTTATAAATTTTCCCTGAAAAAAGGGAGATTAATATTGGCCTCTGGGCTTGTGTGCCAGTTGTGAGCGTGCCATCTGTGCCAGTCCTGAGCGTGCCATCTCTCTCACAAATAGTGGGCCATAGAAAGCCTATTTAAATATTTTTTTGGTTTTATAAATTCTCCCAGAAAAAAAGGGAGATTAATATTGGCCTCTGGGCTTCTGTGCCAGTCCTGAGCGTGCCATCTGTGCCAGTCCTGAGCGTCCCATCTCTCTCACAAATAGTGGGCCATAGAAAGCCTATTTTATTTTTTTTTTGGGTTTTAGAAATTCTCCCTGGAAAAAAAAAGGGAGATTAATATTGCCCTTTGGGCTTGTGTGCCAGTACTTAGCGTTCCATCTCTCTCTCTCTCTCTCTCAGTCAGTGGGCCATAGAACGCCTATTTTTGGTTTTATTTGTTTTCTAAATTCTCCCTGAAAAAATCATTTTATTTTATTTGGTTTCTAAATTCTTCCTGATAAAATCACATTTTTTTTATTATTTTTTTTTCTAAAGTCTCCCTGAAAAAAAAAAAAAAAAACAGTGGGAGATTAATATTGGCCTTTCTGCTTGTGTGCCAGTCTTGACTCCTGGGTGCGTCATCTCTCAGTCAGTGGGCCATAGAACGCCTATTTTTGGTTTTATTTGTTTTATAAATTCTCCCTGAAAAAATCATTTTATTTTATTTGGTTTCTAAATTCTTCCTGATAAAATCACATTTTTTTTATTATTTTTTTTTCTAAAGTCTCCCTGAAAAAAAAAAAAAAAAACAGTGGGAGATTAATATTGGCCTTTCTGCTTGTGTGCCAGTCTTGACTCCTGGGTGCGTCATCTCTCAGTCAGTGGGCCATAGAACGCCTATTTTTGGTTTTATTTGTTTTATAAATTCTCCCTGAAAAAATCATTTTATTTTATTTGGTTTCTAAATTCTTCCTGATAAAATCATATTTTTTTTATTATTTTTTTTTCTAAAGTCTCCCTGAAAAAAAAAAAAAAAAAACAACCAAAAAAAACAGTGGGAGATTAATATTGGCCTTTCTGCTTGTGTGCCAGTCTTGACTCCTGGGTGTGCCATCTCTCTCTCTCTCTCTCTCTCTCTCTCTCTCCAATTGTGGTCCATAGAAAGCCTATATTTTTTTCCCTTGATTTGGGTTCTAAAATCTACCAGAGAAAATAACTACATCAATCATTGGTAGAAAAATATTGGCCTCTGGGTTTGTGTGCCACTCCTGACTCCTGTGTGCGTCATCTCTCAGTCAGTGGGCCATAGAACGCCTATTTTTGTTTTTATTTGTTTTATAAATTCTCCCTGAAAAAATCATTTTATTTTATTTGGTTTCTAAATTCTTCCTGATAAAATCATATTTTTTTTATTATTTTTTTTTCTAAAGTCTCCCTGAAAAAAAAAAAAAAAAAAAAAAAAAAAACAGTGGGAGATTAATATTGGCCTTTCTGCTTGTGTGCCAGTCTTGACTCCTGGGTGTGCCATCTCTCTCTCTCTCTCTCTCCAATTGTGGTCCATAGAAAGCCTACATTTTTTTTCCTTGATTTGGGTTCCAAAATCTACCAGAGAAAATAACTCCATCAATCATTGGTAGAAAAATATTGGCCTCTGGGCTTGTGTGCCACTCCTGATTCCTGTGTGCGTCATCTCTCACTCAGTGGCCCATAGAAAGCATATAGTTTGTTACATTTGTTTTCTAAATTCTCCCTGCAAAAATCTATTTTTTTTTTTTTGGGGGGTTTCTAAAGTGTTCCTGAAAAAAATAAAAATAAAAAAAAAATAATAGTGTGACATTAATATTAACATTTGTGCTTCAGTGACAGTCCTGCGTGTGGGGCATCTCTCTAATTTGCAGCCACCAAAAAAAGAGTGTGTAACATTGGGCCTGATTTTCGCTGTGGTCTCACCAACCTGTAAAGGGGTAGCTAAATCATACTGAAGTTATAGCTCACCGTGTAAGTTGTGTGACTGCAACAAATAACGTTAGTTTGGTTACGTTTTTAAAACAATGAGGAAGTCTAGTGGAAGAGGTCGTGGCCGGGGGCGTTCATTGTCAGCTGGTAATGAGGGTAGTGGTAGTGGTGGAGCATCAGGTGGTCGTGGGGGAAAAAATATTGCACCTAAGTCTGGAGCTGTGGAGCCAGGTTCGTCGTCCGGCTACACAAGGCCTCGAACGCTCCCTTTTCTGGGATTAGGAAAACCGCTTTTAAAGCCGGAGCAGCAAGAGCAAGTTTTGGCTTATCTTGCTGACTCAGCCTCTAGCTCTTTTGCCTCATCTCGTGAAACTGGTAAAAGTAAAAGCAGCGCGTCGTTAGTGGATGTTCACGGTCAGGGACAAGTCACTTCCTTGTCCTCTTCAGCAAAAACAACAACAGAGAAAAATGCAGCAGGCGACACAACGGGTTACTCCATGGAGCTCTTTACACATACCGTCCCTGGCTTAGAAAGTGAAGCAGTTAACAGTCCATGCCCATTACAAATTGAATCTGACATGGAGTGCACTGACGCACAGCCACAGCCAGACTACTATGCTGGTCCTTTGACTCAGACCACAACATTGGCCTCGCAGGGTGCTGATCAAGAATCAGACCCTGATGAGACTATGTTGCCCCATCACGAACGCTATACCACCGAACGACACGGTGACACAGACGAAGTTGCGCAGGAGGTACAAGAAGAGTTATTAGATGACCCAGTTCTTGACCCCGATTGGCAGCCATTGGGGGAACAGGGTGCAGGCGGCAGCAGTTCTGAAGCAGAGGAGGAGGAGGGGCCGCAGCAGGCATCAACATCGCCACAGGTTCCATCTGCCGGGCCCGTATCTTGCCCAAAACGCGTGGCAAAGCCAAAACCTGGTGGAGGACAGCGTGGCCATCCGGTTAAAGCTCAGTCTGCAATGCCTGAAAAGGTATCCGATGCTAGAAAGAGTGCAGTCTGGCATTTTTTTAAACAACATCCAATTGATCAGCGCAAAGTCATCTGTCAAAAATGTTCTACTTCCTTAAGCAGAGGTCAGAATCTGAAAAGTCTCAATACTAGTTGCATGCATAGACATTTAACCACCATGCATTTGAAAGCTTGGACTAACTACCAAACGTCCCTTAAGGTTGTTGCACCCTCGGCCAATGAAGCTAGTCATCAACGCAACATCCCTTCCGGCAGTGTAGGACCACCATTTAGCGCACCACCTGCTGTATCTGTGCAGGTATCTTTGCCAGGCCAAAGCAGTCAGGGTCAGGGAATCACCAGTTTCGTAGTAAGAAACACTGCATCTAGGGCACCGGCGGCAACAATACCATCTCCCACCGTCTCTCAGTCTGCCATGTCCACCGGCACCCCCGCTAGTTCCACGATCTCCAGCTCTCCAGTCCAGCTCACCCTACATGAGACTATGGTTAGAAAAAGGAAATACTTAGCCTCGCATCCGCGTACACAGGGTTTGAACGCCCACATAGCTAGACTAATCTCGTTAGAGATGATGCCCTACCGGTTAGTTGAAAGCGAAGCTTTCAAAGACCTGATGGACTACGCTGTACCACGCTACGAGCTACCCAGTCGACACTTTTTTTCCAGAAAAGCCATCCCAGCCCTCCACCAGCATGTTAAAGAGCGCATCGTCCATGCACTCAGGCAATCTGTGAGCACAAAGGTGCACCTGACAACAGATGCATGGACCAGTAGGCATGGCCAGGGACGTTACGTGTCCATCACGGCACACTGGGTAAATGTGGTGGATTCAGGGTCCACAGGGGACAGCAAGTTTGGGACAGTTCTGCCTAGCCCACGGTCTAGTAAACAGTTGTCTGTAGCCGTTCGCACCCCCTCCTCCTCCTCCTCCTCCTCGTCCTCCTGCAGAAGCAAGAGCTCGTCCACAGACCGCAGTCGCACAAACACTCCATCCGCACCTGCCACTGTTGCACACCAGGTCTCCCATTATGGGGCAGCTACTGGCATACGTCAGCAGGCTGTATTGGCTATGAAGTGTTTGGGCGACAATAGACACACCGCGGAAGTTCTGTCCGAGTTCTTGCAGCAAGAAACGCAGTCGTGGCTGGGCACTGTAGATCTTGAGGCAGGCAAGGTAGTGAGTGATAACGGAAGGAATTTCATGGCTGCCATCTCCCTTTCCCAACTGAAACACATTCCTTGCCTGGCTCACACCTTAAACCTGGTGGTGCAGTGCTTCCTGAAAAGTTATCCGGGGTTATCCGACCTGCTCCTCAAAGTGCGTGGACTTTGCGCACATATCCGCCGTTCGCCTGTACACTCCAGCCGTATGCAGACCTATCAGCGTTCTTTGAACCTTCCCCAGCATCGCCTAATCATAGACGTTGCAACAAGGTGGAACTCAACACTGCACATGCTTCAGAGACTGTGCGAACAGAGGCGGGCTGTTATGTTTTTGTGGGAGGATACACATACACGGGCAGGCAGTAGGATGGCAGACATGGAGTTGTCAGGTGTGCAGTGGTCGAAGATTCAAGACATGTGTCAAGTCCTTCAGTGTTTTGAGGAATGCACACGGCTGGTTAGTGCAGACAACGCCATAATAAGCATGAGCATCCCCCTAATGCGTCTGCTGATGCAAAGTTTGACGCACATAAAGGATCAGGCGTCTGCACCAGAGGAAGAGGAAAGCCTTGATGACAGTCAGCGATTGTCTGGTCAGGGCAGTGTACATGACGAGGTACCGGGCGAAGAGGAGGTGGAGGATGAGGAGGATGATGGGGATGAGTATATTTTTAATGAGGAAGCTTTCCCGGGGGCACGGGAAATTGGTGGCGTGGCAAGGCCGGGTTCTGGTTTTTTGAGGGACACAAGTGACGTAGATTTGCCTGCAACTGCCCCTCAACCAAGCACAACCGCAGATTTGACAACGGGAACTTTGGCCCACATGGCGGATTATGCCTTGCGTATCCTCAAAAGGGACACACGCATTACAAAAATGATGAACGATGACGATTACTGGTTGGCCTGCCTCCTTGATCCTCGCTATAAAGGCAAATTGCAAAATATTATGCCACATGAGAACTTGGAACTAATATTAGCAACAAAACAATCAACTCTTGTTGACCGTTTGCTTCTGGCATTCCCTGCACACAGCGCCCGTGATCGTTCTCACACGAGCTCCAGGGGCCAGCAGACCAGAGGTGTTAGAGGGGCAGAAATCAGAAGTGGCGTTGGCCAGAGGGGTTTTCTGACCAGGTTGTGGAGTGATTTTTCTATGACCGCAGACAGGACAGGTACTGCAGCATCAATTCAAAGTGACAGGAGACAACATTTGTCCAGTATGGTTACAAACTATTTTTCATCCCTTATCGACGTTCTCCCTCAACCGTCATTCCCATTTGATTACTGGGCATCCAAATTAGACACCTGGCCAGAATTGGCAGAATATGCATTGCAGGAGCTTGCTTGCCCGGCAGCTAGTGTCCTATCAGAAAGAGTATTCAGTGCTGCAGGTTCAATACTAACAGAAAAAAGGACTCGTCTGGCTACCCAAAATGTAGATGATCTAACCTTCATTAAAATGAACCACAACTGGATTTCAAAATCTTTTGCCCCACCCTGCCCGGCTGACACCTAGCTTTCCTATGAAAAGGTCTTGCCTGTGGACTATTCTGAATGACTTTTCCAATCTCGTAATTTTCTTCACCTGATTGTCCAGCATACGACATGTTTCCACCTCACGAAATGGCCAAACTCCCCACACGGGGCCGTGCTATCGCCACTTTGCGCTTGGACCCTTGAGAGTGCTGTTTGTCTGAAGAGGTGGGTGTGGCCGCTTTTGGTCGACGGCACTGCCACTGGGTCCCTCATAGTACAATAAAGTGTCTCTGGCGGTGGTGGTGCGCACCCAACGTCAGACACACCGTTGTAATATGAGGGGCCCTGTGCCTGTACCGCCGGCCACAAGACAGTTCCCCCCCCCAGCTCAAACAGTGCTCTACCACTAGCAAAATTATCTCTCACAGCTTCACCAATGTGTAGTCTAGCCGCTGACATCCTTCAATGCCTGGCACTGACAATACCATTGTTTTGACATTTTTGTTATGTTAGGCCTTCGAAGCCTGTCTGCGGTCCCTTCTTTCTACAACTACTACACTGACCAGGCCACTGCTGGCCGTGTTACCCTGGAACCAATTTAAAAGTGCCTACAGTCAGCCCAATTTTGTTATGTTAGGCCTTCGAAGACTGTCTGCCGTCACTCCTTCCACTAGACTTCCACTGACCATACACTGCTGCCCATGTACCCCTGGAACCAATTTAAAGTGCCTACAGCCAGCCCAATTTTGTTATGTTAGGCCTTCGAAGCCTGTCTGCGGTCACTCCTTCCACTAGACTTCCACTGACCAGACCACTGCTGCCCGTGTACCCCTGGAACCAATTTAAAAGTGCCTACAGCCAGCCCAAGTTTGTTATGTTAGGCCTTGGAAGCCTGTCTGCGGTCACTCCTTCCACTAGACTTCCACTGACCAGACCACTGCTGCCCGTGTACCCCTGGAACCAATTTAAAAGTGCCTACAGCCAGCCCAAGTTTGTTATGTTAGGCCTTGGAAGCCTGTCTGCGGTCACTCCTTCCACTAGACTTCCACTGACCAGACCACTGCTGCCCGTGTACCCCTGGAACCAATTTAAAAGTGCCAACAGCCAGCCCAAGTTTGTTATGTTAGGCCTTCTAAGCCTGTCTGCGGTCCATTCTTTCAACTACTACTACACTGACCAGGTCACTGCTGCCCGTGTACCCCTGGAACCAATTTAAAATTGCCTACAGCCAGCCCAATTTTTTTATTTTAGGCCTTCGATGCCTGTCTGCGGTCCATTCTTTCAACTACTACTACACTGACCAGGTCACTGCTGTCCGTGTACCCCTGGAACCAATTTAAAATTGCCTACAGCCATGTGTTATTATTTTAGGCCTTCGATGCCTGTCTGCGGTCACTCCTTCCACTAGGCCTCCACTGACCACACCACTGCTGCCCGTGTACCCCTGGAACCAATTTAAAATTGCCTACAGCCAGCCCAATTTTTTTATTTTAGGCCTTCGATGCCTGTCTGCGGTCCATTCTTTCAACTACTACTACACTGACCAGGTCACTGCTGCCCGTGTACCCCTGGAACCAATTTAAAATTGCCTACAGCCATGTGTTATTATTTTAGGCCTTCGATGCCTGTCTGCGGTCACTCCTTCCACTAGGCCTCCACTGACCACACCACTGCTGCCCGTGTACCCCTGGAACCAATTTAAAATTGCCTACAGCCAGCCCAATTTTTTTATTTTAGGCCTTCGATGCCTGTCTGCGGTCCATTCTTTCAACTACTACTACACTGACCAGGTCACTGCTGCCCGTGTACCCCTGGAACCAATTTAAAATTGCCTACAGCCATGTGTTATTATTTTAGGCCTTCGATGCCTGTCTGCGGTCACTCCTTCCACTAGGCCTCCACTGACCACACCACTGCTGCCCGTGTACCCCTGGAACCAATTTAAAATTGCCTACAGCCATGTGTTATTATTTTAGGCATTCGATGCCTGTCTGCGGTCCATTTTTTCAACTACTACTACACTGACCAGGTCACTGCTGTCCGTGTACCCCTGGAACCAATTTAAAATTGCCTACAGCCATGTGTTATTATTTTAGGCCTTCGATGCCTGTCTGCGGTCACTCCTTCCACTAGGCCTCCACTGACCACACCACTGCTGTCCGTGTACCCCTGGAACCAATTTAAAATTGCCTACAGCCAGCCCAATTTTTTTATTTTAGGCCTTCGATGCCTGTCTGCGGTCCATTCTTTCAACTACTACTACACTGACCAGGTCACTGCTGCCCGTGTACCCCTGGAACCAATTTAAAAGTGCCTACAGTCAGCCCAATTTTGTTATGTTAGGCCTTCGAAGACTGTCTGCCGTCACTCCTTCCACTAGACTTCCACTGACCATACACTGCTGCCCATGTACCCCTGGAACCAATTTAAAGTGCCTACAGCCAGCCCAATTTTGTTATGTTAGGCCTTCGAAGCCTGTCTGCGGTCACTCCTTCCACTAGACTTCCACTGACCAGACCACTGCTGCCCGTGTACCCCTGGAACCAATTTAAAAGTGCCTACAGCCAGCCCAAGTTTGTTATGTTAGGCCTTGGAAGCCTGTCTGCGGTCACTCCTTCCACTAGACTTCCACTGACCAGACCACTGCTGCCCGTGTACCCCTGGAACCAATTTAAAAGTGCCTACAGCCAGCCCAAGTTTGTTATGTTAGGCCTTGGAAGCCTGTCTGCGGTCACTCCTTCCACTAGACTTCCACTGACCAGACCACTGCTGCCCGTGTACCCCTGGAACCAATTTAAAAGTGCCTACAGCCAGCCCAAGTTTGTTATGTTAGGCCTTCTAAGCCTGTCTGCGGTCCATTCTTTCAACTACTACTACACTGACCAGGTCACTGCTGCCCGTGTACCCCTGGAACCAATTTAAAATTGCCTACAGCCATGTGTTATTATTTTAGGCATTCGATGCCTGTCTGCGGTCCATTTTTTCAACTACTACTACACTGACCAGGTCACTGCTGTCCGTGTACCCCTGGAACCAATTTAAAATTGCCTACAGCCATGTGTTATTATTTTAGGCCTTCGATGCCTGTCTGCGGTCACTCCTTCCACTAGGCCTCCACTGACCACACCACTGCTGCCCGTGTACCCCTGGAACCAATTTAAAATTGCCTACAGCCAGCCCAAGTTTGTTATGTTAGGCCTTCGAAGCCTGTCTGCGGTCCATTCTTTCAACTACTACTACACTGACCAGGTCACTGCTGCCCGTGTACCCCTGGAACCAATTTAAAATTGCCTACAGCCAGCCCAAGTTTGGTATGTTAGGCCTTCGAAGCCTGTCTGCGGTCCATTCTTTCAACTACTACTACACTGACCAGGTCATCTGCTGCCCGTGTACCCCTGGAACCAATTTAAAATTGCCTACAGCCAGCCCAATTTTTTTATTTTAGGCCTTCGATGCCTGTCTGCGGTCCATTCTTTCAACTACTACTACACTGACCAGGTCACTGCTGCCCGTGTACCCCTGGAACCAATTTAAAATTGCCTACAGCCAGCCCAAGTTTGTTATGTTAGGCCTTCGAAGCCTGTCTGCGGTCCATTCTTTCAACTACTACTACACTGACCAGGTCACTGCTGCCCGTGTACCCCTGGAACCAATTTAAAATTGCCTACAGCCATGTGTTATTATTTTAGGCCTTCGATGCCTGTCTGCGGTCACTCCTTCCACTAGGCCTCCACTGACCACACCACTGCTGCCCGTGTACCCCTGGAACCAATTTAAAATTGCCTACAGCCAGCCCAAGTTTGTTATGTTAGGCCTTCGAAGCCTGTCTGCGGTCCATTCTTTCAACTACTACTACACTGACCAGGTCACTGCTGCCCGTGTACCCCTGGAACCAATTTAAAATTGCCTACAGCCAGCCCAATTTTTTTATTTTAGGCCTTCGATGCCTGTCTGCGGTCCATTCTTTCAACTACTACTACACTGACCAGGTCACTGCTGCCCGTGTACCCCTGGAACCAATTTAAAATTGCCTACAGCCAGCCCAAGTTTGTTATGTTAGGCCTTCGAAGCCTGTCTGCGGTCCATTCTTTCAACTACTACTACACTGACCAGGTCACTGCTGCCCGTGTACCCCTGGAACCAATTTAAAATTGCCTACAGCCATGTGTTATTATTTTAGGCCTTCGATGCCTGTCTGCGGTCACTCCTTCCACTAGGCCTCCACTGACCACACCACTGCTGCCCGTGTACCCCTGGAACCAATTTAAAATTGCCTACAGCCAGCCCAAGTTTGTTATGTTAGGCCTTCGAAGCCTGTCTGCGGTCCATTCTTTCAACTACTACTACACTGACCAGGTCACTGCTGCCCGTGTACCCCTGGAACCAATTTAAAATTGCCTACAGCCAGCCCAAGTTTGTTATGTTAGGCCTTCGAAGCCTGTCTGCGGTCCATTCTTTCAACTACTACTACACTGACCAGGTCACTGCTGCCCGTGTACCCCTGGAACCAATTTAAAATTGCCTACAGCCAGCCCAAGTTTGTTATGTTAGGCCTTCGAAGCCTGTCTGCGGTCCATTCTTTCAACTACTACTACACTGACCAGGTCACTGCTGCCCGTGTACCCCTGGAACCAATTTAAAATTGCCTACAGCCAGCCCAAGTTTGTTATGTTAGGCCTTCGAAGCCTGTCTGCGGTCCATTCTTTCAACTACTACTACACTGACCAGGTCACTGCTGCCCGTGTACCCCTGGAACCAATTTAAAATTGCCTACAGCCAGCCCAATTTTTTTATTTTAGGCCTTCGATGCCTGTCTGCGGTCCATTCTTTCAACTACTACTACACTGACCAGGTCACTGCTGCCCGTGTACCCCTGGAACCAATTTAAAATTGCCTACAGCCATGTGTTATTATTTTAGGCCTTCGATGCCTGTCTGCGGTCACTCCTTCCACTAGGCCTCCACTGACCACACCACTGCTGTCCGTGTACCCCTGGAACCAATTTAAAATTGCCTACAGCCAGCCCAATTTTTTTATTTTAGGCCTTCGATGCCTGTCTGCGGTCCATTCTTTCAACTACTACTACACTGACCAGGTCACTGCTGCCCGTGTACCCCTGGAACCAATTTAAAATTGCCTACAGCCATGTGTTATTATTTTAGGCCTTCGATGCCTGTCTGCGGTCACTCCTTCCACTAGGCCTCCACTGACCACACCACTGCTGTCCGTGTACCCCTGGAACCAATTTAAAATTGCCTACAGCCAGCCCAATTTTTTTATTTTAGGCCTTCGATGCCTGTCTGCGGTCCATTCTTTCAACTACTACTACACTGACCAGGTCACTGCTGCCCGTGTACCCCTGGAACCAATTTAAAATTGCCTACAGCCATGTGTTATTATTTTAGGCCTTCGATGCCTGTCTGCGGTCACTCCTTCCACTAGGCCTCCACTGACCACACCACTGCTGCCCGTGTACCCCTGGAACCAATTTAAAATTGCCTACAGCCAGCCCAATTTTTTTATTTTAGGCCTTCGATGCCTGTCTGCGGTCCATTCTTTCAACTACTACTACACTGACCAGGTCACTGCTGCCCGTGTACCCCTGGAACCAATTTAAAATTGCCTACAGCCATGTGTTATTATTTTAGGCCTTCGATGCCTGTCTGCGGTCACTCCTTCCACTAGGCCTCCACTGACCACACCACTGCTGTCCGTGTACCCCTGGAACCAATTTAAAATTGCCTACAGCCATGTGTTATTATTTTAGGCCTTCGATGCCTGTCTGCGGTCCATTCTTTCAACTACTACTACACTGACCAGGGCACTGCTGGCCGTGTACCCCTGGAACCAACATCAGAAAATATAAAAATAAGTATTTTGCTTATAAAAAAGAAAATACTGGTGAGATATCAAATGCAGACATTTTAACATTAAAAACAAACACACAACTAAAATCTGGTACAGTACTAAAAATGGCCACCAGCTACAATTACTTTCTCCTGCAAGTAGTTAACTGAAAGTTTTTTTAAATTGAAAACACACATATGGCATCCACCGAGTGTTGTCCTGTCGCGTCTTCTTTATATTATTGCCGAGAAGATGCAAAATAATGAAAATAATAAAATCATTAATTACCAAAATAATAGAGAAAGTCAACACCACATTGCAAATAAACATTCATTCCAAATAAAGAAGCAGGGCGCGTCCGAGGGTGAGTATATACCTAATAAGAATCTAATCACCCTCGGACGCGCAATGCTTATTTCCAACAGCCTTCCTTCCTAAGAATCAGCCCTTCCGTCGTGTAGAGAGACGTTGTGTTACACTCCAAGGTGTTCCCCAGGTTGCCTTTCCTGAGCTTCGATCTTCCGGCTCTCGTTTAGTAGTTCTTGGAAACTACTCTGCATTAGGCCTTCAAATTGGGTATGGGGTGTAGAGAGATGGTGTGTTCCACTCCAAGGTGTTCCCCAGGTTGCCTTTCCTGAGCTTCGATCTTCCGGCTCTCGTTTAGTAGTTGTTGGAAACTACGCTGCATTAGGCCTTCAAATTGGGTATGGGGTGTAGCGAGAGGGTGTGTTACACTCCAAGGTGTTCCCCAGGTTGCCTTTCCTGAGCTTCGATCTTCCGGCTCTCGTTTAGTAGTTCTTGGAAACTACACTGCATTAGGCCTTCAAATTGGGTATGGGGTGTAGAGAGAGGGTGTGTTACACTCCAAGGTGTTCCCCAGGTTGCCTTTCCTGAGCTTCGATATTCCGGCTCTCGTTTAGTAGTTGTCGGAAACTACGCTGCATTAGGCCTACAAATTGGGTATGGGGTGTAGAGAGAGGGTGTGTTACACTCCAAGGTGTTCCCCAGGTTGCCTTTCCTGAGCTTCGATCTTCCGGCTCTCGTTTAGTAGTTCTTGGAAACTACACTGCATTAGACCTTCAAATTGGGTATGGGGTGTAGAGAGAGGGTGTGTTACACTCTAAGGTGTTCCCCAGGTTTCCTTGCCATTGCTTCGGTCTTCCGACTCTCGTTTAGTAGTTGTAGAAAAGTACACTGCATTAGGCCATACAAAATGGGTATGGGGTGGAGAGAGATGGTGTGTTACACTCCAAGGTGTTCCCCAGGTTGCCTTTCCTGAGCTTCTATCTTCAGGCTCTCATTAAATTGTGGTTAAATGGAACAACTGCATTTGGCGTACTAGTTGGTTTGGGGCCTACTATCGGTGTCTGCCACTCCTTGCTGTTCTCCTCCACTGAACAAAGCTGTGCCCCCTGTTTACTACGGTTGCCAATTTTGAACTGCATTTCGACTACTTACTGATTTGGGCCTACTCTCTGTGTCAGCCTCTCATTCCAGTTGTCCTCCACTGCAATGCCCCCTGGTTATTCCTGTGTTACCAATTTTGAACTGCATTTAGCCAACTTTATTCTTTGGGCCTATATCTGTGTTTCCTCCTCATCCTGCCCATTGCCCAGCCAGTGATAGATGAGTCTGCTGGTACATTGACCCATAACGCAACATTCCCCGTGCACGCTACACAACAACATTGTGACCCTGCTGAAAGTCAGGTTGCTCTTCCCGCATACCATACCACCTTACACAGGGACAAAGAGGAAGGTGCAGATGAAAGTGCAGGTTCCTTCATCAGGTGGGGGGAGGAATACTAGTTGGCGACGTCACTGGCACAGGGCCTCTCATAGTACGCAAAAGTGTTGCTGCCGGTGGGAGGCGCCCCCGCCGTGCAAACACACCGCTGTACTTTGAGGGGCCCTGTGCCAGTGCCAATGCCAACGAGTGGGCCCCCCCTGCTTGCTCAGGTTCACAGCACTTGCAAAGTTGAAATACTTACCTCTCCCTGCTCCACTGCCGTGACGTGGTCCAGATTTCCTGGGCCGACTAATTACTTGAACCAGCCCTACCCCCCACAACTTTAGCCAAATGACCCCCAATTTCAAATGCCTTCCAATTATTATAAGGTAAATTACGCTTGACAAGCTTCATTAAGAAGAATGGATGGTTTTGCCATTAAAATGGGCAGTGTAGGTGTTTTCCTGGCCCCCACTCACTGCCGACTATGCTGCCCCATTGACTTGCATTGGGTTTCGTGTTTCGGTCGATCCCGACTTTACGTCATAATCGGCCGATTTCACTCGACCCGACTTTGGACATAGTCGGGTTTCGCAAAACCCGGCTCGACTCTAAAAAGGTCAAGGTCGCTCAACTCTAGTATTGCTATAAAGTGAGAAAATTTCAGAAAAACATTTTTTGTGATCCTATAATGTTTGCCTTGGGCTAAATGTACTCATTAATCACTGAACAAATCACAAACCAAAAGAAAGAAATGTATCTCGTATTAATTGGAGATTGCAGTCTAAAAATTGACCACTAGAGTATACTGTAGGCACACAAGTGATATTACTATCTATTGAGACCAGCAGTGCCAGATATTACCACCAGAGATCGCTTGATCCACACAAATTGGAAAACTAGTGTATTAAGCTACCACACATGCAAAAATCCCTCATCTGCAGCACTGCGCTCATGTATTACATGCAGCAAAAATTGCCAACAGAATATTATGTAAAGTTGCTGCATAAAAGGACATAAAAAGTCAATTTAAATGAATTGAAGAAACTTGTCAATATCAGTACTACAATTTTTGGTGAATATAGAGCCAAATTTGGTACACTTTACTGTATATAAATCCCTATAAATACTTTACAAAAAACCCTATACTTCCATTTTATTACTCAATACTTGCAATAGTCACCTAGCCTTCACCAATGTTTATCACTTAGAGTGCATGCTCCCAGCTAAACCCCGATATAATACAATTGTAACATAGTAACATAGTAACATAGTTAGTAAGGCCGAAAAAAGACATTTGTCCATCCAGTTCAGCCTATATTCCATCATAATAAATACCCAGATCTACGTCCTTCTACAGAACCTAATAATTGTATGATACAATATTGTTCTGCTCCAGGAAGACATCCAGGCCTCTCTTGAACCCCTCGACTGAGTTCGCCATCACCACCTCCTCAGGCAAGCAATTCCAGATTCTCACTGCCCTAACAGTAAAGAATCCTCTTCTATGTTGGTGGAAAAACCTTCTCTCCTCCAGACGCAAAGAATGCCCCCTTGTGCCCGTCACCTTCCTTGGTATAAACAGATCCTCAGCGAGATATTTGTATTGTCCCCTTATATACTTATACATGGTTATTAGATCGCCCCTCAGTCGTCTTTTTTCTAGACTAAATAATCCTAATTTCGCTAATCTATCTGGGTATTGTAGTTCTCCCATCCCCTTTATTAATTTTGTTGCCCTCCTTTGTACTCTCTCTAGTTCCATTATATCCTTCCTGAGCACCGGTGCCCAAAACTGGACACAGTACTCCATGTGCGGTCTAACTAGGGATTTGTACAGAGGCAGTATAATGCTCTCATCATGTGTATCCAGACCTCTTTTAATGCACCCCATGATCCTGTTTGCCTTGGCAGCTGCTGCCTGGCACTGGCTGCTCCAGGTAAGTTTATCATTAACTAGGATCCCCAAGTCCTTCTCCCTGTCAGATTTACCCAGTGGTTTCCCGTTCAGTGTGTAATGGTGATATTGATTCCCTCTTCCCATGTGTATAACCTTACATTTATCATTGTTAAACCTCATCTGCCACCTTTCAGCCCAAGTTTCCAACTTATCCAGATCCATCTGTAGCAGAATACTATCTTCTCTTGTATTAACTGCTTTACATAGTTTTGTATCATCTGCAAATATCGATATTTTACTGTGTAAACCTTTTACCAGATCATTAATGAATATGTTGAAGAGAACAGGTCCCAATACTGACCCCTGCGGTACCCCACTGGTCACAGCGACCCAGTTAGAGACTATACCATTTATAACCACCCTCTGCTTTCTATCACTAAGCCAGTTACTAACCCATTTACACACATGTTCCCCCAGACCAAGCATTCTCATTTTGTGTACCAACCTCTTGTGCGGCACGGTATCAAACGCTTTGGAAAAATCGAGATATACCACGTCCAATGACTCACCGTGGTCCAGCCTATAGCTTACCTCTTCATAAAAACTGATTAGATTGGTTTGACAGGAGCGATTTCTCATAAACCCATGCTGATATGGAGTTAAACAGTTATTCTCATTGAGATAATCCAGAATAACATCCCTCAGAAACCCTTCAAATATTTTACCAACAATAGAGGTTAGACTTACTGGCCTATAATTTCCAGGTTCACTTTTAGAGCCCTTTTTGAATATTGGCACCACATTTGCTATGCGCCAGTCCTGCGGAACAGACCCTGTCGCTATAGAGTCCCTAAAAATAAGAAATAATGGTTTATCTATTACATTACTTAGTTCTCTTAGTACTCGTGGGTGTATGCCATCCGGACCCGGAGATTTATCTATTTTAATCTTATTTAGCCGGTTTCGCACCTCTTCTTGGGTTAGATTGGTGACCCTTAATATAGGGTTTTCATTGTTTCTTGGGATTTCACCTAGCATTTCATTTTCCACCGTGAATACCGTGGAGAAGAAGGTGTTTAATATGTTAGCTTTTTCCTCGTCATCTACAACCATTCTTTCCTCACTATTTTTTAAGGGGCCTACATTTTCAGTTTTTATTCTTTTACTATTGATATAGTTGAAGAACAGTTTGGGATTAGTTTTACTCTCCTTAGCAATGTGCTTCTCTGTTTCCTTTTTGGCAGCTTTAATTAGTTTTTTAGATAAAGTATTTTTCTCCCTATAGTTTTTTAGAGCTTCAATGGTGCCATCCTGCTTTAGTAGTGCAAATGCTTTCTTTTTACTGTTAATTGCCTGTCTTACTTCTTTGTTTAGCCACATTGGGTTTTTCCTATTTCTAGTCCTTTTATTCCCACAAGGTATAAACCGCTTACACTGCCTATTTAGGATGTTCTTAAACATTTCCCATTTATTATCTGTATTCTTATTTCTGAGGATATTGTCCCAGTCTACCAGATTAAGGGCATCTCTAAGCTGTTCAAACTTTGCCTTCCTAAAGTTCAATGTTTTTGTGACTCCCTGACAAGTCCCCCTAGTGAAAGACAGGTGAAACTGCACAATATTGTGGTCGCTATTTCCTAAATGCCCGACCACCTGCAGATTTGTTATTCTGTCAGGTCTATTAGATAGTATTAGGTCTAAAAGTGCTGCTCCTCTGGTTGGATTCTGCACCAATTGTGAAAGATAATTTTTCTTGGTTATTAGCAGAAACCTGTTGCCTTTATGGGTTTCACAGGTTTCTGTTTCCCAGTTAATATCCGGGTAGTTAAAGTCCCCCATAACCAGGACCTCATTATGGGTTGCAGCTTCATCTATCTGCTTTAGAAGTAGACTTTCCATGCTTTCTGTTATATTTGGGGGTTTGTAACAGACCCCAATGAGAATTTTGTTACCATTTTTCCCTCCATGAATTTCAACCCATATGGACTCGACATCCTCATTCCCTTCGCTAATATCCTCCCTTAAAGTGGACTTTAGACAAGACTTTACATAGAGACAAACCCCTCCTCCTCTCCGATTTTTACGATCCTTTCTAAACAGACTGTAACCCTGTAAGTTGACTGCCCAGTCATATCTTTCATCTAACCATGTCTCGGTTATTCCCACTATGTCAAAGTTACCTGTAGATATTTCTGCTTCTAGTTCTTCCATCTTGTTTGTCAGGCTTCTGGCGTTTGCGAGCATGCAGTTTAGAGGATTTTGTTTTGTTCCAATCTCCTCCCTGTGGATTGTTTTAGAAATGTTCTTACCTCCCTTCAGAGTATGTTTTCCTGGGTCGTCTTTGTTCGAGTCTAATGTTTTTCTTCCCGTCCCCTCTTCTTCTAGTTTAATTGTCCAGACCAAAACATGTGCAACATTTATTGGTCTGAGGGCCACAGTGGCAGACTCAATCAATCTGAAGGGTTGCCATAAATAGGTGATAAGAGGAAGTCCTAGAAATGGAACTAGCACCTATTGGGAGAAGGGTCACCTTTTCCCCCATGAGAGCCCATGGATGTAGCTTTCTACTTTGTAGTTAATAGGAGCAGCACAACTAAACTGTATGTGCACTTTAGAAAGAAGTAAGAAAGCCCTATTCAGTCAATAGATGGGGATCTCAAAAATGGCTATACAATCACCACCACAGCTAACCCCTATGTGTGCTTCAGAAAAAAGTAGGAAAATGATATTCCAGTCTTTAATAGGGATCTCAAAGTTGGCTAAACAATGCACCTGTACCTGTCATCATCTACGCACCATATAAATAATACATGTGAGTGAGTAAGCCTGTGACCAGATGACAGTGGGCCTCACACATTAGCATCTCAGGCTGCACGTGGCCCCTGGTTTGCAAATTATGTACTTATGACCTAGACCATAAACCAATCTGTTTTTGTCTGGTAGAAGGATGACAGTTTATTGTGTATTTTAGGTAGCATGCAGACATTTTGGTGACATTGACAATATATAAAGTTTGGAATGGGCAGAAGCGCTCAGTTTATCATTAAAGCGTGCCAACATTTTTTTTTTGTTTTCTGGTAGGTGACACGGCACGAAATGCCCTGCAAAATAACGGGGGTCTGGGTACTGAAACACTCACTGATTGTTCACACTTTTCATATGTGTGCTGCTCCTGCATAAGCACACAAAACAAAAACAAAATCAAAGCAAAATGGATGCCACTGGGCAAAGACAGTCTGTTTTTTTTACAGATTAAAAATATTAAAACTGACTTGGGTATGTGACTTCAGGGCTGATAATAAGCAGGATCCACAGACCAGCAGAGATGAAAGAAGAGACCCTGAGCACACAACCATCTAAAATAAAAACTGATTTGTTGCCAATATCAACCAGTCACATTGTCACATTACACCTTTTCATTCACCAGAGCTTAAAAAATAAAAGCTGAGCTCTGATATGTGCGATGTGCAATAAAGTCAGCTTTCCTCTTTGACAGTTTTGATAAATTAGTTTTTTCAATGAAAAAAAACACAGTATTTTTGCTGCTTTTCTTTTTTAAAAACTGTGCTAATACCTTGATATTTTTGCTATGGTGTGCTTATTCATTAGGAGGGAGAGGTTTCCGGAAAATACAACAATACTAAACAATAGTCACTGCCTGTGCCTGATCCTGCTGCAAACGATACACACAGTGGGTACGGAAAGTATTCAGACCCCTTTAAATTTTTCACTCTTTGTTTCATTGCAGCCCTTTAGTAAATTCAAAAAAGTTCATTTTTTTTCTCATTAATGTACACTCTGCACCCCATCTTGACAGAAAAAAAGAAATGTATAAATTTTTGAAAATTTATAAAAAAGAAAACTGAGATATCACATGGTCATAAGTATTCAGACTCTTTGCTGAGACACTCATATTTAAGTCACATACTGTCCATTTCTTTGTTATACTCCTTGAGATGGGTCTACTCCTTAATTGGAGTCCAGCTGTGTTTAATTAAACTGATAGGACTTGATTTGGAAAGGCACACACCTGTCTATATAAGACCTCACAGGTCACAGTGAATGTCAGACTAAATGAGAATCATGAGGTCTAAGGAACTGGCCAATGAGCTCACAGACAGAATTGTGGCAAGGCACAGATCTGGCCAAGGTTACAACAGAATTTCTGCAGTGCTCTAAGTTCCATAAAGCACAGTGGCCTCCATAATTATTAAATGGGAGAAGTTTGGGACCACCAGAGGTCTTCCCAGACATAGCCGTCCAGCCAAACTGAGCATTCGTGGGAGAAGAGCCTAGGTGAGAGAGGTAAAGAAGAGCCCTAATATCACTGTGGCTGAGCTCCAGAGATGCAGTAGAGAGATGGGAGAAATTTTCCCAAAGTCAGCTATCACTGCAGCCCTCCACCAGTCAGGCCTTTATGGCAGAGTGGCCCGACAGAAGCCTCTCCTCAGTGCAAGACATATGAAAGCCCGCATAGAGTTTGCTAAAAAACACATGAAGGACTCCCAGACACTGATGAGACAAATATAAACCTTTCTGGTGATTATTCTAAGTGGTATGTGTGGAAAAAATCAGGTACTGCTCAAAACCTGCCCAATACAATCCCAACAGTGAAACATAGTGGTAGCAGCATCATGCTATGGGGGTGTTTATCAGCTGCAGGGACAGGACGACTGGTTGTAATTGAAGGAAACATGATTGTGGCCAAGCACAGAGATATCCTGGATGAAAACCTCTTCCAGACTGCTCTGGACCTCAGACTTGGAGGAAGGTTCACCTTCCAACAAGACAATGACCCTAAGCACACAGCTAAAATAACAAAGGAGTGGATTTAGAGCAACTCTCTGACCATTTTTGACAGGCCCAGACAGAGCCCTGACCTAAACCCAATTGAGCATCTCTGGATAGACCTGAAAATGGCTGTCCATCAACATTCACATCCAACCTGACTGAACTGGAGAGGATCTGGAAGGAAGAACGGCAGAGGATCCCCAAATCCAGGTGTGAAAAACTTGTTGCATCATTTGTAAGGAGACTCATGGCTGTACTAGCTCAAAAAGGTGCTTCTACTCAATACTGAGCAAAGAGTCTGAATACTAACGCTGGGTTTACATTGCGTTAATAGCAGCCCGTTCAACACATACGTTAACGGGCTGCTGTTAATGCAAGTACCATTATGGCAGCATGCTAGCGCAGAAAGAGCATCTGCTAGCTCTATCTGCGCTAGCGGTGACGGACCTGGAAACGCTGCAGCCTGCATCTCGGGGTCCATCACTCAATGACAGCACATCACTAGTGCACGCCCATTGTAGCGATGCATCCGACATTGGACTCAATAGCGGTGTTATCGGACTATGTTACACCACGTTAATGCCGTGGTGTAACATAGTCCGTCTAACGGACGCGCCTAGCGCAATGTGAACCCAGCCTTATGGCCATGTGATATTTCAGTTTTTCTTTTTTAATAAATTTGAAAAAATTACTGCATTTCTGTTTTTTTCAGTCAAGATTGTGTGCAGAGTGTACATTAATGAGGAAAAAAATGAACTTTTTTGAATTTACCAAAGGGCTGCAATGAAAGCGTGAAAAATTAAAGGGCTATGAAATTCTTTCTGTACCCACTGTATGTTCTTTAAAAGGGGTAGTCCTATTTAAGGCCCCAGGTGCAGTTTGATATAAAAAACAAACAGCTGTAACCTGTGCTTCTGCCTTCGGTACATAGGTACAGAAGGCAGAAGCACAGAAAGCAGCACCGGAGTTGAACCTATCAACAAATGTCGGGGTCGTCACGACAATAGCCTTCATCCACCAGTCATTCCAAATTAGATTAAGAGCATGTTGGTACCGGAGTGAAGGATGAGTCAGACAAAATGCTGGTTCAAACTCATTGCATGCTCGTGTGTAATGTCACAGCAACAACTGAACTTTATTTCCTTATACACAACATTACATGATCTATTGGGGGATGGTGTGCAGAGGGCGGGGATAGGCGGGGGTTAAGCAATGTATCTAGTATTCAGTCCTTCTGGTTGGTCTGACGTCATCTGATGAATCTTCCTTTGCCCACATCTTGTTAAGTTTTGATTTCCAGAGAAATGATACTTTTCCTTCTGGAATGTGTAACTTGCTTCTTCAGCAGGGTGAATCTGGGGCAAAGGTGAATACTGGCAGCCATCTTAAATACAGTTAAATTTGCATTAATAAGCATGAAGGGAAAAACTTATTGTTTCACAGCATAAGAATATATAAAAGTACAAAAGAGTATAAAGATATATATTTTTACCTTGACAATCCCCCCTAAACACTAAGTTTTTCCCTAAAAAGAAAACTCCTTCGAGACTGTCCATGTGATGGGGAAAGGGGAGGTGGATTTCTTCATCCAGACACCTCAGAAGCTCTCCCCTTGCGAGAGGCCTCCAGGCAGCTGAACCCTTCACTAGCTTCACATGAAGTTATCCCGCTGTCCCTAAACTAACTCTCTTAGCATCATCTGAGAGTAAAGGGTATTGTCTATCTTCTTGAGGGGGACATACTTAGGGATCTCCCCTGGATCAGTGCCATCGCACTCTAGTGGGTCTACTTCTTGGTTGAGGAAGGTGCCAGTCGGAGTTGCCTCAGTGATAACCTTTTTATACAGGGGAATAACACAACAGAGGATTATCGATCCAACTACAAGGAGAGCAATCAGTACTAGACAAGCCTGTTGAAGGAATCCTTTGAGCCCACCCAACCAACCGGAAAAGAAAGATGTGTCTACTCCAGCATTAGATTTTAATTCTGCTGCTAACCCATTTATCTTTTTTAAGGGCTATCATGGTCTTTCCATTTACCCCAGAGTTCTGAGGGATATAGGTACAACATTCCTCTCCCACCATACCACAGACTCCTCCTTTCTCAGCTAAGATCATATCAAGGGCTAGTCGGTTTTGGAGGGTCATTCTAGTGTTAGGGCCCAACTCCTCAACTATACCTTGGAAAGCATCACAGATAAAATTGACAAACCTTTGTTCACTGTAATATATATAATTGATCCAATCAACATTTTTATTAATCTGCACCTGTGGGATTATAGAAGCAAAGCCAGCATAGATCTGGTTCTGGGCTTTAAATTGGTCAGGCACCCCCCTTGGCACTCCAATGCCATCGACATATACTAATGGATCTTCTTCATAACTCATGTGGAGCTGATCGAGACTTCTCCTCTTTCTGGTATATTCATCAGGGGTCTCCGGATCCCAAGGTAAAATCTTGAACTGCATAGCTAGTTTAACAAGGGTGCATTGACCTATACAGGCATTAGGCAACCTAGGATGGAGCTTACCATCTCCACATAACCAATAAATGTCGTACATATACTGTGTATGATTAGCTAGCAAGTCAGTATCTAGGAAACTGTTCTCTTTGCAGAAACCTGTCTCGAAGACCCCTACTGGTGTACCTGTAGTGTCGTGGGAATTATAGCAGGTATAATTATCAGCTAATACAGTTATCCCCCCTGGGACCTTTAGTTTAGGTGCTTCATGAATTAGTGGGACATAATCTGAGCAATCAGTGGGCTTTAGACCCCTCAACAGATTCATAACACAGGCAGTAGTATTAAGTATATCCAATATATCCCAAATTTGATCATCTGGACAATCTGTGGCCCTAACCAATTTATCCCACATTTGTATAACTGACAATTTTATTGGCTATACCCATCTGTACTACTAATCTTTCATGATATTGTACAAACTTATTATTCAAGGATATTGGGGAATTTAGACTGTCCCATGCGGTTACCAATATTATTATATGGAAATACAAAAAACTAAAACATTATGTCCCCTTATTTGCCACTAGTCTGTTTGACCAGCTTGCAGTGCGATACGTGGATCCATGTCGGCCTTCCTTCCAGCTTTACTGACATAGGAGTAATGAGGACTTGGTAGGGACCGTCATACAAGGGTTCTAGTCCGTGTTTTCTGACATAGCTTTTCACGACCATAAAACCACCAGGCTTCAAATTGTGACAAATATCGGTTTCTGCTGAATCTGGAAGGGAAGAAGAAAATAAAACATGGGTGTTAGCAACATTTTTTTACTAAACTGAATAACATATTGAACAGCACGGTCAGTTTCCTCTATAACTACTGAGACTGAAAATTTGCAACTGAGAACCTAGCACCAAACAATATCTCATATGGGGACAGGCCATGTTTTGCAATAGGGGTAGTACGAATGTGTAAGAGCCCTGGCCATGGAGCCGTAGTCTCCTGCATCATTTTGGTCAATTGTCCCTTCAGTGTGTCGTTCAGCTTCTCAACTTTCCCACTAGATTGTGGATGGTACGGAGTATGGAGGGCTACAGTGGATCCAAGCATTGTCAGAACCTCCTGATACACATGAGAAGGAAAGTCCGGGCCTTGGTCACTTTCAGCAACTTCTGGAACACCATATCTGCATATAACTTCTATCATCAGTTTCTTTGCTGTGGTCTTTGCAGTCACGTTGGTAACGGGGAATACTTCTGGCCAACTGGAAAACATGTCGACAACCACCAGACAATATTTATACCTTCCAGACTTAGGCAACGTGATGTGGTCCACCTGGAGCCTTTGGAAAGGATAGTCGGGCTTAGCAAGATGCTTTGGGGGTACACGTTGAAGTTGACCGGAATTGCAGGTCCGACAGACACCTCGATGTGTGGGCCCATGCGCCCACGTGGCAATAGCAGGGTACATCCGCTTAGGGAGACACACAAGTTGGTCCTTTTTCCAGCGACCATTGTCCATACGTGCTCCATCAGCTTTCCAGTGCTTCACTTCTTCCTTTGGAGACATTCTCTGCATCGTCATTAAGCGGTCTCGCGGGGTCCGGCAGAAAACCTCAGTCTGGCATAGATCATCAGGTTCCTGTAGAGTCAGTGTTTCTTGTAACTGTTTACGCTGAGAGCGTGTGGTCACCATAGCTGGTATGGTCTGTTCAACGGGTAGGAGAGCAGCAGCTTTTGCTTGCATATCCGCACAGGCGTTACCAAGTCTGTGGCCTGTTCCATAGTACCGTGCTCCTTAACTTTGATAATGGCCACCTGGGTAGGTAATTTGATTGAGTCCATGAGGGTTTTAACAGCTTCAGCATTCTTCACTGAGTCCCGGCGGTAGTAACAAATCCTCGATTGGCTCATAGGGCTCCGAAATCATGAACAATACCAAATGCATACTGTGAGTCCGTGTATATAATAGCCCGCCTGTCTTTGGCCAGAACACATGCAGTAGACAGATCCTGAAATTCTGCTTCTTGTCCTGACAGGGAGGGAGAGAGTGCAGCTCCGGGCAATACAGTATCTTCCGTAGTAACAGTGTATCCGGTGTGGAATCTGCCAAACTCATCATACCTTGAACAGTCTTTCAGGGCTTTGTAGAGAGGTTGCATTATGCGGGATGCGTCCGGTATCCACTGACAGAATAAGTACATAGTCCAAGGAAACGCTGGGGTTCAGTCTCATCTTTTGCAGCTGACGGCTATTTTTCTTTCTTCTGTGAGGTGTCTGGCACCCTGAAGGAGACAGTGACCCAAAAATATCACTTGACCAAGGCCGAACCGAAGTTTCGAGGCCGAAACCCGACAGTTCAGATCTGCCAGATACTTGCGAAAACTAACAGTGGCAACAATGGCTTCCTGCTCTGTCTGTGCACACAACAAAAAAACAAAAAAAAATTACCCACATACTGAAACAACGTGACATAAGGATATTCTAACCGCCAGGGTTAACGACACTATCCCCCCTATTTTTTTTTTTTTTGCAAACTGATTGGGAAAGGGCATGTAAGATACACATCTCATTATATTCATCTGCATAGGGGTTATATAACGTAAGGACCATCTGACCATCATCTTGGCTCACCAACTCTCTAGGTCTGCTCAGGTGCACTTATACGTCCATCATATTATCTTTGTCTGTAAAATGGGAAAGGTTTGTTCTCAGGGTCAGCCAATTATTTTAGCATAGCTAGTTAGTCAGAGGGCTTCCAGGGATAATACTCCTGTATCTGTCTTACACTGCCTGATGTGGTTGGTTCTCTGGTGGTGGGGGTGACTAGATGACCGGTTGGGGGTGACATGACATGCTGGTCTACAGCTCCTTCCCAAAAGGATTACTGTCAGCTTACTCCCAAAAGTTAATGTCCCCACTAACGACAATCCTGTGTCAGCTTCTTATGTCACTACATGTGATCTTATCTGGACAGGAATCAGTGTAATTCACTTAGGTTGGGTTGCAGCACAGATTATACAAGTATTTCTCCAGTCTGGGTTTGTCTGACCGCAATATTTACAAGTCCATCTGTCTTGTCTTGGTCTGAGAATTAACATGGCGAGAGAGATTTCCAGACACAGGGTTAAAATGGATATTTGAATATGAGACTGGATTTGTGTAAGGGAGGGGGGCTGGAGTCTTTCTCTTGGGCCACTGATAAGGAATGGAGCTGCGAGCTGTGTCCTTGCAGCTGTGGCGGGGGGAGGGGGACTAGAGAGCGAGTAAAGATCGCTGCAGCTGCTGATACAGACTGGGTTAAGTTCTTCTGAAAACTTTGGCCCCCCTTTCTCTGGCCCGCAGCACAAAGAGGAAAAATCACAAACAATTTGCGCAAGGGTTCACCCCTCCCATCGGCTATAAACACAGAGATAAGAATTTACAGCATTCCTCAACACAAAAGAAGAAAAACAACATCGCAGCTATTTGACTCCCCCCTCCCATCGGGTGTCTCGGAAAACCACACAGAGTAGCGGAATACAGCAATTCTCAGACTTAATTCATTTCTACAAAACCTTCACACAACTCATATACCAAAACACCTTAGAAAAACTAATGATTGAGATATTTTATAGCCAAACACGGGCTCTGCATCCTTTCATCTTTCCTCTCCATCAACCTTTTTCCATTCCTCGTTCTTTAAACCTCGCGCAACTCGCAGATGAGCTTGCGCTTGTTCTAACAGTCCTTTATCTTTCAACATTTTTGACTGCCTTCTTGCCCTCCCGTGACTCTACTATTGTCTTGACTTCCACAGCATCCTCACTTAACTCGTGGGGCACGGACTTCTTCTGCTTCAAGAGACGCAACATGACTCACAGAATACCATGCCCTGCTGCAGCCCAGGATCACTGACAGCGGTAACAACACGTGTGTCCTAACACGAAGCCTCACGTTCAACGTGTTATGAATAAAGAGCCTCGCGTTCGATATCCTGTCCCTAACCTGAACACCAGTGATTAACAGTCTACCCTGTCACGATATTCTAACCAGTCGGGAGGCGGTCTCCTAGTGAGAGCCCTCCACAGAAAAACAGGTGGTCCCCTCTCGGGACGTCTTAATTACCTAGTTGGTACAATATCACAGAGGCTGCGTCTCCTGTCGCTTTCTCAAAGCCGCCCCCAATCCACAAACTTCTCAATATTTCACTCTATTACTACCAGGCAATAGTCACGGGTAGGGTGGTTGAATGGAGTACAATGACCGATGGAGGAGGTGTGGTGTACACGAGGACGCGCAGAATGCGACATCTCTCAGTTGTTGGTTCGAAGCGTGGCACGGGATCGCGCTCGGTCTCACCACTCGACCGGTCACTCGCCAGACCCAAGGAGACCACAGACTAACCAATAACGGCTGAAACACTAGCAAGTGTGACACATACATAGTATGTGATCTCCACTTACCGTGTTTGGAGGGTGATCAGTCCTCGAGGTCAGCCACTACGGGTGTCGTCCACGGACGTCCAGGCATGGGTCCAGGGGGTCTCGGATCGCGGGCCACGCCCCACGTTGGTTGCGCCAAATTGTCGGGGTCGTCACGACAATACCCTTCATCCACCAGTCATTCCAAATTAGATTAAGAGCATGTTGGTACCGGAGTGAAGGATGAGTCAGACAAAATGCTGGTTCAAACTCATTGCATGCTCGTGTGTAACGTCACAGCAACCACTGAACTTTATTTCCTGATACACAACATTACATGATCTATTGGGGGATGGTGTGCAGAGGGCGGGGATAGGCGGGGGTTAAGCAATGTATCTAGTATTCAGTCCTTCTGGTTGGTCTGACGTCATCTGATGAATCTTCCTTTGTCCACATCTTGTTAAGTTTTGATTTCCAGAGAAATGATACTTTTCCTTCTGGAATGTGTAACTTGCTTCTTCAGCAGGGCGAATCTGGGGCAAAGGTGAATACTGGCAGCCATCTTAAATACAGTTAAATTTGCATTAATAAGCATGAAGGGAAAAACTTATTGTTTCACAGCATAAGAATATATAAAAGTACAAAAGAGTATAAAGATATATATTTTTACCTTGACACAAAGAAGCTGTGAAAAGGAAAGCATTAGTAAAATTAAGGAAAAAAAGCTGCACCCACTCTGCTGCCACTAACTCAAAAGAAAATCACCACTCCTGTGGTAAACTATAACTCCCAGCATGCCTTAGGAGCTGCTGTACATACTGGGAGTTATACTGTAGTTCTCCTCAAAAGCGAAAGGATAATAGTCAACCCTGTGACATAAGTGGCACCTATGGGATCTTTAAGGGAATCTGATGACTGACACATGCTGCTCGATCCACAAACTGCATGTATCAGACATTGGCTGTATGATTCTAGCCAGGTATGTTTGACTGTGAAATGCTGCAATGTTTCAGGGAAAAACATACTTTGAGGCTATGTTCACACATTGCGGATTTTGATTCATTTCCACAGCATTTTTGGATGCTGTCATGAATCACAGGAGGGATATTTTTGATTATCCCAACACTGCCACCAATATGTCATGAACCGGGGGTGTTTTGTTGCCCCAGTTCTTTCCTCAGGGATTTATTTATATCCCACTTCCCAGTTCCGGTTTGGAACTTGCAGCTCTCTGGCGCCCCTTTACCCTCAGGTCAGTCAGGGAACTGCACCAAGGATAATTAGTCACCAGAAAAGCTGCCTGCTATGTACTGGCTATTGGACACACACTGCAGTGAGGGCAATATAACTATTCGCATCCGCAGCCAGGCGATACACTTATAAACCCCTTTCCGTCATTGCCAGTTTCCCCAAAACCGCAGGACACTTTCGCCGCCACCAGCTCCTATTACTATGACTAATAGTGGGTAAGGAGCCAACCCAATCAGTAGTGTAATATACCTCAGAGGATGTTGGAGGTACGTTTAGAGCAAGGAAAACAAAGCTAGTAGATATTATAACTTTTACTGCAAAAAGATTAGGCAGTGTTTACAAAAAGTATAAAAATATATTACCAAAATGAGACAATTACGGTATGTGCAGATTGATTACAAAATAAAAGGGATTAAAGATGAAAATACACTTACAGTTCTCTCATATCATGCCTGACCATGTGGCATGAGGGAGGGGTGACATCAAAATGCATTACAGAGCGTCTCTTAGCTGGCTTCCCGGGCAAAGACATGTGCTAAATGAGGTCCCACTATCTTATACCCCCTGGTCGTGACATCACTGAGTGGGTTGCGCCATGGACTCCACTCCCCTTTCCAAAGAGACTCAGATCTTTATTAAAGCTCATAACCATCATATCGTACTCTGGAAACCTCGTAGAGTGACAATGACAGTATTGCATGTCTTCTCATGAGGGACACTGTGTGTGAGGCGCAGGGCAGGAGGGCGAAGCCTGCGCAGAGAGACGGCCAGGGGAGGTACAAAAGAAAAGGAGTATCGGTAAAATGCACCCAAGTTATCTGAGAGCTGGCTGGACCACAGACCCAGAATACACAGCACCCGGCTGGAGACTGTAACCATCTGACTGTGAGTAAAGAGAGAAAACTGCACCCTGCTGTGTCCTCAGAATTATTACAGTGCCACCTGCCTTGCACTACAACATTCACCATCATTGACTTTAACTGCCCTGGGGCCTAGCTCTACCCGTGGAGAGCTGTAACACCTCTGCTGCATCACCAACTGCCCCAGTGGACCTGAATTGCAGCACCAGCCATTTTCCTTAATGCCGAACACCATGGGTGGCATCACGAACTAATCCCCTATAAACTTTATTCCCTCTTCTTTTTCAATTTTATTGGATGCCCAGGGCCACGGACCTGGTCACTGCTGCCGTTACATTCCCCGAAGTACCATGGGACCCGGCCCAAATACCCCACGGCCCTAGCAGGAGCTCCATTTATATCTATCTGTCTATAGATATATCTATCTGTCTATAGATATATCTATCTGTCTATAGATATATCTATCTATCTTTAGATCTATCTATCTGTCTATAGACATATCATCTATCTATAGACAGATCTATCTATCTATCTATCTATCCATCCATCCATCCATCCATCCATCCATCCATCTATCTATAGAAATATCTAATCTATCTGTGTGTGTAAACATTATTCTTCCATGAAGTATGTAGAAGAAGAGTTTTGAACAAGGAAATTACATCACAATTCTTTTTTTTTTGGTTAAATAATATATCTTTATTTAGCTGACAAAAACGCAGACAAATCCGCTCGAAAAAATGCATGAAAATCCTCATAAAAAATGCTTAAAAAACACACAGATTTTTAAATACATTTTCTTCCAAGAGATGCAGAATCTATGCAGAAAATTCCACAGGCAAATCTGTAACGTGTGCACATACCCAAAGCTGCCGTGGACCGAGGCCACATGGGTGACTAGTCAGACAGTCGTGTCCCTGGTGGCTACTCCCCATCTCCTCCCATTGAGGGATAATTTTCTTCCTGCATGCGTGTACAGGAAGAGACCAGTCATTGGCACCAGTTTTGATGAAAGGACGCATCGAGCGTTTGAAACACGTAACTATATCTTGCCATGTGAACTTTACCATCAAAGCAAAAGGTGGCTACTTAGAAGAACCTAGAATATAAGACATATTTACAGTTGTTTCACACTTTTTTGTTAAGTATATAATTCCACAGGTGTTAATTCATAGTTTTGATGCCTTCAGTGTGAATTTACAATTTTCATAGTCATGAAAATACAGAAAAATCTTTATATGAGAAGGTGTGTCCAAACTTTTGGTCTCTACTGTATATACAATTGAAGATTTACCACTGTTCCTCCCCTGCAGTTTGTAATAAAGAATGCACACTGCTGCTGCACCCGGCGCCTATTATTGTCTGCATCTCTGACATCACGTCAGTAGCGCCGCAGAGAATTAGCTGCTGAGCTGCCTGATTGGCCGCAGCGCTATGGACGTGACATCAGAACTGTAGACAATGGATCTGCGGAGTGTGAGTAAAGCACTGTTTGTTTTTTCAAACAAGCAACGTGGGGGGTAATGCCATGTGATGATTTATAGGACAGCACTCAGCCCAGGGTTATTCTATCGGGACTATTTGCTGGTTTCTCTCTTTCTGCATGGTATGCACCAATTATGTCCTTTGATTCTGTCCATGTGAGCACACAGCACCACATAGCACCACCTAAAGATCCACAGTGGTCCCCACTTACTTTATATGCTCTATAGCTATGAGTTTTCTCCTTTAACAATATGAGAACGCTGTAGCATCATGGAGAGCACAGCATCCTCTTCATTATCTACTAGACCTGACTCTGTGTGTAAAGTAGTAACTTATCTTGGTAACTAAGCTTGGAATCACACGAGCGTATAACATCAGATACAAGAGCATTGGATGTGGTATTACTTTTGGCTCCTGCTCTGCTGCAAGAGTGACCCAAGTGTCAGTGCTCTGATCTTCTCGCATGAGAGAATGACAGCACAGCCACGGAGGAGATGGAGGAAGTAACATTTTATCAGATTGCATTCGGCCCAATGTTATACTATGGGACAGTGAAGATCTGCAATTTTTTTCTCCTGACGATTTTGGCTTGAGAAAACAATTGCATCATTCTATGGGTGCATCCAAGAATCAGATCACATGCACACATACAAGTCTAAAGCCCCCGTCTCACATAGCGAGATCGCTAGCGAGATCGCTGCTGAGTCACAAGTTTTGTGACGCAACAGCGATCTCAGTAGCGATCTCGCTATGTGTGACACGTAGCAGCGATCAGGCCCCTGCTGTGAGATCGCTGGTCGTGTCGGAATGGCCTGGACCATTTTTTGATCGTTGAGGTCCCGCTGGGTAACACACATCGCTGTGTTTGACACCTTACCAACGACCTCGTTGACAGGACGTCCCATTGAATCATGAAATAGCATCGTTCTACAGGTCGCTACAGTTCGCCGCATCGCTGCTGCGTCGTTGGGGAGATCGCACTGTGTGACATCTCACCAGCGACCACATAGCGATGCAGCAACGATCCCTGACAGGTCGTATCGTTGTCGGGATCGCTTAAGCGTCGCTATGTGTGACGGGGCCTTAAGGGTGCATGTGAAACATCAGATTGCACGTGGTTGTCATCTGAGTGCTGTCTGATTACAGCGGACGCCAACAATGGAGGAGATGAAGAAATTATGTTCTGTCTTTTCTGCACCTGTGATACAATTTTCTCATGCGAGGAAATCAGATCACAGTAAGGTGATACTATGATCCAACTCCGGCAGAGTCTGAGCCGAGGGTCATTATCATAATCGGCTCGATTCTCTTGCATTAGAGAATAAACGGCCGTGTGACTGAGCCCTCAGATGACACATAAAGAATGTTTGAGGAACACGTCTACCTGAGCATAGCTTGAAACTAGAAAGATTTTGTAAACTGCAAATAAGGAGGTCTAGAAATGAGTGAAGAAATGAAAATTGCAGCCTGAAAAATTCTTTAGCAAAATATTATTAACATACGTGAAAATAATGCTTATGGTCTTTAAACAGGATGATCCCTCTGAACAAAGATTTTTTCTTCATTAATTCTTGACTTAATGGTACAGATAGCTTGTTGTAGTCTTATATAAAGCATAACCTTTCTGTATCTCTACAGGTATACAGGTATGAGGTATTATTCCCATAGTGCAGTTTGAATGAAGTTATGCATTAAAAGATCTGATGGACGTATACATTACTCTTATTGTAGGGAATGATTTATGAGTTAGCTTAATCACAGTGATTTGATAAATTGGGCCATTTTATGAATTTTACAAATTAGAATTGTTTTCCCCACATTGGAAGAGGTTATCCATTCATCCATGGCATTGAATTATATGCAATATTCTATTATCTAGGTTTTGTATATAGCATCTTGAAAGAAAACCTCTAATGTTGAAAGGTCACCTTGGATCAATTGATGTCTTGAGAAATGAAATGTTTTTTTTTCTTTAAATTCATTATTCTCAACTGTATTAATATAAGATTATCATTCCTGAAATACTTTACTTTTTTATTTCAATACATTATGCATTTGCAATTCATCTGATGGCAAAATATCCTCTGCCAAAAATGTAAGGAGCAGTCCATTGATTTTATTTTATTTAAGAAATGAGCCCATAATAGTCTAAACCTAAAATTAATACACCAAAAGGACCTTAGTTGTTACTTCCTACTGCTTCCACTGTCCCCCAATAGTCTCCTGGCTTCGCACTTTGGTGAGGGATATCATGTGACTGCTATAGACCACCTCATTGGTCCCTTGGCCAGGTTTCTTTAGAACTCCCATTCTTTAATACTTAAGAACTATGGTAATCCTAGACTTCTCCTGGCTAAGGCTAGTTTCACATTTGCGTTAGAATCCACAGCGTTTAATCCGCATCCGCAAGTGCAGGAAAAAACGCATATAAACACGTACAAACGCGGCGTTTTTTAGACGCATGCTAAAAAAACGCAGCGTTTACACGCTTTTCTATGCGTTTTTTCCTGCGTTTGCGTTTTTGGTGCACATGGTGGCAAATTTTACAGGAGAAAAATGTAGATAACCAGACTCCGCCAATGTGACTACAGAGGGCGTGTATTATGGGATATCTTTATGTAGACCCTTGAACAGCTGAAATCTTCATATTTTGCTCCTTTATCCTGTGTCATGATGGATCTTCTCATGGAGAGCCTTTATTTCAACCTGGATTTAAGCATCAAGCTGTTTCTTGCCTGTGCGTATGCTTGGGAGCAAAACAGAAATCGCGAAAGATCGAGAAGGAGACGTCATAGGCGTTTTTGGAGAGACCCCTTTATTGAATTACGTGAGAGACGTGGAGCCTATCACTCGCTGTATGGCGAGCTTAATGCCAACCCGGACAAATTTCCGTAATATACAAGGATGTTGCAAGACTCATTCCGGGATGTGCTTGCTCGTGTCCAAGGAGCCATACGGAGATAGGGCACCCAGCTCCGTAGAGCGATTCCACCAGAAGAACGTCTGCTGGTTACATTAAGGTACGTAACAAATCTAAACCAATGCCAGTGCTAATTTTGGGTGTTCTGACATGGTTTTTTGGGGGTATTTTCCTTTATGTCTTTAGCATGACAACACCATAAATAGAATTGATTGTAATTGTTTTTCATTTTTTTTTTCTTCCAGATTTCTGGCAACCGGAGAGAGTTTATCATCCCTCCACTTCCAATACCGGCTTGGAATATCCACCCTGTCCGGAATAGTTGCAGACACCTGCTGGGCTTTGTGGAATGTACTCCGGGATGAGTTTATACCCCTACCCACCTTGGACATGTGGATTGGAATTGCAGAAAAATTCTGGAGTGTGTGTGATTTCCCTAACTGTTTGGGAGCGGTGGATGGAAAGCACATCCACATTATGAAACCAGCAAGAACAGGATCGGAGTACTTCAATTATAAAAAATATTTTTCTGTTGTGCTCATGGCAATAGCCGATGTGGACTGTCACTTCATCGCCGTGGACATTGGAGCTTTTGGCCATGGCAACGATTCCCAGACTTTTAAGAACTCTGATATGGGCCGCCGTGTGTATGGCGAAAATGTTAATTTTCCACGGCCACAACCTCTCCCCAACACTCAAGGTCCACCAATGCCATTTGTTATGGTTGGTGATGAGGCCTTTTAGATGTGTGAAAACCTACTGAAGCCATATTCCAGTCGGGACTTGAACCACACTAAAAGGATTTTTAACTACAGACTTACCAGGGCCCGAAGAACAGTAGAGTGTACCTTTGGTATTCTAGTCTCAAAATGGCGCATTCTTGCATCAGCCATTAATCCAAAAATGGAGACAGTCGACGAGGTGGTCAAAGCCTGTGTGGTTCTGCACAATTACATAATGGCTAAGGAGCGGCCCAACATTGAACTGGATGAACCAGTTGCACACCCACTGCCCGATTACCAGCATCACCCACTGCGGTCAACAGCTGAAGTTGGCCACATGCAGAACCAATTTGCTTCGGATATTGGACGTGTGTCATGGCAGGACAATGTTGTGTAAATGTCCTGTTGTGATTTTATCTGTACCAGTTATTTTCTTAACTGTTACTAATATTTCTCGTTAATAAACTTTATTTTTTGGTGTCTTGACCGTGTCTTCTATGTATTTCCTCTACAAACCAAGGCTGTCCTCACACTAGCAGTATTTGGTCTGTATTTAATATCAGTATTTGTAATCCAAAACCAGGAGTGGGTGATATAGGCTGAGGTGCTAGATATGTTAATATTATAATTTTCCTCTAATTGTTCCACTCCTTGTTTTGGCTTACAAATACTGATATAAAATACTGACCACATACTGCTAGTGTGATGGCAGCCATGTTGTTTTAGTGGTAAGGTTGTTGACGTCATTGCGTCCTGATTCTGTTCTGCAGTATCCATTGGACACAGACTGAAGAGACAATGGCTGTCATACAAAACAGATCTATACTCATCAAGTCAGGTGTCAGAAATAATGAATTCATGATGCACATATAACAGCCTCATGAATTCACTATTTCTGACACATGTCCAGGTGAGCATAGATATGACGTGTATGAGTGCCATCGTCCCTTCACTTTGTGTGAAATAGATTACATACACAGAAGAGAAAATGGAGGTTATACAAGGCAGTTCTCTACTCACCAGGTCAGGTGTCCTAACTAATGAGTTTTTGAACAACTGACCTGTTGAGTATAGTTCTGCATTGTATTTCTGCCATTTTCTCTTCAGTCTGCAACACTAGTCACATACTAAGCAGAAAGAAGAGATTATGGAGATAATAGAACTATTAATTTTGTGGCCCACCTCATATCTCTATACTAAAGACACACAAAGCTGCAATATTTTACTTGCTAACTACTGGAGCTATGATGTGGCCACAAAATTAAGTGTTCGGCGCATGGTGTGTGTTGACGGCGGCGAAATACACAATTAAACCACACATAATTGGGGGCAGAAAACAATATTATTTATTTTGTTATACACAAACTTTTTATTTAACTGCGCCTGCTTGGGGTAGAGTGATGGAAACGGGGGGGGGGGGGGTAAATCTGTGCGGCCTGGCTAAGTGTGGACGAAGCAGGGGTGGCAGGAGAATAGGCAATGAAACTTGTGGGGTCTGGTAGTTCTGGGATAGGGCTTGACACATGAGAGGCCTGAGATGCATGGGAAGGGTGAAACAAACCTGACATTACAGACACACTTGGAGGTGAGGGGGAGGAATACTAATAGTCTGCTGTTTTTTATTTTTTCTCCCTTTCGGGGATCGCCGGGTTCTGGGAAGCCTCAGTGAGCTCATATGTCGTGGCATGGTAGTGGTTGATGACCTGTCAGGGTCCGGCTGCACTGTGCCAGGGTCCATAGTGCTCATAGAGCATGCAGCCATGCCACAGTCCACAGTGCTTGTAGAGCATGCAGCCATGCCAGAGTCCATAGTGCTCATAGAGCGTGCAGCCATGCCCAGAGTCCATAGTGCTCATAGAGCGTGCAGCCATGCCAGAGTCCACAGTGCTCGTAGAGCAGAAGGCCATGCCAGAGTCCATAGTGCTCGTTGAGCGGAAGGCCATGCCAGAGTCCATAGTGCTTGTAGAGCGGAAGGCCATGCCAGGGTCCTGCTGCATCGTGGTGGTGGTGGTACGGAAGGCCATGCCAGGGTCCTGCTGCTGCATTGTGGTGTCAGTGGAGGAGGTCCAAGCAGGAGCAGCGGTTGTCATGGTGGTGGCGGAGGGCTGTCCTACAGCACTCGACATGGTGGTTGTGCTGTACTGGTGTCCAGCAGTGCTAGGAATAGAGGTGGCCATGCAGTGGTATGCAGCAGAGGTCGGCATTGAGGTTAATCATGACAGTGAAGGCACAGGTGGATATGCCGCCACTGTCTGCTGAAAATACCGACTCTGCTGCATAGCCTGCACGTAAGCAGCATTGCAGGCCTACATGACACTAAGCTGGAGATCAGGAGTAAGGTGTTCCAACATGCCCTGCTCAATTTGGTTAAAAAAATGATGTGCTGGCCTCTGGAGGTTGGCTTTTACTTGGTCAAGGCTTTTGGTGACCTCCTGGATATGTGTATTCATGTGCCTAAGGGAAATATCCATTCGGTCACCCAAAGCCTTGAGTCCTTCGTGAAAAACTGAGCTCAAGTGCAAAAACTCGGGCATGAGGGACCTGTCCTTTGCCCTGTGCCACTGCCGGGAGGATAAAGTGAGGATACAGTAAAAAGTCAGCCTTGTATACGTACACGCTGCCGCCTTGCCACCTGACCGTGACTCCGCTGCTCCTGCCCAGCCTCTGCTGCAGTAGGAGAAGTGCTCTAAAAAAATGAAAAAAAATCTGTCATATGTGTAGATGTGACAGTGAATACTTACCAATCTGATGAGGTGTGTACTCACTTCACTGACATGTTCGACTTCAGAAGGCCCAGGACGTTGCTTCTCATCAGAAGAAGAAGACATTCTGATGCATGCAGAAAGAAATGGAAGAAATTAGGACATGTAGAGACAGAAAATAGAAAATAAAGGCATTGGCTAGGATATACTCACATTGTTCTGGGTGTAGATTCCTTCCTGTGTCTGCTCTGCAGCGTCTGGAAAGCTTCTCTGTCTGCTGCGTAGTGACCTGCAACTGTCCACTCCCTCCCTTTATCACCTTGTATGTGGGGGGTGGTTTATCAGGGTCTAGACATGTTTTTCTCTGGTGCAATGCATGCATTCATGAACGCAAGCAAACGCAGGTGCTTGCGGCCGCATGCATTCATACAGACAGCAATTAGTTTTTTTGGCGCATTTGTACCGCAAACAACTGCATACGTTTCTAGGCGACAAATTGACGCCTCCAAAATTACTACATGTAGCGTTTACAGCGCCAAACTGCAAGACGACAAAATGACGCATGCGTCGTCAAATGTGGCAAAACGCAATCAAATGCAGACACTTGCGTTCCTAATGTTAAATATAGGAATATACAACGCATGTGGATTACTGCGGATAAAATGCTGCGGACACAGCCGCAAATGTGAAACCGGCCTAAGCCAGGATAAGGAGTATCTTTTGTACGTAATGTCCTTCTGACTTCTAACGCTTAAGCCACCCTACTTCTGTCAATTGACCACTTTTTTTGCCAAGTCTTCCAATTCCACCCAGCATACCGAATTTGTCTTTCCACTGTCTATTGCATTCTCATACAGACATGGTCGAGAACATTTTTTTACTGAACATGCCATCTGAAGGCATCCTTTCCTCCAAGTTTCTTGAATTAAAGTATTGTCTCCAGGAGGAAAACCAACATGTTAGAAGGCATATAGTACACATATACCATGGACAGCATGTCACATCAACAATATAGAACATTTGCTTCTCCAATATGGCAACTACCAAGAGTATCTCCTCCACACATCATAGATGGCACAATGTACTGATACTTACCTAACATCACAAACATGGATACATAAAATTTTTGAAGATCTTCATAAAATCAATTGAATTTAGAATGACTAAAAAGAAATTACTAATTTTATAACCCAGTTCAGTAAACTGTGAGAAATTGCAGTTGCAATTCACCAATGTCACACAAAAGAAATAAAGAAATACATAACTTTCATTTTTTTTTCTAGCGTACATGTGACATCTATGTTATTCGCGGCATCAAAAAAATTAAATATTTATGAACAGAATAGTGGATGATAGTTTTTCAACAATATGTTAAAATAAATAGAAATTGTCTTGAATTCTAAGACAGGAGATAGTCACTTCTTGTTTTCAACTGAGCTTCTAAAAAATAGTAAAGTATAGATCTGCCATATAATATTTTGCACAAATTGTATAAACTCTGGACCACAACCAAAATACAACTGCTGTGAAGAAGTATTTATGCCTTGCCAAATGTGCCGTACACTGTGCCAGACACTGCTTGCAACTTTCAATAAATAGCTGGATTAAACTATGTTTTATCCATTATGACTTCACACGCAAATAACTCATTCTTAGAAGTTTACGAATGATCTTCTTTGCAGACCTATTCTAATTTGAACACACTGGTTCTTGTGCATGAACTGCTCATTTTAGGCTCCACCAATGCATCTCTTTTAGGTTTAAGGAAGGATATTTTATAGGTCAATCCAGAGCTTTGTTTTTCTTTCCCCTTAATGGTTGAGATGTTGAAATGTCAGTCTTCCTTTGTGTTTTGGATCATACTCCAGCTCACAGAAATGATGGCTGGACATACTTCTTAATTACAGTGTGAAATCATTGTTCCTTCAGTAATCAATCCAATTTTGCCCAATCACTTTCTTATTGTGGAATTGTGAGCCCTGACCTTAGCTGACATGTTTTGTTATTTCCTGGATGACTTGTCAGCGCACTGTTTCAGTAATTTCAGAAGATCATCCATTCCTGAGAAGATTCACAAATGTTTTCTCCATTTTAAGATGATGACAAAAATGGCTGTGTAACCCCTTTCAGATCCCTATCCTGTATATCCTGTATGTCAACAACCTTTTTCCCCATACCTTCTGACCTGACCTGAACCAAGCAGTTTATGTCCAATTTGTATGAACTAAAGCAAACGCTAGGAATAATAATCGGCTAAAATACATCAATAGCAGCATTATAGGCTGTGGCACACTAAGGGTACTGTCACACAGTGGCACTTTGATCGCTAGGACGGCACGATCCGTGACGTTCCAGCGATATCGTTACGATCTCGCTGTGTCTGACATGCTTCTGCGATCAGGGACCCCGCTGAGAATCGTACGTCGTAGCAGATCGTTTGAAACTTTCTTTCATCGCTGGATCTCCCGCTGACATCGCTGAATCGGCGTGTGTGACGCCGATTCAGCGATGTCTTCACTGGTAACCAGGGAAAACATCGGGTTACTAAGCGCAGGGCCGCGCTTAGTAACCCGATGTTTACCCTGGTTACCAGCGTAAACGTAAAAAAAACAAACACTACATACTTACCTTCAGCTGTCTGTCCCCGGCGCTGTGCTTCTCTGCACTCCTCCTGCATCCTGTGTCAGCGCCGGCTTGCCAGAAAGCACAGCGGTGACGTCACCGGAAATGCAAATGATGACTTGAGGGTGGGGGAAAGGGGACTGCAAACGATGAATTGACATGAGGGACAGGAGACTACAAATGATGAATTGTGGGTGGGGGATGGGGAAAGCAATTGAATTGAACGAGGGGGAGCAAGTGATGAATTGAAGGTGGGGGGTGGGGAGAACAAATGACTTGGGGAGAGCAAGTAATGATGCATTTTGATACTGGATGGAGTAAATGATGATGTATTGAGACTGGTAGATGGGGACAGTAAATGATCAATTGAGGGTGGGGGACAGCAATTGATGATGACCTGGGGTGGGGCAGCAAATAATGTTAAACTGAGGGTGGGGGAAAGTAAATGATGTATTTGTTTAACCCCAAAGTGACCACCAATACATCTTTTTTACTGACCTGAGATATAAGACAATAGCATCCTCATACAGGTGACAATGCTGCAGCTGTCCACTGCACACTATAGATGACAACTTGATGTATCAGCCACAATGAGTGTTGGCATTGTCCATATCTGTTTAACCAATTAGGTGCAGCTGTCAATAGTGACTACATCATATAAATGGTTAACAGAGTGTAGGGGCTTCCTCTTTAACCCCACACTGAAATCATGATTCTGTGATCCTGATGTTTGCCTTGGCAATTCACAGCCAAATAGTGGCCTTAGAGTCTGCCGGCTACAGTGGCCTGTTCAGAAGTTAGCAACATTTAAGTGGTAAAAATACATTTTTTCATTCCTGTCATGCCATTTTGCATTCATTCCTTAACCCCTTAATCCCATATGACGTACTATCCCGTCGAGGTGGGGTGGGCCTTAATTCCCACTGACGGGATAGTACGTAATAGACGATCGGCCACGC
Source organism: Ranitomeya imitator (assembly GCF_032444005.1). Taxonomy (NCBI): domain Eukaryota; kingdom Metazoa; phylum Chordata; class Amphibia; order Anura; family Dendrobatidae; genus Ranitomeya; species Ranitomeya imitator. Next base: position 73,206,266 of record NC_091285.1, read on the forward strand.
CCACGGGGGGAGCGCGGCGGATCGCGGCCATGTGTCAGCTGACTATCGCAGCTGACATCCGGCACTATGTGCCAGGAGCGGTCACGACACATTAACCCCCGGCACACCATGATCAAACATGATCGCGGTGTGCCGGCGGTACAGGAAAGCATCGCGCAGGGAGGGGGCTCCCTGCGTGCTTCCCTGAGACGATCGGTACAAGGTGATGTGCTCACCTTGTAACGAGCGTCTTCTCCCTGCAGTCCCCGGATCCAAAATTGCCGCAGGGCTGCATCCGGGTCCTGCAGGGAGTACTTCCAGGTCAGGAGCAGGCTGCAGCTGCAGCTCTGTAAGCCTGCAGCGATGAGTGAGATCGCTGACCTCACAGAGTGCTATGCAAACTGTGAGATCGGCGATCTGTGATGTCCCCCCCGGGACAAAGTAAAAAAGTAAAAAAAAAAAATTTCCACATGTGTAAAAAAAAAAAAAAAAAAAAAAAACTAAATAAATAAATAAAAAAAAAATATTATTCTCATAAATATATTTCTTTATCTAAAAAAAACAAAAACAATAAAAGTACACATATTTAGTATCGCCGCGTCCGTAACGACCCATCCTATAAAACTGTCCCACTAGTTAACCCCTTCAGTGAACACCGTAAGAAAAAAAAAAAACGAGCCAAAAAACAACGCTTTATTATCATACCGCCGAACAAAAAGTGGAATAACACACGATCAAAAAGACGGATGTAAATAACCATGGTATCGCTGAAAACATCATCTTGTCCCACAAAAAACAAGCTGCCACAAAGCATAATAAGCAAAAAAAATAAAAAAGTTATAGTCCTGAGAATAAAGCGATGCCAAAATAATTATTTTTCATATAAAATAGCTTTTATCGTATAAAAGCGCCAAAACATAAAAAAAATATAAATGAAATACCGCTGTAATCATACTGACCCGTCGAATAAAACTGCTTTATCAATTTTACCAAACGCGGAACGGTATAAACGCCTCCCCCAAAAGAAATTCATGAATAGCTGGTTTTTGGTCATTCTGCCTCACAAAAATCGGAATAAAAAGTGATCAAAAACTGTCACATGTCCAAAAATGTTACCAATAAAAACGTCAACTCGTCCCGCAAAAAACAGGACCTCAGATGACTCTGTGGACCAAAATATGGAAAAATTATAGGTCTCAGAATGTGGAGACGCAAAAACTTTTTTGCTATAAAAAAGCGTCTTTTAGTGTGTGACGGCTGCCAATCATAAAAATCCGATATAAAAAACGCTATAAAAGTAAATCAAACCCCCTTCATCACCCCCTTAGTTAGGGAAAAATAATAAAATTACAAAAATGTATTTATTTCCATTTTCCCATCAGGGCTAGGGTTAGGGCTAGGGTTAGGGCTAGGGTTAGGGCTAGGGTAGGGGTTAGGGTTAGGGCTAGGGTTGTAGCTAGGGTTAGGGCTAGGGTTGGGGCTAGGGTTGGGGCTGGGGTTAGGGCTAGGGTTAGGGTTGGGGCTAGGGTTGGGGTTAGGGTTGGGGCTAGGGTTAGGGCTAGGGTTAGGGCTAGGGTTAGGGTTGGGGTTAGGGTTCAGAGCTAAAGTTAGGGTTAGGGTTGGGGCTAAAGTTAGGGTTAGGGTTGGGGCTAAAGTTAGGGTTAGGGTTGGGGCTAAAGTTAGGGTTAGGGTTTGGATTATATTTACGGTTGGGATTAGGGTTGGGATTAGAGTTAGGGGTGTGTCAGGGTTAGGGGTGTGGTTAGGGTTACCGTTAAGATTAGGGTTAGGGGTGTTGTTGGATTAGGGTTTCAGGTAGAATTGGGGAGTTTCCACTGTTCAGGCACATAAGGGGCTCTCCAAACGCGACATGGCGTCCGATCTCAATTCCAGCCAATTCTGCGTTGAAAAAGTAAAACAGTGCTCCTTCCCTTCCGAGCTCTCCGGTGCGCCCAAACAGGGGTTTACCCCAACATATGGGGTATCAGCGTACTCAGGCCAAATTGGACAACAACTTTTGGGGTCCAAGTTCTCTTGTTATCCTTGGGAAAATAAAAATGTGGGGGGCTAAAAATCATTTTTGTGGGAAAAATAAGATTTTTTTATTTTCGCGGCTCTGCGTTGTAAACTGCAATGAAACACTTGGGGGTTCAAAGTTCTCACAACACATCTAGATAAGTTCCTTTGGGGGTCTAGTTTCCAATATGGGGTCACTTGTGGGGGGTTTCTACTGTTTGGGTACATCAGGGGCTCTGCAAATGCATCGTGCCACATGCAGACCAATCCATCTAAGTCTGTATTCCAAATGGCGCTCCTTCCCTTCCGAGCTCTGCCATGCGCCCAAACAGTGGTTCCCCCCCACATATGGGGTATCAGCGTACTCAGAACAAATTGGAGAACAACTTTGGGGTCCAATTTATCCTGTTACCCTTGTGAAAATACAAAACTGGGGACTAAAAAATCATTTTTGTGAAAAAAAAGAATTTTTATTTTCACGGCTCTGCGTTATAAACTCTAGTGAAACACTTGGGGGCTCAAAGCTCTCAAAACACATCTAGATAAGTTCCTCAAGGGGTCTACTTTCCAAAATGGTGTCACTTGTGGGTGGTTTCAATGTTTAGGCACATCAGGGGCTCTCCAAACGCAACATGGCGTCCCATCTTAATTCCAGTCAATTTTGCATTGAAAAGTCAAATGGTGCTCCTTTCCTTCCGAGCCCTGCCATGTGCCCAAACAGTTGTTTATCCCCACATATGGGGTATCAGCGTACTCAGGACAAATTGTACAACAACTTTTGGGGTCCATTTTCTCCTGTTACCCTTGGTAAAATAAAACAAATTGGAGCTGAAATAAATTTTGTGTGAAAAAAAGTTAAATGTTCATTTTTATTTAAACATTCCAAAAATTCCTGTAAAACACCTGAAGGGTTAATAAACTTCTTGAATGTGGTTTTGAGCACCTTGAGGGGTGCAGTTTTTAGAATGGTGTCACACATATTTTCTATCATATAGACCCCTCACAATGACTTCAAATGGGATGTGGTCCCTAAAAAAACAATGGTGTTGTAAAAATGAGAAATTGCTGGCCAACTTTTAACACTTATAACTCCCTAACAAAAAAAAATTTTGGTTCCAAAATTGTGCTGATGTAAAGTAGACATGTGGTAAATGTTACTTATTAAAGGGACACTGTCACCTGAATTTGGAGGGAACAATCTTCAGCCATGGAGGCGGGGGTTTTGGGTTTTTGATTCACCCTTTCCTTATCCGCTGGCTGCATGCTGGCTGCAATATTGGATTGAAGTTCATTCTCTGTCCTCCGTAGTACACGCCTGTGCAAGGCAAGATTGCATTGTGCAGGCATGTACTACGGAGGACAGAGAATGAACTTCAATCCAATATTGCAGCCAGCATGCAGCCAGCGGGTAAGGAAAGGGTGAATCAAAAACCCCAAAACCCCGCCTCCATGGCTGAAGATTGTTCCCTCCAAATTCAGGTGACAGTGTCCCTTTAAGTATTTTGCATGACATATCTCTGTGATTTAAGGGTATAAAAATTCAAAGTTGGAAAATTGCAAAATTTTCAAAATTTTCGCCAAATTTCCGTTTTTTTCTCAAATAAACGCAAATTATATCGAATAACTTTTACCACTAACATGAAGTACAATACGTCAGGAGAAAACAATGTCAGAATCGCCAAGATCCGTTGAAGCGTTCCAGAGTTATAATCTCATAAAGGGACAGTGGTCAGAATTGTAAAAATTGGCCCGGTCATTAACGTGCAAACCACCCTCGGGGCTTAAGGGGTTAAAGGGAACCTGACACCCCCAAAATCAAAGGTGAGCTAAGCCCACCAGCATCAGGGCTTATCTACAGCATTCTTGAATGCTGTAGGTAAGCCCCTGATGTATACTGAAACATGAGAAAAAGAGGTTAGATTATACTCACCCAGGGGCGATCCCGCTGCTGTCCGGTCTGATGGGCGTCGCAGTCCGGGGCCTCCCATCTTCTTATGATGACGTCCTCTTCTTGTGTTCACACTGCGGCTCCAGCGCAGGCATACTTTGTCTGCCCTGTTGAGGGCAGAGCAAAGTACTGCAGTGCGCAGGCGCCAGGCCTCTCTGGCCTTTCCCAATGCCTGCGCACTGCAGTACTTTGCTCTACCCTCAAAAGGGCAGACAAAGTACACCTGCGCTGGAGCTGCAGCATAAATACAAGAAGAGGATGTCATCATGAGAAGATGGGAGGCCCCGGACCGGAAAGATGAGAAAAAGAGATTACATTATACTCACCCAGGGACGGTACCGCTGCGGTCCAATCCAATCGCCTATCGGATTATAATGTAATCTCTTTTTCTCATCTTTCAGGATACATTGGGGGCTTATCTACAGCATTCCAGAATGCTGTTGATAAGCCCCTGATGCTGGTGGGCTTAGCTCACCTTCGATTTTGGGGGTGACAGGTTCCCTTTAACATCACCTGAAGTATTAATAAACTACCTGACAGCAGGGTTCTATTTTTAAAATGGTCTCACTTTTGGAGGTTTTCTAATATCTAGGACCCCAAAAGTCACTTCAAACCTGGAACGGTCCTTAAAAAAATAAGTTTTGTAAATTTCCTTGAAAAAATGAAAAATTACTGCTACATTTTTAAACCTCCTAAAAGGCAAACAAAATAAAATAACATTTTACAAATGGTGCTGATGTAAAGCAGACATGTGAGAAATATTATTTTTTAATGCTTTTGTGTGGTATTACCTGGATTAAAGGGATAATCATTCAATGTTTGAAAATTGCTATTTTTTTACATTTGTCAAATTTCTGATATTTTTTATAAATAAGCACAAAATATAAAGACATAAATTTACTATTAACCTAAACTACAAAACAATCGCAAAAAACAATCTCAAAATCATTGGGATCTGTGGAAGCATTCCAGAGTTATTACCACATAAAGGGATACTGGTCAGATTACAAAAATTTGGCCCGGTCACTAAGGGGTTAAATGTGGGAGGGAAGTTCATTAGGAATTAGAGGTTGAGGGTAGGAGAGAGAGACGACATGACATATTGAATTGGGGCAGAAGGGGCATGTAAATTTAAAGAATCAGGGGAGTGGGAGGAATATAGCGGGGCTGTTGAATTGGGGGAAAGAGTACAGGGGCTAATTAATTTATATATGTATTAGGTGGGGAAAGTAGCTTTTTATAGTTGGTGGGGGCACCATGGTGGATTATAATTTATATTTGTAATGGTGTGTTGCATAATAACTAATTATATATTAATGGTGAGTCCACATCAGTATTTAGTTGTGTAGTGTATAAGAAAGGGAAAAAGTGGGTAATGTGGTCTGGAAGTGGTGCTCTAGATAACTGTTATTTTATGAATCCTGGCTGGAAGAAGTGATGGCGGTCTGCTTTAGATGAAGAAGAAACGAAAGATGAAGTCCTTCAACTAGAGACGTCACTAGTAAGTCAGTGTGTTACCTGTACACTGACACTATATACTGTATACTATATACAGAGCTCCTGTGTATAATGTCACTGGAGATCACTGTATTACCTGTACATTGACACTATATACAGAGCTCCTGTGTATAATGTCACTAGGGATCCTGTATTACCTGTACGCTATATACAAAGCTCTATACTGTATGCTATATACAGAGCTCCCGTGTATAATGGCACTGGTGATCACTGTATTATGTGTACACTGACATAATATACATAGCGTCTGTGTATAATGTCTCTGATGATCACTGTATTACCTGTACACTGACACTATACACAGAGCTCCTGGATATAATGTCACTGGTGATCTCTGTATTACCTGTACACTGACAGTATATACAGAGCTCTAGTGTATAATGCTACTTAGTACTGTTTTTTTTTTCTTCAATGATCAGCATTGGAGAATTTGGTCACTATTTGGTGGTAAAATGTGGTCTGGTCATGGTGTAGTAGTATTTGTTTTTTGTATGTGTTATTATTCAGTCACTGTGTGGTGATAATATGTGGTTTGGTCATGGTGTGGTGGTATTTGTCCCTTGTAAGTGGTATTATTCATTCATAATGTGGTGGTAATATATGATCTGGTAATGGTGTGGCAGTATTTGTCCCTTGAATGTGCTATTATTCGGTCACTATGTGGTGATAGTATGTGGTTTGGTCATGATGTGACAGTATTTGTCCTTTGGATGTGGTATTATTGGTCCTTTTAAAAAATGTATGTGAATCATTCACTTAAAGAAAAATAAATACAAATATACCTAGAAAGAGTATTGTATATTTTAAGAAATGTTTAATAGGTTAGAGTAGAGTAAGAGAGTAAGGTGCGGCCAAATGAGTCTACCTTGTCGGGGTGGCGGCTTAAAAAATGTTTTTGTCCAAAACAAAAGGTGATGGCTATATAAGTGAACTAGTGTTTGATGGGAACTGTTAATGAGTGATTGTTGAGGATGTGGTGCAGAAAAGGAGTTTTTCCAAGGGACTGTGGAAGGTACAAGGGGTGTAGGCTGAACTACAGTGGAGCCTGGGCAGAGCCTCAAAGGGGCATTGAAAAATTTTGCAAGCATGGGGCCCTGAAATGCCTAGTGGCTTCCCGGGGCCTATATCTGACTGTGGTGTCCTATTGTAGTGCTGAACAATATGGAAAATCGGATAGGTAGTCTCAGTAAGTGAATATTGGATAGTCAGTGTTGCTGTGGATTAATTGATCTATTATATCAAAAAGTAACATCAGCTTTTTTATTTTGTACACACTGAAAACAAGAAGGCAGTTGAGTAGAGGTCCTCTGTCCTAATTTTGATGATTAAATACAATTGTGAAAACAAGACGTTTGTGTCACAAAAAGTGGGCTTCTGAGCTTGTGAGATAGGCAAACCATATTTTTTTAAAGACAAAAAAATCTCCACATTTTGAAAGTTTAAATTCTACTATACTGTGGACTGTTGCAGCATTTTATGTCACGTTAATAACTTTTGGCATTTGTTTTTGGGCAGGTGAAATTAATCTGCTTTAAGCAAAAATCTACAAACTATTACACTACGTGAAGATTTTTGATTGTGGGGGTCTGTTTTAACATGCCTCCTTAAATTGTCAAATTGGAAACACACCAATATTAAGGCCAGCCTGATGGTGCATTACCATTTTGGGACGTAATTTTTACCATACATAAAATTTCTGGTTGATTGTATATTTTTTCCAGGTTTTTCCAATTGTGGTAAAATAAATTGTGTAAATGACAAACAAAAAGTTTTACTGGTAGTGGACATGGTTTGCATGAGAGAAAAGAAAAGCCCATAATAATCTTTATTTTTATAATAATCTTTATTTTTATATAGCGCTAACATATTCCGCAGCGCTTTACAGTTTGCACACATTATCATCGCTGTCCCCGTTGAGGCTCACAATCTAAATTCCCTATCAGTATGTCTTTGTAATGTGGGAGGAAACCGGAGTGCCCGGAGGAAACCCACGCAAACACGGAGAGAACATACAAACTCTTTGCAGAAGTTGTCCTTGGTGGGGTTTGAACCCAGGACTCCAGCGCTGCAAGGCTGCTGTGCTAACCACTGCGCCACCACCCATACCATGATTTAAAATGTGGTAGCTGCTAGCAGCAACACTGTCACTGCTGGCAGCAACTATCACGGAAGTTGTAGCGCCAAACGTAGGCCAAACTTGTGCTCCTTTGCCTCTGACAAATGGTGAGGTAGTGGAGGCATAGTCTATTATTTGTCATACCATTCATCTCAGTAGTCTCTGGCAGTGATACCCACAGCTATAATTGGTGTTCTGTTCAGTCCAACTTATCTACCATCAATACACTTAATGTTGTAAATACTGGAATTCTAATTCAGTCAATTACAAGTTTCTATTCTGCTCCATACTCTCCGAACCAAAACAGCCCGGGGGCTAAGGAAAATACTTCGCTAGGACAACTATAACAACTTCTTCTAGTTGATTTATTGGAAGACAATGCTTCTGATAATTGATAGCTAAATTGGTTGTGCTGAAGAGATGATTACATCAGAGGAGGATGGTGGAGTTGGCATGAAAAATCAGAGCCAATATCTAGCAGAAAGGGTATCTTCTGGGGAAGATCTTCTACTTTTGTTGTAAGCTTGGTAACAGGTAATATTGCAACTGATGAGACTCAACAGTGCTTGGTAGTGGTCCTGGTTGTGGTGATTCCTATATGAGGACATCTTAGGCATGCTGAAAGAACATCCTGAAAAACTAGAAAACTATGTCACTGTCAGCACGTTAAGCAGCATCATTTGCTCATGTGGGGAAAGCAAATATGAAGAAGGCTTAAGCTGTCCTCCTTATTCGCTTCATTATCATCTTTCTGGTTACTATTCATACACGAAAGTAGTGACTTGTCATCAGTTCCATTATCATACTTATCTACTGCTTTCTGTGTTTTTCCTCCTCTACCTCCATTGTGTAGTCAGTTAGCCTCATTAGTCCAGCCATCTGTTTTTTATGGAAAGGTAGCTCTCACATGTCCATGTTCACCAAAATCAATGCAAAGCCACATGGATTATACTACCTAATGTGAAAGATTCAAGTGTGCTGAGCCTCAATGGATGAGACCTAACTGCCATTATATATTGAAAAAGTTGTTCCTGTCATGTTTGGGAACAAAATGCTAAATCTCTTTGAAAACAAAATTCATAGTGGTCCAAGTATCATTTTTTTTTGGTCACAGGAAGTTCACCGGTAGCACCCTACAAAGTAATGGGTCCCTGTGCAAGGCAAGGCACAAAAAGCAAAATTGTAACTTATCAAACAAAATTCTTGCATTTTAATTATTGAAATTTTCTTTAAAAAAATTCTCAATTTTTGATGAAATTTTAGAGAATGAGGAGGAGCATCAGCAATGGGATATGGAATGGGACATTACGATGGTGCAGGCAGGGGATGAGGCTGACAGAGTGAAGATGATGACGATGATGTCAACCATGGTAACCAACTATCACAGCATGGTGATGATAGTGAACCTTAGTCATGCTGGCGAGCATTGCAAACTGTATGCTGCAATGCTTGTGAAATTATAGGTGTACGGTTACCATCAAGCAAAGTGATGACTATTGGATAGCCAAGCTTTTTCCTCCTTGTTATAATAGTAAAATAGGGGAACTTTTTACATGTTCTAAAAGAAAGTGAAAATTGGCCTATTTCCAGTATAAAGCATGCATCCTGCTAGATGAAATATTCACAGAACCGACTCCTGCGGACCACATGTGTAACCAGGAAACAACTCTCTACTCCCCCACCTGTTCCATCACTACAGATGCAACAAATAATAAAGAAAGCAGTGGCAGCAATTATTAAAATTATTATGACATGTTGGACCATATCTTTTATCTGCCAATGTACCATCATGATGCACTTAAGCAAACAGAGTTGCATTACCTGAACAGTTAGTTTTAGTCATACCAGCACTTTGTCCTTTCTCCAGCATATAACCCCAATCCCAGGGACTTTTGAGTCAGCAGATTGAACCATTGGTAAGAACTGACCTAGTTTGCGAACTGTCATGTCCAGCCCCCAGTGTTCTGTTAGAAAGGGGTTCCATTGCAGACAGTGTCTTTTTAACTTCAAATTGGACCAGATAATCCCCCCAATGCATGGAAAGTCTTATGTTTGTCAAAGTGAATGGACCAGTGGCAAATTTAATTCACCTAAGGATTATGTCAATAATTACATCACTGTACCATCAACTCACCTATCAGTCTTCTACACTGTTCTACTACCACCAGTGCTGAGGGCCATGCTCAAACAGGAATTTATTTTCTGTCCACAATGTTATCTATATAGTAGTACTGCTTCTGTAGAGGCTGCAATTCCTGGGCCTACTCTGCCAAATATCTCCTTGTCTGCCCCTTCCTATTTTTTAACCTTGCGGCTTCATCTGCTGTCACTGTCACTACACAGTCATGCCATCCACACATGCCTATTGTGATACAGTTAGGGCCAGAAATATTTGGACAGTGACACAAGTTTTGTTATTTTAGCTGTTTACAAAAACATGTTCAGAAATACAATTATATATATAATATGGGCTGAAAGTGCACACTCCCAGCTGCAATATGATAGTTTCCACATCCAAATCGGAGAAAGGGTTTAGGAATCATAGCTCTGTAATGCATAGCGTCCTCTTTTTCAAGGGACCAAAAGTAATTGGACAATGGACTCTAAGGGCTGCAATTAACTCTGAAGGCGTCTCCCTCGTTAACCTGTAATCAATGAAGTAGTTAAAAGGTCAGGGGTGGATTCCAGGTGTGTGGTTTTGCATTTGGAAGCTGTTGCTGTGAGCAGACAACATGCGGTCAAAGGAACTCTCAATTGAGGTGAAGCAGAACATCCTGAGGCTGAAAAAAAAGAAAAAATCCATCAGAGAGATAGCAGACCTGCTTGGAGTAGCAAAATCAACAGTTGGGTACATTCTGAGAAAAAAGGAATTGACTGGTGAGCTTGGGAACTCAAAAAGGCCTGGACGTCCACGGATGACAACAGTGGTGGATGATCGCCGCATACTTAATTTGGTGAAGAAGAACCCGTTCACAACATCAACTGAAGTCCAGAACACTCTCAGTGAAGTAGGTGTATCTGTCTCTAAGTCAACAGTAAAGAGAAGACTCCATGAAAGTAAATACAAAGGGTTCACATCTAGATGCAAACCATTCATCAATACCAAAAATAGACAGGCCAGAGTTAAATTTGCAGAAAAACACCTCAAGAAGCCAGCTCAGTTCTGGAAAAGTATTCTATGGACAGATGAGACAAAGATCAACCTGTACCAGAATGATGGGAAGAAAAAAGTTTGGAGAAGAAAGGGAACGGCACATGATCCAAGGCACACCACATCCTCTGTAAAACATGGTGGAGGCAACGTGATGGCATGGGCATGCATGGCTTTCAATGGCACTGGGTCACTTGTGTTTATTGATGACATAAGAGCAGACAAGAGTAGCTGGATGAATTCTGAAGTGTACCGGGATATACTTTCAGCCCAGATTCTGCCAAATGCTGCAAAGTTGATTGGACGGCGCTTCATAGTACAGATGGACAATGACCCCAAGCATACAGCCAAAGCTACGCAGGAGTTCATGAGTGCCAAAAAGTGGAACATTCTGCAATGGCCAAGTCAATCTCCAGATCTAAACCCAATTGAGCATGCATTTCACTTGCTCATACCAGACTTAAGACGGAAAGACCCACAAACAAGCAAGACCTGAAGTGTTATGTTTGCTAATGACAGGTGTTATGAAAGCAATCCAGAAACACAGTGTGCTTAGCGATCAGAGCGCACACAGTGATCTGACAAATACCCAAAAATACAAGAACGAGCTCTGAGACGTGGAAACTCTGTAGACTGCACACCTGATCCTATCCTAAACACAACTAAAAGCGGCTGTGGATTGCGCCTAACAACTACCTAGGCAACTCGGCACAGCCTAAGAAACTAGCTAGCCTGAAGATAGAAAAATAGGCCTGACTTGCCCCAGAGAAATTCCCCAAAGGAAAAGGCAGCCCCCCACATATAATGACTGTGAGTAAGATGAAAAGACAAAACGTAGGGATGAAATAGATTCAGCAAAGTGGGGCCCGATATTCTAGGACAGAGCGAGGACAGTAAAGCGAACTTTGCAGTCTACAAAAAACCCTAAAGCAAAACCACGCAAAGGGGGCAAAAAAAACCCACCGTGCCGAACTAACGGCACGGCGGTACACCCTTTGCGTCTCAGAGCTTCCAGCAAAACAAAAGACAAGCTGGACAGAAAAAAAGCAACAAAAAAGCAAAAAGCACTTAGCTATACAGAGCAGCAGGTCACAGGAACAATCAGGAGAAGCTCAGATCAAAAACTGAAACATTGACAAGGAGCAAGGATAGCAGCATCAGGCGGAGTTAAGTAATGAAGCAGTTAACGAGCTCACCAGAACACCTGAGGGAGGAAGCTCAGAAGCTGCAGTACCACTTGTGACCACAGGAGTGAATTCAGCCACAGAATTCACAACAGTACCCCCCCCTTGAGGAGGGGTCACCGAACTCTCACCAGAGCCCCCAGGCCGACCAGGATGAGCCGCATGAAAGGCACGAACAAGACCGGAAGCATGAACATCAGAGGCAAAAACCCAGGAATTATCTTCCTGAGCATAACCCTTCCATTTAACCAGATACTGGAGTTTCCGTCTAGAAACACGAGAATCCAAAATCTTCTCCACAATATACTCCAATTCCCCCTCCACCAAAACCGGGGCAGGAGGCTCAACAGATGGAACCATAGGTGCCACGTATCTCCGTATCAACGACCTATGGAATACATTATGTATGGAAAAGGAGTCTGGGAGGGTCAAACGAAAAGACACAGGATTGAGAACCTCAGAAATCCTATACGGACCAATAAAACGAGGTTTAAATTTAGGAGAGGAAACCTTCATAGGAATATGACGAGAAGATAACCAAACCAGATCCCCAACACGAAGTCGGGGACCCACACGGCGTCTGCGATTAGCGAAAAGTTGAGCTTTCTCCTGGGACAAGATCAAATTGTCCACTACCTGAGTCCAGATCTGCTGCAACCTATCCACCACAGAATCCACACCAGGACAGTCCGAAGACTCAACCTGTCCTGAAGAGAAACGAGGATGGAACCCAGAATTGCAAAAAAAAGGAGAAACCAAGGTAGCCGAGCTGGCCCGATTATTAAGGGCGAACTCAGCCAACGGCAAAAAGGACACCCAATCATCCTGGTCTGCAGAAACAAAACATCTCAGATATGTTTCCAAGGTCTGATTGGTTCGTTCGGTCTGGCCATTAGTCTGAGGATGGAAAGCCGAGGAAAAGGATAGGTCAATGCCCATCCTACCACAAAAGGCTCGCCAAAACCTTGAAACAAACTGGGAACCTCTGTCAGAAACAATATTCTCAGGAATGCCATGCAACTGAACCACATGCTGAAAGAACAAAGGTACCAAATCAGAGGAGGAAGGCAATTTAGCCAAGGGCACCAGATGGACCATTTTAGAAAAGCGATCACAGACCACCCAAATGACTGACATCTTTTGAGAAACGGGAAGGTCAGAAATGAAATCCATCGAAATATGTGTCCAAGGCCTCTTTGGGACCGGCAAGGGCAAAAGCAACCCACTGGCACGAGAACAGCAGGGCTTAGCCCTAGCACAAATCCCACAGGACTGCACAAAAGTACGTACATCCCGTGACAGAGATGGCCACCAGAAGGATCTAGCCACTAACTCTCTGGTACCAAAGATTCCAGGATGACCAGCCAACACCGAACAATGAAGTTCAGAGATAAGTTTATTAGTCCACCTATCAGGGACGAACAGTTTCTCTGCTGGACAACGATCAGGTTTATTCGCCTGAAATTTTTGCAGCACCCGCCGCAAATCAGGGGAGATGGCAGACACAATGACTCCTTCCTTGAGGATACCCGCTGGCTCAGATAAACCCGGAGAGTCGGGCACAAAACTCCTAGACAGAGCATCCGCCTTCACATTTTTAGAGCCCGGAAGGTACGAAATCACAAAGTCGAAGCGGGCAAAAAATAACGACCAACGGGCCTGTCTAGGATTCAAGCGCTTGGCAGACTCGAGATAAGTCAAGTTCTTATGATCAGTCAATACCACCACGTGATGCTTAGCTCCTTCAAGCCAATGACGCCACTCCTCGAATGCCCACTTCATGGCCAGCAACTCTCGATTGCCCACATCATAATTACGCTCAGCGGGCGAAAACTTCCTGGAAAAGAAAGCACATGGTTTCATCACTGAGCAATCAGAACCTCTCTGTGACAAAACCGCCCCTGCTCCAATCTCAGAAGCATCAACCTCGACCTGGAACGGAAGAGAAACATCTGGCTGACACAACACAGGGGCAGAACAAAAACGACGCTTCAACTCCTGAAAAGCTTCCACAGCAGCAGAAGACCAATTAACCAAATCAGCACCCTTCTTGGTCAAATCGGTCAATGGTTTGGCAATGCTAGAAAAATTACAGATGAAGCGACGATAAAAATTAGCAAAGCCCAGGAACTTTTGCAGACTTTTCAGAGATGTCGGCTGAATCCAATCCTGGATGGCTCGGACCTTAACTGGATCCATCTCGATAGTAGAAGGGGTAAAGATGAACCCCAAAAATGAAACTTTCTGCACACCGAAGAGACACTTTGATCCCTTCACAAACAAAGAGTTAGCACGCAGGACCTGAAAAACCATTCTGACCTGCTTCACATGAGACTCCCAATCATCTGAGAAGATCAAAATGTCATCCAAGTAAACAATCAGGAATTTATCCAGATACTCACGGAAGATGTCATGCATAAAAGACTGAAACACAGATGGAGCATTGGCAAGTCCGAACGGCATCACTAGATGCTCAAAATGACCCTCGGGCGTATTGAATGCAGTTTTCCATTCATCTCCTTGCCTGATTCTCACCAGATTATACGCACCACGAAGATCTATCTTAGTGAACCAACTAGCCCCCTTAATCCGAGCAAACAAGTCAGATAACAATGGCAAGGGATACTGAAATTTAACAGTGATCTTATTAAGAAGGCGGTAATCAATACACGGTCTCAGCGAACCATCCTTCTTGGCTACAAAGAAGAACCCTGCTCCCAGTGGTGATGACGATGGGCGAATATGTCCCCTCTCCAGGGATTCCTTCACATAACTGCGCATAGCGGCGTGTTCGGGCACGGATAAATTAAATAATCGACCTTTAGGGAATTTACTACCAGGAATCAAATTGATAGCACAATCACAATCCCTATGCGGAGGTAGAGCATCGGACTTGGGCTCTTCAAATACATCCTGATAATCAGACAAGAACTCTGGGACCTCAGAAGGGGTGGATGACGAAATCGACAAAAATGGAACATCACCATGTACCCCCTGACAACCCCAGCTGGATACCGACATGGAATTCCAATCCAATACTGGATTATGGGTTTGTAGCCATGGCAACCCCAACACGACCACATCATGCAGATTATGCAACACCAGAAAGCGAATAACTTCCTGATGTGCAGGAGCCATGCACATGGTCAGCTGGGCCCAGTATTGAGGTTTATTCTTGGCCAAAGGTGTAGCATCAATTCCTCTCAATGGAATAGGACACCGCAAAGGCTCCAAGAAAAACCCACAACGTTTAGCATAATCCAAATCCATCAGATTCAGGGCAGCGCCCGAATCCACAAACGCCATGACAGAAAACGACGACAAAGAGCATATCAAGGTAATGGACAGAAGGAATTTGGACTGTACAGTACCAATGACGGCAGACCTAGCGGACCGCTTAGTGCGCTTAGGACAATCAGAAATAGCATGAGTGGAATCACCACAGTAGAAACACAGACCATTCAGACGTCTGTATTCCTGCCGTTCAACTCTAGTCATAGTCCTATCGCACTGCATAGGCTCAGGTTTAACCTCAGGCAGTACCGCCAAACGGTGCACAGATTTACGCTCGCGCAAGCGTCGACCGATCTGAATGGCCAAAGACAAAGACTCATTCAAACCAGCAGGCATAGGAAATCCCACCATGACATCCTTAAGAGCCTCAGAGAGACCCTTTCTGAACAAAGCTGCCAGCGCAGATTCATTCCACTGAGTGAGTACTGACCATTTCCTAAATTTCTGACAATATACTTCTATATCATCCTGACCCTGGCACAAAGCCAGCAAATTTTTCTCAGCCTGATCCACTGAATTAGGCTCATCGTACAGCAATCCGAGCGCCAGGAAAAATGCATCGACACTACTCAATGCAGGGTCTCCTGGCGCAAGAGAAAATGCCCAGTCTTGAGGGTCGCCGCGCAAAAAAGAAATAATAATCAAAACCTGTTGAATAGGATTACCAGAAGAATGAGGTTTCAAGGCCAGAAATAGCTTACAATTATTTTTGAAACTTAGAAACTTAGTTCTATCTCCAAAAAACAAAACAGGAATAGGAATTCTTGGTTCTAACATAGATTTCTGATCAATAGTATCTTGAATTTTTTGTACATTTATAACGAGATTATCCATTGAAGAGCACAGACCTTGAATATCCATGTCCACACCTGTGTCCAGAATCACCCAAATGTCTAGGGGAAAAAAAAAGTGAACACAGAGCAGAAAAAAAAAAAAAAAATGATGTCAGAACTTTTTCTTTCCCTCTATTGAGAATCATTAGTTTGGCTCCTTGTACTGTTATGTTTGCTAATGACAGGTGTTATGAAAGCAATCCAGAAACACAGTGTGCTTAGCGATCAGAGCGCACACAGTGATCTGACAAATACCCAAAAATACAAGAACGAGCTCTGAGACGTGGAAGCTCTGTAGACTGCACACCTGATCCTATCCTAAACACAACTAAAAGCGGCTGTGGATTGCGCCTAACAACTACCTAGGCAACTCGGCACAGCCTAAGAAACTAGCTAGCCTGAAGATAGAAAAATAGGCCTGACTTGCCCCAGAGAAATTCCCCGAAGGAAAAGGCAGCCCCCCACATATAATGACTGTGAGTAAGATGAAAAGACAAAACGTAGGGATGAAATAGATTCAGCAAAGTGGGGCCCGATATTCTAGGACAGAGCGAGGACAGTAAAGCGAACTTTGCAGTCTACAAAAAACCCTAAAGCAAAACCACGCAAAGGGGGCAAAAAAAAACCACCGTGCCGAACTAACGGCACGGCGGTACACCCTTTGCGTCTCAGAGCTTCCAGCAAAACAAAAGACAAGCTGGACAGAAAAAAAGCAACAAAAAAGCAAAAAGCACTTAGCTATACAGAGCAGCAGGTCACAGGAACAATCAGGAGAAGCTCAGATCAAACACTGAAACATTGACAAGGAGCAAGGATAGCAGCATCAGGCGGAGTTAAGTAATGAAGCAGTTAACGAGCTCACCAGAACACCTGAGGGAGGAAGCTCAGAAGCTGCAGTACCACTTGTGACCACAGGAGTGAATTCAGCCACAGAATTCACAACACTGAAGGCTGCGGCTGTAAAGGCCTGGCAAAGCATTAAGAAGGAGGAAATCCAGCGTTTGGTGATGTCCATGGGTTCCAGACTTAAGGTAGTGATTGCCTCCAAAGGATTTGCAAGAAAATATTGAAAATAAAAATATTTTGTTTGGGTTATGTTTATTTGTCCAATTACTTTTGACCTCCTAAAATGTGGAGTGTTTGTAAAGAAATGTGTACAATTCCTACATTTTCTATCAGATATTTTTGATCAACCCTTCAAATTATACGTTACAATCTGCACTTGAATTCTGTTGTAGAGGTTTCATTTCAAATCCAATGTGGTGGCATGCAGAGCCCAACTCGCGAAAATTGTGTCACTGTCCAAATATTTCTGGCCCTAACTGTATATAGCTATATTGTACTGCTTTTGGAAAGCTTATTCTCTTGAGGGCACACGAACATGAAATAGTTCCAAAAATAGGGCGAATTTTTTAACACAACTTGATTACAAGCTATTGCTTCTTCACTTTGAACTCAGATAAACTGTTTCTGTCTCTAATAAAGGCCCCGTCACACATAGCGACGCTTGAGCAATTCCGACAACGATACGACCTGTCAGGGATTGCTCAAGCGTCGCTATGTGGTCGCTGGTGAGATGTCAAACAGTGAGATCTCACTAACGACGCAGCAGCGATGCGGCGACCTCTAGCAACCTGTAGCAACCTGTACAACGATCCTATTTCATGACGATTCAATGGGACGTCCTGTCAGCGAGGTCGTTGGTAAGGTGTCAAACACAGCGATGTGTGCTACCCAGCGGGACCTCAACGATCAAAAAATGGCCCAGGCCATTCCGACACGACCAGCGATCTCACAGCAGGGGCCTGGTCGCTGCTACGTGTCACACATAGCGAGATCGCTACTGAGATCGCTGTTGCGTCACAAAACTTGTGACTCAGCAGCGATCTCGCTAGCGATCTCGCTGTGTGTGACGGGGGCTTAACTGGATCAGTTCTGGGCAGTTTGTTAAATGAAGGAGCAATAGCTTTTTTAAGAAAGAAAAAGCTCTTAATACTCACCAAGCAGGGACAATTTGTGCACCACTCCCTGTGAAAAAGCGCAGCTACCCACAAAAGGAATAATTTTTGGAACTTTTTACAATTTAAATATAACAGCCTAAAAAGTCTACAGTAATACTGAAGTGTGTTGCTAAACTTATTTTTAGTTACCAATGGTTATCATCCATTTTTTCCGAGCTTGATAGGTTTGGGGTACTTAGACATTAATAAGGCTGTGTTTGCATTACAGAGCTCAAAAGGGGTTCAATGCAGTAATTGGAGACCACAGAGTGCTATGCACATATTTTCCAGGCAGTTAGAGGCTTTACAATATTTTGATTTGAGGTGAATTTATTTGCCTCAAACTGAATTTCTTGGGAAACTTTGGTGAAGTTGATGAACTAGAACTTCAAAAGATCTTCTGATCTCTAGTTCAGAAAATAGAAGTGCAAGCTGGTGGTGTATTTCACTTACGCTGCTGATAAGACTCAAGGCAGAAGTAAAATCCAAAAAGTTTAATATTACAGGTTTTAAGAAGTTAACGCGTTTCAAGGTTCTACATGACCTCTTCATCGTGACTAGTGTTGAGCGATACCGTCCGATACTTGAAAGTATCGGTATCGGATAGTATCGGCCGATACCCGAAAAATATCGGATATCGCCGATACCGATATCCGATACCAATACAAGTCAATGGGACATCAAGTATCGGAATGTATCCTCATGGATCCCAGGGTCTGAAGGAGAGGAAACTCTCCTTCAGGCCCTGGGATCCATATTAAAGTGTAAAATAAAGAATTAAAATAAAAAATATTGTTATATTCACCTCTCCGGCGGCCCCTGGACATCAGCGGGAGGATCCGGCGTCCGGCCCGGCTTCTTTCTTCAAAATGCGCGCCTTCAGGACCTGTGGAATGACGTCCCGGCTTCTGATTGGTCGCGTGCCGCCCATGTGACCGCCACGCGACCAATCAGAAGCCGCGACGTCATTCCTCAGGTCCTAGAAGGCGCTCATTCTAGGACTTTAGCTGAGGAATGACGTCGCGGCTTCTGATTGGTCGCGTGGCGGTCACATGGGCGGCACGCGACCAATCAGAAGCCGGGACGTCATTCCACAGGTCCTGAAGGCGCGCATTTTGAAGAAAGAAGCCGTGCCGGACGCCGGATCCTCCCGCTGATGTCCAGGGGCCGCCGGAGAGGTGAATATAACAATATTTTTTATTTTAATTCTTTATTTTACACTACCGATACCGATACCCGATATCACAAAAATATCGGATCTCGGTATCGGAATTCCGATACCGCAAGTATCGGCCGATACCCGATACTTGCGGTATCGGAATGCTCAACACTAATCGTGACGAAAAACAAAAAAATGCATTTTTGGATTTTACTTCTGCCTTGAGTGTTATCAGCAGCGCAAGTTTAATACACCACCAGCTTGCACTTCTATTTTCTGGTCTTTCTCTGATTGATGTCTTGCAGCAGCTGTATATGTACCTGTTTCATGTTGCTAGCTTGCAATAATACCAGGTGAATGGTTCCATATCTCTTATTTATCTGTACCATCGAATAAGACCCTATTGCGCTTCCTGTCTCCTAGTTTTCTCTCCTCTGATCTCTAGTTGTAATGTTATCATGATGGAGCACCAGTGCTGTAGCAGAGAGCTGATTTTTTGGGTTAGTATAACTTATTTCATTGTTTAAAAAGTGTCCAAAACCAAACCTTCTAGTGTGAAGTTAGTGTAGTTCTGCAAAAAAGAATGTCAATACATTTCTCAACAATGATTAAAATAATTTAATAAATATAAATTCACATTGCTAGATAAAACTGTATTCATTTTCCATTGTTTATTTAGACAGTCACTTTGGATACGATCAATTATAGCTAGAAGACACCGCACACTCTAATAGTTGTATATGCAAAATAGTGTAAATAGTGTAAATTTATTAAACATGGACATCACATGGGAGCAATTTGCAAATAAAAAATAAGCGACCGAGATATTATTTGACGTTTCGACTCTACCGAGTCTTACTCATAAAGTCGCTTAGTTTTCTAGAAATAAGTATGCATAGCAAGTCCTATTGAAGCATTTGGCTGGTACTAGATTGTGGTGAAGCAGTATGTGGCCGGTAAAGAGATGCAACTCTATATGAAGGACCTGCAAAGTCGGGGTTACTGAGCGGCGCTCCTGCACGCTGCTAGTGGTCCTTCTTATAGAGCTGCATCTCTTTACCGGCCACATACTGCTTCACCACAATCTAGCATCAGACAAATGCTTCGATAGGATTTGCTTTGCATACTTATTTCTAGAATACTAAGCGACTTTATGAGTAAGACTTGGGAGAGTCGAAACGTCAAATACTATCTTGTTGCTTATTATTTATTTGTGCATTGGTCCCATGTGATGTTTATGTTTAATAAATTTACACTATTTTGCATATACAACTATTAGAGTGTGCGGTGTCTTCTAGCTATATTTAATCCCTAGGACTTTAACAGTCCCTGGCACCAGCATCTCGCTCTAAATTGACTGAGTGCACACCAATATACCTTATTTTCTTTGGTTATGACATCATAGTTGAATAGCTAGTCCTGATATTTCCACTCCTGGAAAATAGCTTGAATACCTGAAAGTTGTTAGCATAAAGCTGACAGTAGACATGATGATAGATGTGACAAACCATAAGTTGCTATTAAACTACCATAAAAGTAACCTTAATTAGAATTGGTTGACAAACTTTTATACATCTGGGGTCCTTCCGAACTACTCTTGATAGCAAATCTTGTGGTCAAGAGGGATCTTACATTTTGGGTTCCTATGTTTCTCGTAGCAACATTTTTACCCTTAATATTAAAACAAACATGTACATTGTGTTAAGTCGAGTGTGCATGTAGCTATAAAAGTAGCTGCCAGATGACATTTGTTTGGTTAAGGTCAGCTTTGATTTGTGCTCATCTCTAAAAATAGGTGAATTTTTCTAAATGCTGTGCAGTGTATAATAATGACTTATCCTCTAAAAAAAAATGAACACATCTTTGTCTGCAAATAAATCTAAAATAAAATATGGACAGTAAGATGTACTCACAAAAGCATATGCCGGTGTTACCATTAGTTGTTATCATTATGATACATATGGTATGTAGGAAAACTTCATTGTGTGATGACATTTTTTCTAATCTGTGATTGCTATTGATATTTGCTCCAAGTGTCCATGAGAAATACTGCTGAGCCTAAAAAATTCCCTGGCAATGCAATTCGAGTAATCAATTTTACTGCAGAGGGATGGTGGAAGTTTGCTTAATTGACATGTTGTATTACAAAGAGATAAAAGTTGCAGGAAAGGATTGGATGTCCTATCCTTAACCCATTCCCATATACATAAAGGCTTGAGCAGTTATTTTTATGTCAAGGTTACATTCTGTATATACTTGAACTGTATGTAATCTCCCTTTATAATATTGTTAAAGGGGATGGCCAGATTGATCAGAAAATTCTGGAGTCATTCTTGACAATCCTCACATCTCTCACTACTTGCACTGTCAGGATTATCTAAGGCTGGCAGCAAGACCAAACGATCATGTAAGTATGCATGCACCTAGTAACATTCCAACTAGACATGCACAGTCTAGTCAGAATGTGGCTAGAAATACATATGACCTCCAATACTCACTGCGACACTGAAGAGTCCTTACAGCATGTGCTGTGAGTGATGAGAGGATTCACAATTTTGTGGTCACAGAGAGACTCTAGACATTCATGAAAAATCTGGACAACCTTTTTAAACTTGCCTTAGTTTAGATAATTGTTTAATTTAGCATTTTTCTATACAGAAGTGGTGTTGTGTTAATATTTAAATTAATTATGCATAGATAATTTGAAGAATTCAAGTGAAAATTCATGTTTAGATGGTTCAACAATTTTTTGGGACTTTTTTTCTACTCTATGCATTAAAAGTTCCTTTACTGACTACACGAAGCTCCATTGTAGCAGCTGACCTTCATCTTACTGGGAAGTTCATTAGACATGCAGTAGGTAAATAGAAGTCTGATGGATATAAAAACAATATGAAGGAAATTCTCCATTCCCTGTTGATTTGAAGGGTATTGTTGAAATTTTCTCTTGCCAAAGGGTGAAATTCATAGATAAACCATTCTTTTAACATTTGATCTTTCTATCTTTGCTGTATTTTGCTAGGAAATTTGACTCGCAGCAAATTTATTCTATATGAATCAATAATAATCCAAAAATTTCCACTGTCATGAAAAGAAGTGTACAACTTTCTAATAGAAAAGAATTAACCAGCTCACCCCCGCTAGGAGTCCCAGGAGCCATGGATCTGCAAGGAACCACTTGTAGAAATGAAGAGAGGAAATGATCCAGCTTTCAATCTTGCAAAAATGTACTGGATTAAAAAATATAAATAGATTCCATCATGAGTGTAGGAAAGAAGACAAAAGAAGAAAAAGGAGCCACTATATACATGCACACCACAGGCGTATAAAGCAACAATAAATCATATGAAAACAGGAAATTTATTGTCAAACCACACAAAAATTTAAAACATAATTAAAAACAATACATATAAGAAACTTGGTCCATGTATAAATATAAACATATGGTATTTCAATACACAATAATATGCCTGCATGAAACTTGAATGTAAACCTATCCCCTGGCTCATGGGACTAGAATGAAGACATGCCCTAACCTAGACACAGAAATAGACCGCCCTAAACCACCGCACTGATGGAGATGTGTCCACAAGGAGCGGAAATATGGCCTGACTGCAGTGTAGAATAATGGACTATCAGATACCACTGGTGGAAACACATGGAGATAACCCCCAAACAAGGGCAGACCAGGCAGTGCCAAGAGTATGCGTAATTAGCAAATTAAATAACCCATAATTGAGCCGAGGAGTGCAATATTACCCGGAAGAGTAACAGGGGATGAAAACCCCGTGTGCAGGCAAGCAGGAACCAAGGTAATGTGACCCCACGCGTATCGCCCTCCAAATAGGACTTCGTCAGGGAGAGTTGTGGCTTGGAAGCCATATCCTGTTAATATAGCAAATACTATTACAGACCTGATGGAGATCAGGTGGGCGGGAGCGTGGTATGGGCGGAAATAAGCTCTGGCCTCCACCGCGTATGCAGGGCACAGATCAGCCCAAGCATCTCGGCTTCTGGAAAATGGCCGCCACAATCTCCATCTACGCACGCGCGGCATCCCGCAGCCATTTTCCTGAAGCCCCGTGCAGCAGAGCACTCCATCTGCGCACGCGCGGCCTCAGGAAGATGGCCGCCCCCACCGATGACAAGGGTAATAGCGCAGATCGCGCGCTTTTTCTTCACCTGCGCGCAGTGGATTCCGCACTTGAACATGCGCACACCACTACGCCACCAACGGAAAGCTGGGGAAGAAACAGCGATGTCACCACGCCAACCTGACCTGACCAGCCTGATTGACAGGCGAAAACGGCGACTTTGGTAATGTATTTCGCAGCATAGGTGGGGAATCAGGGTACACTACATACACTATTGTAACGCACAGCGCAGGCCTTATTTAACAGTAGTTTTATCTCAATCTGAAAAAACGGGGTGACAGGTTCCCTTTAATTTTTGGCTTGCCTGCACACAATAAAATTATCTTCTTCAGGGGCGGATTATCAGAGGGTCAATATGGGCGGTAGCCCAGGGCCCAGTGGTCTGGGGGGGCCCTGGGCTACCGCACAGATTGACCCTCTGATGATCATCTGTGAATGCCGCCGCCGGCATTTATGTGCCTCCCCCGCCGTAACCGGTGGGCAGAGAGAGGGGGCCCGCATCAGGCCCCGTCTCATCTGCTCACCGGGCCCCTTCCGGCGCTGCGGCGGTTTCCTCTTGATGTGCGGGCGCGCGCCCGCACGTCAATCGTTAACAACAGCCGCCAGCCAATTGGAGGCTGGCGGCTGATGTCGGCCGCAGGTGCACACGTCGCCGGCATCTGACGTCATTGTCAGTCGCCGGCGAGTGTGCTCTGTTGGAGGGAGCTTGTCGCTGGAGCGAGGACAGGTGAGGAGTTTTTTTTTATTTTTTTTATAACGGTGGACACACACTGAGTGCAATGCTGGAGGACACTGGGGCAGATTGCTGGAGGACACTGGGGCAGATTGCTGGAGGACACTGGGGCAATGCTGGAGGACACGGGCAATGCTGGAGGACACTGGGGCAGATTGCTGGAGGACACTGGGGCAATGCTGGAGGACACTGGGGCAGATTGCTGGAGGACACTGGGGCAGATTGCTGGAGGACACTGGGCCAATGCTGGAGGACACTGGGGCAATGCTGGAGGACACTGGGGCAATGCTGGAGGACACTGGGGCAGATTGCTGGAGGACACTGGGGCAGATTGCTGGAGGACACTGGGGCAATGCTGGAGGACACTGGGGCAATGCTGGAGGACACTGGGGCAGATTGCTGGAGGACACTGGGGCAATGCTGGAGGACACTGGGGCAGATTGCTGGAGGACACTGGGGCAATGCTGGAGGACACTGGGGCAATGCTGGAGGACACTGGGGCAATGCTGGAGGACACTGGGGCAGATTGCTGGAGGACACTGGGGCAATGCTGGAGGACACTGGGGCAGATTGCTGGAGGACACTGGGGCAATGCTGGAGGACACTGGGGCAATGCTGGAGGACACTGGGGCAATGCTGGAGGACACTGGGGCAGATGGCTGGAGGACACTGGGGCAGATGGCTGGAGGACACTGGGGCAGATGGCTGGAGGACACTGGGGCAGATGGCTGGAGGACACTGGGGCAATGCTGGAGGACACTGGGGCAATGCTGGAGGACACTGGGGCAATGCTGGAGGACACTGGCAGATGGCTGGAGGACACTGGGGCAGATGGCTGGAGGACACTGGGGCAGATGGCTGGAGGACACTGGGGCAATGCTGGAGGACACTGGGGCAATACTGGAGGACACTGGGGCAATGCTGGAGGACACTGGCAGATGGCTGGAGGACACTGGGGCAGATGGCTGGAGGACACTGGGGCAGATGGCTGGAGGACACTGGGGCAGATGGCTGGAGGACACTGAGGCAATGCTGGAGGACACTGAGGCAGATTGCTGGAGACACTGGGGCAATGCTGGATGACACTGGGGCAGATTGCTGGAGGACACTGGGGCAATGCTGGAGGACACTGGGGCAATGCTGGAGGACACTGGGGCAGATTGCTGGAGGACACTGGGGCAATGCTGGAGACACTGGGGGAAATGCTGGACATACTGGGGGAAATGCTGGACATACTGGGGCAGATTGCTGGACACACTGGTGGTAATATTCTGGACACACTGTCTGGGGGCAATGCTGGACGCACTGGGGCAGATTGCTGGACACACTGGGGGCAATATGCTGGACACACTGGGGGTAATATGCTGGACACACTGGGGCAGATTGCTGGACACACTGGGGCAGATTGCTGGACACACTGTCTGGGGGCAATGCTGGACACACTGGGGGCAATATGCTGGAGACACTGGGGCAGATTTCTGGACACTGGGGCAGATTGCTGGACACAATGGGGGCAGGACTGGAGGCATGGGCAGAATGTAGACACGGGGCATGATTGGAGACACGGGGCAGAATTAAAGACATGGGGCAGGATTGGATCATGGGGCAGGATGGATACGATGGAGACATATGGGGCAGGATGTGGAGATCATATGGGGTAGAATGGATACTCCTGAGGGCAGGATGCGAGAGCAAATGGCTGGAGCCAGGAATGAGACACACAGGGCCAGGATGTGGAATATTATTACCATAGGGGCTAATTAAGGGATATTATTACTGCAGTGATGTATTTATTTTATTTTTTGAGTATACTGTTTTAAATGGGGGTCGGTCCTGTTACTGTGCAGAGTGACACTATATCGCCTTTTTTTCTTCATGTGGTGTAATGTAGAAGTTGTGAAAAATTAAGTAATGTGTTCTGCAAGCGGAGCTCGAGATAACTGTGTTATTTCCTGCAGAAACGAGTCCTGGCTGGAAGAAATGATGGCGGTCTGTGCTGGCTGAAAGATGGAGGACTTCACCTAGAGACATCACTGGTGAGTCAGTGTTACCTATACACTGACACTATACACTGTATACTATATAGAGCTCCTGTGTATAATACCACCAGTGATCTCTGTATTACCTCTACACAGACACTGCATACTAAGTACAGATCTCCTGTGAATACTGGCACTTATGGTGATATTATTGTGTTGTTGTTTTTTACTGATCAGTATTGTAGTATTCAGTCACTATGTGGTGGGCAGACTGTGAGCCCTCGCGGGCAGGGTCCTCCCTCCTTATGTACTCGTGTGCCTTGTTATCTGCTCATGTTTAATGTATTTGTCTATATTCGCCCCGTATAAACATGTAAAGCGCCATGGAATAAATGGCGCTATAAAAATGTATAATAATAATAATAATAATATGTGGTCTGGAAATGGTGTTGTGGTATTTGTCCCTTGTATGTGCTATTTGGTCACCAAGTGGTGGTAATATGTGGTCTTGACATGGTGCGGTGGTATTTGTTCCTTGTATGTGATATTATTCGATCACTGTGGTTGTAATTTGTGGTCTGGTCATGGCGCGGTGGTATTTGTTCCTTGTATGTGATATTATTCGATCACTGTGGTTGTAATTTGTGGTCTGGTCATGGCGCGGTGGTATTTGTTCCTTGTATGTGATATTATTCGATCACTGTGGTTGTAATTTGTGGTCTGGTCATGGTGCGGTGGTATTTGTTCCTTGTATGTGATATTATTGGTCAAAATATACCTAAATTGTATTGCAGATTCTAACAAATATTTAATAGGTTACAGTAGAGTAGGGCCCGGCCATTTTTCTGGAATAATCTGGTTCGGGTATATCATGACCCCCGTCACATGACCCCCGTCACATGACCCCCGTCACATGACCCCCGTCACATGACTCGGGGGGGGCCCACAGTGTCTGAACAGCCCAGTGCCCTGGCTACCCTTAATCCACCCCTGATCTTCTTACAACACTTACCTGAGTGCCAAGTTTTCTACAAGGTTTACATAGGAAAAGATCCAACTTGGACACAATCCACAGGAGTGCCAAAATCACCATTTTGACACCATTTGCACAGACTATTAGAATTGAACGGAGTGGTGGTCATGCATTCCGTTATCACTCTGTTCTTTTAAGAACTTTGAAATTTCTTATTAATTTGAATCTATTATTGCCTTGTAAAATTAAAAAAAAAAACTGAAAGGGATTGTTTAGACACTAAAACATTCCCAAACAGTTATTCTCACTGAATTGAACTGGAAGCGATCTTTGTTGCCTCACAGAGTCGCTCTGTACACAAAACTATTACCCTAACTAGGGTTGTGCTTGCTCTGGAACTCTTCTGTGCTAACCGCACACATAAAGGAACCAGATGCTAAGCAAAGGCTAATTGCCCCCACTGACGCTAGCTGCCTGCCTGAGTGTACAGACCCAAAGCTGCGGCCTAACACCACATATGTAAAAAGTGGTATAGTATCCACTGGCATAAGCCAAACACATTTGATACTAGCGCATGGCCGTGCAGCCATGCAAACCTTTTATAGTTGCAGCTCTTCAGGACCTTCCTGGTGGACCAATAGAAGCTGCTACAGGGCCTGAGCGTTTGACTCCCGACCTCCAATGAGAGGTCCTCCCGTGCGTGAAAAGCAGGACTTAGTCCCAGAAAAGCCTGCTCACCACTGACTAGTGCTAGCTACAAAGGCAGAGCCTGGAAAGGCAGCAGTAACCATTTGCACAGTATCAGGCTGAGTCAGACGCTGGGACCGACGTCTCCACTGAGCAGGTTCCACTGCAGCTGGAGGAGAATGGGAGATCGCAGCAGACATGGTTCGAGATTCCCCCTGTGCAGTGGTGGGAACTCGACTCCTAACATTACCCCCCTCCTAGGGCCCCCTTCTCCTTGAGACTTGCAATGAGCAGCGAAGCCTGAATGTGCTCCACAGGTTCCCAGGTTCTGTATTCTAAGCCGTGACCTTTCCAGTCCACCAGATATTATTTCTTGCCACGTACCACCTTGCGCCCCAAGATAGAGTTCACCTCGCACTCATCTGTGGATGAACCCGATGTCCCATCAGATGACTCAGAAAACCGGGACATATAAACGGGCTTTAAGAGGGAAACTGTTATGAACAGGTGATTCAGAACCACAATGGACCTGGTGGTTACGAGCACAGAAAATGACCTGATAGTTGCTAATCACATAGGACGAGCTCTGAGACGTGGGAACTCTGCTGACCACAATTCCTAATCCTATCATACCACACTAAAGGTAGCCGTGGAGCGTTCCTGACCAGACATAGACGCCTCGGCACAGCCTGAGAAACTAGCTAGCCCTGAAGATAGAAAAATAAGCCTACCTTGCCTCAGAGAAATTCCCCAAAGGAAAAGGCAGCCCCCCACATATAATGACTGTGAGTAAGATGAAAATACAAACACAGGGATGAAATAGATTTTAGCAAAGTGAGGCCCGACTTACTGAATAGACCGAGGATAGGAAAGATAGCTTTGCGGTCAGCACAAAAACCTACAAACAACCACGCAGAGGGGGCAAAAAGACCCTCCGCACCGACTAACGGTACGGAGGTGCTCCCTCTGCATCTCAGAGCTTCCAGCAAGCAAGTAAAACCAATATAGCAAGCTGGACAGAAAAAATAGCAAACAAAAGAAACACAAGCAGAACTTAGCTTATGCAGGGCAGACAGGCCACAAGAACGATCCAGGAGAAAGCAAGAACAATACTGGAACATTGACTGGAGGCCAGGAACAAAGAACTAGGTGGAGTTAAATAGAGCTGCACCTAACGACTTAACCTCGTCACCTGAGGAAGGAAACTCAGAAGCCGCAGCCCCATTCACATCCACCAGAGGAAGCTCATAGACAGAACCAGCCGAAGTACCACTCATGACCACAGGAGGGAGCTTGACCACAGAATTCACAACAGGAAACATGAAAGGTGTAGGTGATACCAAGGCATGGAGGAATAGCCAAACGGTAGACCACAGGGTTAACCTGTTCCAGAACCTTGAAAGGACCAATGTAACAAGGCGCAAACTTAGTGGACTCAACTCGTTGCGGGTGGAGAGCGACACTCAGTCGCCAGGAGCAAAGGTCGGAGCGGGGCACCGGTGTACATCAGCAGAAATCCTCATTCTCTCCTTGGAGGCCCGAAGGGCTTCCTGTCTGTGGTCCCAAATGTTACATGCCTTCACTGCCCAGTCTGCCACCCTGGAATCAGTGGATGACATGGGCATGGGCACAGGGACACGCGAATGCTGGCCGTAGTTAAGGAGAAATGGAGTCTGCCCTGTGGAGTCAGCTACGGTGTTGTTCAAAGCAAATTCCGCCCAAGGTAGCAAAGATGCCCAGTCATCCTGCCTCGAAGAGACAAAATGTTGCAGGTATGTCACCAGAGTCTGGTTGGCCCTCTATACCAACTACAAGAACTAGGTGGAGTTAAATAGAGCAGCACTTAACGACTTAACCTCGTCACCTGAGGAAGGAAACTCAGAAGCCGCAGCCCCACTCACATCCACCAGAGGAAGCTCATAGACAGAACCAGCCGAAGTACCACTCATGACCACAGGAGGGAGCTTGACCACAGAATTCACAACAGTACCCCCCCTTGAGGAGGGGTCACCGAACCCTCACCAGAGCCCCCAGGCCGACCAGGATGAGCCAAATGAAAGGCACGAACCAGATCGGACGCATGAACATCAGAGGCAAAGACCCAGGAATTATCTTCCTGACCATAACCCTTCCACTTAACCAGGTACTGCAGTTTCCGTCTCGAAATACGAGAATCCAAAATCTTCTCCACTATATACTCCAACTCCCCCTCAACCAAAACCGGGGCAGGAGGATCAACGGATGGAACCACAGGTGCCACGTATCTCCGCAACAATGACCTATGGAATACGTTATGGATGGAAAAAGAAACTGGAAGGGTCAAACGAAAAGACACAGGATTAAGAACCTCAGAAATCCTATACGGACCAATGAAACGAGGCTTAAACTTAGGAGAGGAAACTTTCATAGGAATATAGCGAGATGACAACCAAACCAAATCCCCAACACGAAGTCGGGGACCCACACAGCGCCTGCGGTTAGCGAAACGTTGAGCCTTCTCCTGAGACAATGTCAAATTGTCCACCACATGAGTCCAAATCTGCTGCAACCTATCCACCACAGTATCCACACCAGGACAGTCAGAAGACTCAACCTGCCCTGAAGAGAAACAAGGATGGAAACCAGAATTGCAGAAAAACGGCGAAACCAAAGTAGCCGAGCTGGTCCGATTATTAAGGGCGAACTCAGCCAAAGGCAAAAAGGACACCCAATCATCCTGATCGGCAGAAACAAAACATCTCAGATATGTTTCCAAGGTCTGATTGGTTCGTTCAGTCTGGCCATTTGTCTGATGATGGAAAGCCGAGGAAAAAGACAAATCAATGCCCATCCTAGCACAAAAGGCTCGCCAAAACCTCGAAACAAACTGGGAACCTCTGTCAGAAATGATGTTCTCCGGAATGCCATGTAAACGAACCACATGCTGGAAGAACAATGGCACCAAATCAGAGGAGGAAGGCAATTTAGACAAGGGTACCAAATGGACCATCTTAGAGAAGCGATCACAAACAACCCAAATGACCGACATTTTTTGAGAGACGGGGAGATCCGAAATAAAATCCATAGAGATATGTGTCCATGGCCTCTTCGGGACTGGCAAGGGCAAAAGCAACCTACTGGCACGAGAACAGCAGGGCTTAGCCCGAGCACAAATCCCACAGGACTGCACAAACGAACGCACATCCCGTGACAGAGACGGCCACCAAAAGGATCTAGCCACCAAATCTCTGGTACCAAAGATTCCAGGATGACCAGCCAACACCGAACAATGAACCTCAGAGATAACCCTACTCGTCCATTTATCAGGGACAAACAGTTTCTCCGCTGGGCAATGGTCAGGTCTATTAGCCTGAAATTTTTGCAGCACCCACCGCAAATCAGGGGAGATGGCAGACAAAATTACCCCCTCTTTGAGAATACCCGCCGGCTCAGAAAAACCCGGAGAGTCGGGCACAAAACTCCTAGACAGGGCATCCGCCTTCACATTTTTAGAGCCCGGAAGGTACGAAACCACAAAGTCAAAACGGGAGAAAAACAGCAACCAACGAGCCTGTCTAGGATTCAACCGTTTGGCAGACTCAAGATAAGTCAAGTTCTTGTGATCAGTCAAGACCACCACGCGATGCTTAGCTCCTTCAAGCCAATGACGCCACTCCTCGAATGCCCACTTCATGGCCAGCAACTCTCGATTGCCAACATCATAATTACGCTCAGCAGGCGAAAACTTCCTGGAAAAGAAGGCGCATGGTTTCATCACCGAGCCATCAGAACTTCTTTGCGACAAAACAGCCCCTGCTCCAATCTCAGAAGCATCAACCGCGACCTGGAACGGGAGCGAAACATCTGGTTGGCACAACACAGGGGCAGAAGAAAAACGACGCTTCAACTCTTGAAAAGCTTCCACAGCAGCAGAAGACCAATTGACCACATCAGCACCCTTCTTGGTTAAATCAGTCAACGGTTTAGCAATACTAGAAAATTATTGATGAAGCGATGATAAAAATTAGCAAAGCCCAGGAACTTTTGCAGACTCTTCAGAGATGTCGGCTGAGTCCAATCATAAATGGCCTGAACTTTAACAGGGTCCATCTCGATAGTAGAAGGGGAAAAAATGAAACCCAAAAACGAAGCCTTCTGAACACCAAAGAGACACTTTGACCCCTTCACAAACAAAGAATTCACATGCAGGACCTGGAACACCATTCTGACCTGCTTCATGTGAGACTCCCAATCATCCAAGAAGACCAAAATATCATCCAAGTATACAATCAGGAATTTATCCAGGTACTCTCGGAAGATGTCATGCATAAAGGACTGAAACACCGATGGAGCATTAGAAAGCCCGAATGGCATAACCAGGTACTCAAAATGGCCCTCGGGCGTATTAAATGCTGTTTTCCATTCATCGCCCTGTTTAATACGCACAAGATTATACGCACCACGAAGATCTATCTTGGTGAACCAACTAGCCCCCTTAATCCGAGCAAACAAATCAGACAGCAGCGGCAAGGGGTACTGAAATTTGACCGTGATTTTATTTAGAAGGCGGTAATCAATACAAGGTCTCAGCGAACCATCCTTCTTGGCCACAAAAAAGAACCCTGCTCCCAATGGCGAGGAAGACGGGCGAATATGACCCTTCTCCAAGGATTCTTTTACGTAACTCCGCATAGCGGCGTGCTCAGGCACAGACAAATTAAACAGTCAACCTTTAGGAAACTTACTACCAGGAATCAAATCGATAGCACAATCACAATCCCTATGCGGAGGTAGGGCACTGGACTTGGGCTCATCAAATACATCCCAGTAATCCCACAAGAACTCTGGGACCTCAGAAGGGGTGGATGATGAAATAGACAGAAATGGAACATCACCATGTACCCCCTGACAACCCCAGCTGGACACAGACATAGATTTCCAATCCAATACTGGGTTATGGACCTGTAGCCATGGCAACCCCAACACGACCACATCATGCAGATTATGCAACACCAAAAAGCGAATATCCTCCTGATGTGCAGGAGCCATGCACATGGTCAGCTGGGTCCAGTACTGAGGCTTATTCTTGGCCAAAGGCGTAGCATCAATTCCTCTCAATGGAATAGGATACTGCAAGGGCTCCAAGAAAAACCCACAGCGCCTAGCATACTCCAAGTCCATCAAATTCAGGGCAGCGCCTGAATCCACAAATGCCATGACAGAATAGGACGACAAAGAGCAGATCAAAGTAACGGACAAAAGAAATTTCGACTGTACCGTACCAATGGTGGCAGACCTAGCGAACCGCTTAGTGCGCTTAGGACAATCGTAGATAGCATGAGTGGAATCACCACAGTAAAAACACAGCCCATTCTGACGTCTGTGTTCTTGCCGTTCAGCTCTGGTCAAAGTCCTATCGCACTGCATAAGCTCAGGTTTATGCTCAGGTAATACCGCCAAATGGTGCACAGTTTTACGCTCATGCAAGCGTCGATCGATCTGAATGGCCAAAGACATAGACTCATTCAGACCAGCAGGCATAGGAAATCCCACCATGACATCTTTAAGGGCTTCAGAGAGACCCTTTCTGAAAATTGCTGCCAGAGCACATTCATTCCATTGAGTGAGCACAGACCACTTCCTAAATTTCTGACAATATATCTCTACCTCATCCTGACCCTGACACAGAGCCAACAAATTTTTCTCTGCCTGATCCACTGAATTAGGTTCATCATACAGCAATCCGAGCGCCAGAAAAAACGCATCAATATTACATAATGCAGGATCTCCTGGCGCAAGGGAAAATGCCCAATCTTGAGGATCGCCACATAATAAAGAAATAATGATCTTAACTTGTTGTACTGGGTCACCAGAGGAGCGGGGTTTCAAAGCCAGAAACAGTTTGCAATTATTTTTGAAATTCAGAAACTTAGCTCTATCTCCAGAAAATAACTCAGGAATAGGAATTCTAGGTTCTAACATAGATTTCTGAACCATAATGTCTTGAATTTTTTGTACTCTGGCAGTGAGATTATCCACACAAGAAGACAGACCTTTAATGTCCATCACTACACCTGTGTCCTGAACCACCCAAATGTCTAGGGGAAGAGAAAGACAAAACACAGTGCAAAGAAGAAAAAAAAAATGGTCTCATAACTTCTCTTTTCCCTCTATTGAGAAGCATTAGTACTTTGGGCCTCCAGTACTGTTATGAACAGGTGATTCAGAACCACAATGGACCTGGTGGTTACGAGCACAGAAAATGACCTGATAGTTGCTAATCACATAGGACGAGCTCTGAGATGTGGGAACTCTGCTGACCACAATTCCTAATCCTATCATACCACACTAAAGGTAGCCGTGGAGCGTTCCTGACCAGACCTAGACGCCTTGGCACAGCCTGAGAAACTAGCTAGCCCTGAAGATAGAAAAATAAGCCTACCTTGCCTCAGAGAAATTCCCCAAAGGAAAAGGCAGCCCCCCACATATAATGACTGTGAGTAAGATGAAAATACAAACACAGGGATGAAATAGATTTTAGCAAAGTGAGGCCCGACTTACTGAATAGACCAAGGATATTAAAGATAGCTTTGCGGTCAGCACAAAAACCTACAAACAACCACGCAGAGGGGGCAAAAAGACCCTCCGCACCGACTAACGGTACGGAGGTGCTCCCTCTGCGTCTCAGAGCTTCCAGCAAGCAAGAAAAACCAATATAGCAAGCTGGACAGAAAAAATAGCAAACAAAAGAAACACAAGCAGAACTTAGCTTATGCAGGGCAGACAGGCCACAAGAACGATCCAGGAGAAAGCAAGACCAATACTGGAACATTGACTGGAGGCCAGGAACAAAGAACTAGGTGGAGTTAAATAGAGCAGCACCTAACGACTTAACCTCGTCACCTGAGGAAGGAAACTCAGAAGCCGCAGCCCCACTCACATCCACCAGAGGAAGCTCATAGACAGAACCAGCCGAAGTACCACTCATGACCACAGGAGGGAGCTTGACCACAGAATTCACAACAGGAAACATGAAAGGTGTAGGTGATACCAAGGCATGGAGGAATAGCCAAACGGTAGACCACAGGGTTAACCTGTTCCAGAACCTTGAAAGGACCAATGTAACAAGGCGCAAACTTAGTGGACTCAACTCGTTGCGGGTGGAGAGCCACACTCAGTCGCCAGGAGCAAAGGTCAGAGCGGGGCACCGGTGTACATCGGCAGAAATCCTCATTCTATCCTTGGAGGCCCGAAGGGCTTCCTGTCTGTGGTCCCAAATGTTACATGCCTTCACTGCCCAGTCTGCCACCCTGGAATCAGTGGATGACATGGGCATGGGCACAGGGACACGCGGATGCTGGCCGTAATTAAGGAGAAATGGAGTCTGCCCTGTGGAGTCAGCTACGGTGTTGTTCAATGCAAATTCCACCCAAGGTAGCAAAGATGCCCAGTCATCCTGCCTCGAAGAGACAAAATGTTGCAGATATGTCACCAGAGTCTGGTTGGCCCTCTCTACCAATAAAATTGTCTTGGGATGGTATGCAGAAGAGAGATTCAGCTCAATGCTGAGTAAACGACAGAGCTCTCTCCAAAACCGAGAGGCGAACTGGGGACCCTGGTCACTGACAATTTTGTCAGGCATGCCATATACATGGAAAATATGTTTAATGAACAATGCCACCAAGGCCCGTGCAGAAGGTAACCAAGTGCACCATTTTAGAAAAATGATCGGTGACTACCAAGATAATGGTGCAGCTACAAGACTTAGGTAAGCCCACCACCAAGTCCATCTCAACCATCTCCCATTGCCTGTCTGCCACAGGCAGGGAGTAAAGTAGCCCAGCAGGCCATTGCTGAGGAGACTGATTCATGGCGCAGGAGACACATGCCCTAATATAATCCCCGATGTCGCGAGCCATATGCGGCCACCAGTATGTCCTCGCCAGAAGCTCAAATGTCTTCTTGGTCCCAAAATGTCGACCCATCCTGGACAAATGATCCCAAGAGAGAACCTCTGGTCACAAATTTGATGGTACAAAATTCTTGCCCGGGGCACAGACTCTAGAGAAGCCGTAGCCATGGTTCTCAGTCCCTCAGAAGGGACAATAAGCCGATTCTCCTCCTCTGATGACACTATGGAGTGGGAGAGAGTGTTGACATGAATGTTCTTCTCCCCAGAGAGAAAATGGAGGGTGAAATGGAACCAGGAGAAGAACAGGGACCATCTGGCCTGGCAAGAATTTAGCCGTTGGGCTGTCTGTAAGTACACCAAATTTTTGTGGTCAGTAAAAACTTGGAAGAGAAAGCGAGCCCCCTCCAAAAGGTGTCTCCACTCTGAGAAAGCCAACTTCATGGCTAGCAACTCCCTGTCCCCAATGGAATAATTCCTCTCCGTTGGTGAGAAGGTCTTGGAAAGGAAGAAGCAAGGATACTTCCGACCTTAAGCATCCTTTTGGAAGAGGAATGCTCCAGCACCAACGGATGAGGCATCCACCTGCATTATAAAAACGACTTATCTACATCGGGGCGATGTAGAAAGGGAGCGCTAGCGAAGTGTGACTTATTAGCGAGAAAGGCCTTGGAGACCTCCTCTGACCACAATTTGAGATTTGCTCCCTTCTTGGTGAGGGGAACCAAGGGAGCTACCAAAGTTGAGAAGTGGAGAATGAACTGGCGATATTAATTAATGAACCCTGTAAAGCACTGCATCGCTTTAAGAGAATGGGGTTCCTGCCACTCCATCACAGCCTGTAGCTTGGCAGGATCCATAGCCAATCCCTGGGCAGAAATGATTTAGCCAAGGAAAGGCAAGGACTCCTGCTCAAACACACACTTCTCCAACTTGACATAGAGGGAGTTTGCCCGTAAGAAGTCGAAGACTTTGCAAACATCTCTCCAGTGGGAGTAAATATCTGGAGAGTAGATGAGAATATCATCCAGATAGACTATGACCAAGGTGGTGAGCATATCCTGGAAGATGTCATTCACAAAGTCTTGAAAATGGCTGGGGCATTACAGAGCCAGAAGGGCATCACCAGATATTCACAGTGCCCATCCCTGGTGTTAAAAGCCGTCTTCCATTAGTCCCCCTCAAGGATGTGAATCAGGTTGTAAGAACTCCACAGATCTAATTTAGTAAATACCCTTGCTCCCCGTAGCCTATCAAAGAGCTCAGATATCAGGGGTAGTGGGTAATTATTCTTAACAGTGATGGTGTTAAGATCCCTGTAGTATATGCATGGACGTAGTTCTCCACTCTTCTGTACGAAGAAGAACCCAGCCCCTGCAGGTGACACTGACTTCCTAATGAATCCCCTTGCCAGATTCTCTCGGATGTACTGGGGCATTGCCTCTGTCTCCGGAAGAGAAAACGGATAGATTCGACCACTGGGAGGCTCTGCACCAGGCAAGAGGTCAATATGACAGTCATAGGTGCGGTGAGGCGGAAGGGTCTCCGCAGCCCTTTTGGAGAACATGTCCGCATAGGGCCAATAGTGTTTGAGGAGAGAGGAAAGATCTGCAGGTACCTCAGTTGTAGCAACCTGAACGCACTCCCTCTGACATCTACCCTCACAGGATTTACTCCATCCCAGAATTTTCCATGAGGACCACTCTATATGAGGAGAGTGATAGCGTAGCCATGGTATCCCCAACAGGAACTCATCAATTTCCTTGGGAATGACTAGTAGGGAAATAATCTCCTGATGAGATGGAGACATGGAAAGAGTGAATGGAATGGTTTGGTGTATAATCTGTGAGGGTAGTGTCGACCCATTTACCACACGAATGGTCACAGGTTGGGCAAGCATCACTAGGGGTATTGCGTGTCGTTGGGCAAAAGCAGATGACATAAAATTGCCCTCTGCCCCGGAGTCCACGCAAAACTCTAACATAAGAGTGGATGGGCCTATGGTAATTGTCCCCTTGAAGGACAATTTGGAGGAAAACGTCACCGTGTGTAGTGTACCTCCTCCAACTACCACTAGACGCTGACGTTTTCCCTGACTGCTGAGAACACTGGAGGCAAGGTGTCCTGACTGCCGGCAAACATGACAAACCTTAAGCGCACGAGCGGTCGGGGACTTAGATCCCGCTCGTGACACCTCCATGGGCTCATGTAACTCGGACTCTTGGACGGGGGGTTCCAAAGGTATGGCAAAGGTGGGAGCCAGCCGAAACCTCTGCCTACACTGGGCTCGCTCCAACCTTCGCTCGTTAAAATGAAGGTCAATGCGAGATGATACTGCTATGAGCTCCTCCAGTGTGGCGGGAATCTCCCTAGTGGCCAAAGCGTCCTTCAGATGGTCAGCCAGCCCCCTCCAAAATACCGGGATGATGGCTTTATTCGGCCACTCCAGCTCGGATGCTAAAGTCCAGAAGTGGACGGCAAAATGACTGACCATGGATGAACCCTGAGTCAATGCCAGCAGTTGGAGCGCCGCATCATTGGTGACTCGAGGTACTAAAAAGACCTGTTTCAGAGTGCTCAAAACCTGAGGGGCACTCTGCACCACATGATCGTCGTGCTCCCACAGCGGTGTAGCCCACTCATGCTAGCACAAGGCTCTTCAGCCACCCAGAGATAAAGAGGGAGAAGACAAAACAGACTGGAGAAAAAAAAATGGCTCAAGATCTTTCCTCCCTTCTTCTGAGATGCAATTAACTCATTGTTGGCCAGTAGTACTGTTATGATCAGGTGGCCTTGGAGCAGCATGAAAAGACCTTCGCTGGAGCAGTGGTAACTTTACTGACCGCAAACCCTGATTCTATCACCGCAACTAGAAGTAGCCGTGGGGTGTGCCTAACCAGACCTAGACACCTCGACACAGCCTAAGGACTAAATATCCCTAAAGATGGAAATAGGAAAACTCTCTTGCCTCAGAGTAGATCCCCAAAGGATAGGTAACCCCCCACAAATAATGACTGTGAGTAGGAGAGGAAAAGACAGACGCAGACAGAAAACAGGGATAAGCAAAGGAGGCCACTTCTACCTAGATAGGAAAGGATAGTACAGTATACTATGCGGTCAGCATAAAACACTACAAAATATCCACAGCAGAAAAATACAAAAACTCCACCACCTAACTAAAGATGTGGAGAGTATATCTGCGACTCCAGCGAGTCCAACTAGACTGAGAAAAACATCAGGCACAGTCTAGCAGGAACAAAATAGAAACAAGATAAGCACAGAAAATAAACACACAGCAGTGTGTCTAAAAAATGAAGCCAAACACTTATCTTAGCTGAATTGGCAGCAAGCAGGAGAGGCCAGACAGAGGACCAACACTTCCAAAGGAACATTGACTACTGGCAAGGACTAATGAGTCCTGCACAGCTAAATACCCCAGTCAGAATTGCAATTAGCAGAAACACCTGTCCAAGACTGCTGCTCAGGAATAACTGCATTACCATCAACAACCACCGGAGGGAGCCTAAGAGCAGAATTCACAAAAGTACCCCCCCTTGAGGAGGGGTCACCGAACCCTCACCAGAGCCCCCAGGCCGGTCAGGACGAGCAAGATGAAAGGCACGAACCAAATCAGCAGCATGGACATCAGAGGCCGAAACCCAAGAATTATCCTCCTGGCCATAACCCTTCCATTTGACAAGGTACTGAAGCTTCCGCCTCGAAAAACGAGAATCCAAAATCTTCTCAACCACATATTCCAACTCCCCATCGACCAACACAGGGGCCGGAGGATCAACAGAGGGAACAACGGGCTCCACATATTTCCGCAACAAAGATCTATGGAAGACATAATGGCTAGCAAAAGAGGCCGGAAGCGCCAGACGAAAAGACACCGGATTAATAATCTCAGAAATCCTATAAGGACCAATAAACCGAGGCTTAAACTTAGGAGAAGAAACCTTCATAGGAACATGAGGGGAAGATAACCATACCAGATCCCCAACCCGAAGCCGGGAACCAACACAGCGATGTTGGTTAGCAAAACGCTGAGCCTCCTCCTGAGACAACACCAAATTGTCCAACACCTGAGCCCAAATCTACTGCAACCTGTCAACCACAGAATCCACACCAGGAAAGTCAAAAGACATAACCTGCCCAGAAGAAAAACGAGGATGAAAACCAAAATTACAAAAAAAGGCGAAACCAAAGTAGCCGAACAAGCCCGATTATTAAGGGCAAACTCGGCCAATGGCAAAAAAGCCACCCAATCATCCTGATCAGCAGACACAAAGCATCTCAAATAAGTCTCCAAAGTCTGATTAGTTCGCTCGGTCTGGCCATTTGTCTGAGGATGAAATGCAGATGAAAAAGACAAATCAATGCCCAGCCTAGCACAAAAGGCCCGCCAAAACCTAGAAACAAACTTGGAACCTCTGTCGGACACAATATTCTCAGGAATATCATGCAAACGGACCACATGCTGAAAAAACAACGGAACCAAATCAGAAGAAGAAGGCAATTTAGGCAAAGGCACCAAATGAACCATCTTAGAGAATCGGTCACCATCAACCCACATAACAGACATCCTCTGGGAAACAGGAAGATCGGAAATAAAAGCCATAGAAATATGCGTCCAGGGCATATCAGGGACTGGCAATTGCAAAAGCAACCCACTAGCACGGGAGCAACAAGGCTTGGCCCGCGCACAAGTCCCACAGGACTGCACAAAAGACCGCACATCACGCGATAACGAAGGCCACCAAAATGACCTACCAACCAAGTCTCTGGTACCAAAAATGCCAGGATGACCAGCCAACACAGAACAGTGAACCTCAGAAATCACTCTACTAGTCCATCTGTCAGGAACAAACAGCTTCCCCACAGGACAACGATCAGGTTTGTCAGCCTGAAATTTCTGAAGAACCCGTCGTAAATCAGGAGAAACGGCAGAAAGGACCACCCCTTCCTTCAAAATACCGACTGGTTCCAAGACCTCAGGAGAATCAGGCAAAAAACTCCTAGAGAGGGCATCAGCCTTAATATTCTTAGAACCCGGAAGGTACGAGACCACAAAATCAAAACGAGAAAAAAACAAGGACCATCGAGCCTGTCTAGGATTCAACCGTTTGGCAGACTCGAGGTAAATCAGATTCTTATGATCGGTCAAGACTACAGTAAGGTGCTTAGCTCCCTCAAGCCAATGTCGCCACTCCTCAAACGCCCACTTCATAGCCAACAACTCCCGATTGCCGACATCATAATTGCATTCAGCAGACGAAAACTTACGGGAAAAGAAGGCACATGGTTTCATTAAGGAACCAACAGAATCCCTCTGAGACAAAACAGCCCCTGCCCCAATCTCAGAAGCGTCAACCTCAACCTGAAACGGAAGAGAAACATCCGGTTGACACAACACAGGAGCAGAAGTAAAATGATGCTTAAGTTCCTGAAAGGCAGAGACAGCCGCAGGGGACCAATTCGCCACATCAGCGCCCTTCTTCGTCAAATCAGTCAAGGGTTTAACCACGCTGGAAAAATTAGCAATGAAACGGCGATAAAAATTAGCAAAACCCAAAAATTTCTGAAGGCTCTTCACGGATGTGGGCTGAATCCAATCATGCATGGCCTGAACCTTAACCGGATCCATCTCTATAGACGAGGGAGAAAAAATAAAGCCCAAAAAGGAAACCTTCTGCACCCCAAAAAGACACTTAGACCCTTTCACAAACAAGGCATTGTCACGAAGAATCTGAAATACCATCCTGACCTTCTGCACATGAGACTCCCAATCATCGGAAAAAATCAAAATATCGTCCAAATATAGAATCAGGAATTTATCAAGATAATCCCGGAAGATATCATGCATGAAGGACTGAAAAACAGATAGAGCATTAGAGAGTCCGAATGGCATCACAAGGTATTCAAAACGGCCCTCGGGCGTGTTAAACGCAGTTTTCCATTCATCACCCTGCTTAATACGAACAAGATTATAAGCCCCCCGAAGGTCAATCTTAGTAAACCAACTAGCTCCCTTAATCCTAGCAAACAAATTGGAAAGCAAAAGCAAAGGATATTGAAACTTGACCGTGATCTTATTCAAGAGGCGATAATCAATACAGGGTCTTAAGGAACCATCTTTTTTAGCAACAAAAAAGAAACCCGCTCCCAACGGTGAAGAAGATGGCCGAATATGCCATTTCTCCAAAGACTCCTTAATATAGCTCCGCATGGCGGTATGTTCAGGTACAGACAGGTTGAAAAGTCGGCCCTTAGGAAA
Source organism: Ranitomeya imitator (assembly GCF_032444005.1). NCBI lineage: Eukaryota > Metazoa > Chordata > Amphibia > Anura > Dendrobatidae > Ranitomeya > Ranitomeya imitator. The sequence continues at coordinate 73,248,155 of NC_091285.1, forward strand.
CTTACAGCCTGGAATCAAGTCCCTGTGTGGTGGAAGGAAACTGGACTTGGGCTCATCGAATACATCCTGAAAATCAGACAAAAACTCTGGAACTTCAGAAGAGGGAGAAGGGGCGATAGACATCAGAGGAACATCATTATGAACCCGCTGACAACCCCAACTAGTCACAGACATGGACTTCCAATCCAAAACAGGATTATGTACTTGCAACCATGGAAAACCCAGCACGATAGCATCAGGCAAATTATGCAAAACCAGAAATCGACAATCTTCCTGATGGGCTGGCGCCATGTGCATGGTCACCTGTGTCCAAAACTGGGGCTTATTTTTAGCCAAGGGTGTAGCATCAATGCCCCTTAAAGGAATAGGGTTCTGCAAAGGCTGCAAGGGAAAACCACAACGCCTGGCAAACTCAAAGTCCATTAAGTTCAAGGCGGCGCCTGAATCCACAAATGCCATGACAGAAAATGATGACAATGAACAGATCAAGGACACAGATAACAGAAATTTAGGTTGTACAGTACTGATGGTAAATGTACTGGCGATCCTCTTGGTCCACTTAGGGCAGACAGAAATGACATGGGAAGCGTCGCCACAATAATAACACAAACTATTCTGACATCTGAATCCTTGTCGTTCCGTTTTAGACAGAATCCTATCACACTGCATTGGCTCAGTAGTCTGCTCTGAGAACAACGCCACAGCGCGCACAGTTCTGCGCTCCCACAAGCGCCGATCAATCTGAATGGCCAGAGACATAGAATCACTCAGATTGGAGGGTGTGGGAAACCCCACCATAACATCTTTAACGGATTCAGAAAGACCCTTTCTGAAAATTGCCGCCAAGGCATCATTATTCCATTTAGTCAATACAGACCATTTTCTGATTATCTCACAATACAATTCTGCCGCCTCTTGACCCTGAGAAAGGGCCAACAAGGTCTTCTCAGCTTGATCCACTGAATTAGGTTCATCATACAGTAATCCTAATGCCTGAAAGAAGGAGTCTACATTAAGCAAAGCAGGATCCCCAGATTCCAGGGAAAATGCCCAATCCTGTGGATCACCACGCAGCAGAGAAATGATGATTTTAACTTGTTGAATGGAATCACCAGAGGATCGAGGCTTCAATGCAAAAAACAGTTTACAGTTGTTTTTAAAACTCAAAAATTTGGACCTGTCACCAAAAAACAAATCAGGAGTCTGAACAATGTAATCAGAAATACCCTGTACTCTAGCAGTAAGCTGGTCTATACGAGAAACTAATTCCTGAACATTCATGCTAGCACAAGGCTCTTCAGCCACCCAGAGATAAAGAGGGAGGAGAAGACAAAACAGACTGGAGAAAAAAAAATGTCTCAAGATCTTTCCTCCCTTCTTCTGAGATGCAATTAACTCATTGTTGGCCAGTAGTACTGTTATGATCAGGTGGCCTTGGAGCAGCATGAAAAGACCTTCGCTGGAGCAGTGGTAACTTTACTGACCGCAAACCCTGATTCTATCACCGTAACTAGAAGTAGCCGTGGGGTGTGCCTAACCAGACCTAGATACCTCGACACAACCTAAGGACTAAATATCCCTAAAGATGGAAATATGAAAACTCTTTTGCCTCAGAGTAGATCCCCAAAGGATAGGTAGCCCCCCACAAATAATGACTGTAAGTAGGAGAGGAAAAGACAGACGCAGACAGAAAACAGGGATAAGCAAAGGAGGCCACTTCTACCTAGATAGGAAAGGATAGTACAGGATACTATGCGGTCAGCATAAAACACTACAAAATATCCACAGCAGAAAAATACAAAAACTCCACCACCTAACTAGAGATGTGGAGAGTATATCTGCGACTCCAGCGAGTCCAACTAGACTGAGAAAAACATCAGGCACAGTCTAGCAGGAACAAAATAGAAACAAGATAAGCAAAGAAAATAAACACACAGCAGTGTGTCTAAAAAATGAAGCAAGCACTTATCTTAGCTGAATTTGCAGCAAGCAGGAGAGGCCAGGCAGAGGACCAACACTTCCAAAGGAACATTGACTACTGGCAAGGACTAATGAGTCCTGCACAGCTAAATACCCCAGTCAGAATTGCAATTAGCAGAAACACCTGTCCAAGACTGCTGCTCAGGAATAACTGCATTACCATCAACAACCACCGGAGGGAGCTCAAGAGCAGAATTCACAACATAACCGCACACATGAAGGAACCAGATGCTAAGTCAAGGCTAATTGCCCCCACTGACGCTAGCTGCCTGCCTGAGTGTACAGTCCCAAAGCTGCAGCCTAACACCACTTATGTATAAAGTGGTATAGTATCCACTGGCATAAGCCAAACACATTTGATACTAGCGCATGGCCGTGCGGCCATGGAAACCTTTTATAGTTGCAGATCTTCTGGACCTTCCTTGTGTACCAATAGGAGCTGCTAAAGGGCCTGAGCGTGTGACTCCTGACCTCCAATGAAAGGTCTCCCCGTGGGCACGCTCAGTGCGTGAAAAGCAGGACTTAGTCGCAGAAAAGCCTGCTCGCCACTGACCAGTGCTGGCTGCAAAGGCAGAGCCTGGAAAGGCAGCAGTAACCATTAACACAGTATCAGGCTGAGCTAGTTGCTGGGACCGACATCTCCTCTGAGCAGGTTCCACTGCAGCTGGAGGAGAATGGGAGACCACAGCAGACATGGTTCGAGATTCCTCCTGTGCTGCTGTGGGAACTAAAAACCTAACACTATGTTATAAAAAATAGTTAATAAATAACATTTTTCACATGTCTACTTTACATCAGCACAATTTAGAAGTTAGAAGGGTTAAAAAATGACAAGCAATTTCTAATTTTTCAGCAATATTTACAAAGCCATTGTTTTAAGGACCACATTAAACTTGAAGTGACTTTGAGGAGTCTATATGACAGAAAATACAAGGAGTTTATTAATGCTTCCAGAGCTTCACGGGAATTTCTAGAATGTGGAAAGAAACAGTGAACATTTAGCCTTTTTCACAAAAATGTTACTTTAGACCAATATTTGTCTATTTTCACAAGGGTAAAAAGAAAAAAAATGAACACCAAAATGTGTTGTGCAATTTCTTCTGAGCATGCAGATACCCAATATGTGAGGGAAAACTACTGCTTGCTCTCATTGCAGGGCTCGGGAGGGAAGGAGAGCCATTTGACTTTTTGAACACAAAATTTGCTGAAATAATTAGCGGATGCCATGTTGTGTTTGGAGAGCCCCTGATATGCCTAAACAGTGAAAATCTCCTACAAGTGACACCAGTGTGGAAACCCCCAGGTGCTTCTCAGAAGTTTATAACATTGAGCCGTGAAAATAAAAAAATAAAAATCATTTTTTTCCCACAAAAAGGTTTAGCCCAAACTTTTCATTTTCATAAATGTAGCAGGAGAAATTACACAATACAATTTCTTGTGTAATTTCTCTGGAGATCGCTGATACCCAACATGTGGAGGAAAACTACTGTTTAGGCTCACAGCAAGGCTTGGAAGAAAAGGAGCGCGATTTGAATTTTTGAATGTAAAATTTGCTGGAATAATTAGTGGATACCATGTCGCGTTGGGAATGACCTAATGTGCCTAAATAGTGGAAAACCCCACAAGTGTCACCAGTTTGGAAACTAAACCCCTCAGGGATTTTATCTAAATGTGTACTGAGCACCTTGAACCGCCAGGTACTTCACAAAAGATACCCCATATGTGGTTAAAAACTACTGTTTGGGCACACGGCAGGGCTCAGAAAATAAGGAGTGATTTTTTGGAACACAGATTTTGTTGGAATGGTCTGCAGCGATATGTCGCTATTGGAATGCCCCTGATGTGCTTAAACAGTGGAAACCCCCCACAAGTGACACCATTTTGGAAACCAGATCCCTCAATGAATTCCTCTAGGGGTGCAGTGATCATACTGACACCATAGGTGGGTCATAGAATATTTAACCATTGGGCAAAGAAGAAAAAACTAATCCAATTTTTGCCACCAAAATTTTGTTTTAGCCCCAGATTTCGCATTTTCACACTGGGAAATGAGTAAAAATGACAACAAAATTTGCCTCACATTTTCTGCTGAATGTAGAAATACCTTTGATATGACTGTACAGTACTGTTTAACCATATGGTGAGACTCGGGAGGGACGGAGCGCTATTTTCCTCCTGGAGCAAAGATTTTCCAAGAATAGCATATACAGAGCCTCCAAGTTCTAGAAGAGCAGAATGCCTCCACAATTGACCCTAATTTGGAAGTTATACTCCTTTGGGAATTTATCTACAGGTTTAATAACAATTTTGACTCTAGGGGTGTTTTCCAGAAACAAGCAACAGTGGATGTTGCTGAGTGAAGATTGCAAACTGCCATAATGACCAGTATGTTGTAGTGACCAGTTCATTGTAGTAACCAGTACATTGTAGTTACCAGTACATTGTAGCGCCTGCACATTGGGCTAAGCTCATGTGTGGCACCCCAGGAGTTCAGGTACCACAGTGGTAATGCCTTCCTCTCGGGGAGGGTGATGCCATGCCTGGAAATGAGGAGAATCCCTTTGGCTGGTAAGCTGTACATTCAACACATTCTGACTCCAGGGCAGAAGAGGGAGCTCTGAACCCGGTTTTAGGGGAGCTTCCCTGGATATACATTCAGGTCTGGAGGAGAAGTTAGGTAGTCTGGTGCTGACAAGGAACAGAGAAGGAGCACAGGAGAAGTCCGGAGGTAGAACAGAGCTGAGAGTGGGCTCCCTCTTAGCTAGAGCACAGAAACCAGGCATCGGGAGCCCGAGGAACTACAAGACCCATGGCAGAACTGGAGGGCAGGAAACTGAAAGTGACTTGTCCACATTACATCTGAGGTACAGCAACAACCACAGCCCAGAGTCAACATGAAAAGAGACCCCAAGGAAACGGCTCGAGTTGCCTACTGTGCAGGTACTGTCCCAGGACAGGATAGAAAGAGTACCTTGCTAGAAAGCCACAGGCAGCATGGGACTAATATTCAGTGCATAGTGGAAGGCTCCCAATCTTACCTGACCAAGGGGTTCAATCCAGTTCCAGGCTGCCTGGACTCCACCGTCACCTGTTGCCAGTAACCTGTACTGAAACTGACTGCCAACCGTAAACCAGGTAAAGACATTGCAACCCTGTGTCATTCGTTTATTCTGGCACCACACCACACCGGGAGTCCTGGAGACCCCGCTTCACCTGAGGGAAGCAACACCATCTTTGCTGTAGCACCATTGTCCCCCAGAGGACCCCTTTAAGCAGTGTCGGTCACCCCTGACCGAGAACCACAGGTGGCTTCAAAAACTTTATTCAGTTTACAACTCCCTTTAAAGACTATCTCTTTTACTTGTGTGCCCAGGGCCACGGTCCGGGTCACCGCCACGTGACATCCCCTTTAAGTACTGGACCCTGTACCGAGTACCTCTAGGCCCTGGCGGGTGGCTCACGTACACCTGTAAAAAGTGGTCTCTCATCACTACAGAAATGCCAAACATTTGGATGCTAATTGCGGTTTAGGCACACTGTAAGTCTCAGAAGGGGGCATGTGGATTTGGGGGCAGGGGGGCAAGGAGCCATTTCGCTTTTCCAGAGCCTTTGTAATATAAGTAACATAGAAATCCCCTATATTTCTGTTAACAGATGACTCACCAGAGTGAGGATTTTGTTGGAAATATTTTACACAAGATTTGATATCATATTTATCCAGCCCTCTACGCTGAGCACTTACTTTGGAGTTTCCATCGAAATCTCCATGTGACGTGATACAGATGAAACCCCTGAGGCAGCCACTCAGTATAGTGAGGCAGTATTGTTACACTGGACTTCGTCTGGCCTCTGTTCAGCTTTTTAGTTTTTAGCAAAAGTGCACAAAACTGTGGCGGACCGCGCTTTTATACATGCCTAAAAAGACAAATACAGGTGAGTCATAGGCAGCCAGATGTCATCCACAGTACCTCCATCTGCCTCATGATAGGGAACCTTCCATGGGAGGTTCTTTCTGAATCATGTAGTCAGAGATTTACACGGAAACCCCGATGTAAGTACTCAGCGTAGTGCGCAGGATAAATACTCCGTATTTTGTCCGACAGCCATCTGATGGCTTGTTTTTTGTGGGACAATATGACATTTTTATTGATACCATTTGACATTTTTTGATTGCTTTCTAGTCTCATTTTTTGGGAGGCAGAATTAACAAAAACCAGCAATTCAGGAGTTATTTTCTGTTTTTTTTATGCAGTTCCACGTGTGTTAATATTGATATTCTTTGGGTCAGTATAAATACAGTGATACCACATTTATATTTTGTTTTATAATGTTTTGCCAATTTTACACAATAAAAACTATTTTATACAAAAAATAATTATTTTTGCATCACTTTTATTCTGAGAGCTATAATTTTTTTTTAAATTATTTTGATGAAGCTGTATGGCAGCTTTTTTTTTTGTGGGACAAGATGACGTTTCAGAGATACCATATTTATTTTCATTTGTCTTTTTTATCACTTTTTATTCCACTTTTTGTTAGGCGGTATGATGATAAATCATCATTTTTTGCCCAGTTGTTTTTTTGCATGCTGTTAACTAAAGAGGTTAACTAGCGGGACTGTTTCATAGGTCCAAACATGCCAAATACCAAATGTGTGCTTTTTCCCCATAAAACTATGTATTAATGGGTACAATATATTTTAATTTTATTTTATTATATTGTAATTTTTTTAAAATGTTTCCACAATTTTATTTTTACTTTTTTTTTTTTAACTTTTTTACTTTGTCCCACTATGGGACTTTCACTTTTTGCAGGCTGATCACTTGCGAAGTAAATTAATGCAGAAGCATTTCTATGCTGTACAAACTGTCAATGCTTCACTGACAGACAAACATGCTGCATCATGCTCTGAGCATGATCTAGCAAGTTTGGTAATTCTGGTGACCCGGATGTCATGATTAGGGTTGAGCGAAACAGATCGGCACTTTTCAAAAGTCGCCGACTTTTAGCAAAGTCGGGTTTCGTGAAACCCGACCGGATCCCACTCTGGGATCGGGTCGGCGGTCGGCGATCTCTAATTAAAAGTCGGGTTTCATTTTATATATACATATATATGTCATTCAGACACATATATATATACATATATATATATATATATATTTATATTAAATTCAGCGCGATATAGCAGAAAAGCCGGTAATTCAATTACCGGCTTTTCATATCTCCTGCCAAAACCCGACATGATTTGAGACATGGTTTACATACAGTAAACCATGTCATATCCCCCTTTTTTTGCATATTCCACACTACTAATGTTAGTAGTGTGTATGTGCAAAATGTCAGCGCTCTAGCTCTTAAATTTAAAGGTTAAATCGCGGACATCCAGCAGGGGCGCATCACCGCGAATGAAGGTAACTATAGGTCATTGACCTATATTACCTTCATTCGCTGGGGTTTACAGCCACAAGCACAGCTGCATTAGCAGAGCGGAGAAAATTGCGCGGGAGCCCACGCCAATTTTTTCAGCGATTTAACCCTTAAATTGCTGAAAGCTATTAAATTTAAGGGTTAAAGGCAATTTAAGGGTTAAATCACTGAAAAAATTGGCGTGGGCTCCCGCGCAATTTTCTCCGCCAGAGTAGTAAAGCCAGTGACTGAGGGCAGATATTAATAGCCTAGAAAGGGTCCACGGTTTTTGGTCCCCCTGGCTAAAAACATCTGCCCCCAGCCACCCCAGAAAAGGCACATCTGGAAGATGCGCCTATTCTGGCACTTGGCCACTCTCTTCCCATTCCCGTGTAGCGGTGGGAAATGGGGTAATGAAGGGTTAATGTCACCTTGCTATTGTAAGGTGACATTAAGCCAGATTAATAATGGAGAGGCGTCAATTCTGACACCTATCCATTATTAATCCATTTGCATTAAGTGGTTAAAAAAACACACACACATTATTAAAAAGTATTTTAATGAAATAAAAACACAGGTTGTTTTAATATTTTATTGTACGCTCAATCCACTCACTGAAGACCCTCGCTCTGTAACAAATAAAAAATAATAAACCAACAATATCCATACCTTCCGTAGATCTGTAACGTCCAACATTGTAAATCCATCTGAAGGGGTTAAAATATTTTACAGCCACAAGCTCTGCTAATGCAGCTGTGTTTGTGGCTGTAAACCCCAGCGAATGAAGGTAATTTAGGTCAATGACATATCGTTACCTTCATTCGCGGTGATGCGCCCCCTGCTGGATGTCCTCATATGACCTCGAGCCTGGGAACTTTTCCCACGCTCCAGGTACATTCAGCAGGGGGCGCATCACCGCGAATGAAGGTTACTACAGGTCATTGACCTACATTACCTTCATTCGCTGGGGTTTACAGCCATGAGCAGCGCTGCGTTGGCTGTAAAATATTTTAACCCCTTCAGATGGATTTACATCGTGGGACGTTACAGATCTACGGAAGGTATGTATATTGTTGGTTTATTATTTTTTATTTGTTACAGAGCGAGGGTTTTCAGCGAGTGGATTGAGCGTACAATAAATTATTACAACAAACGGTGTGTTTATTTCATTAAAATACTTTTTAATATTGTGTGTGTGTTTTTTTAAACTCTTTCATACAATTGGATTAATAATGGATAGGTGTCAGAATTGACGCTTCTCCATTATTAATCTGGCTTAATGTCACCTTACAATAGCAAGGTGGCATTAACCCTTCATTACCCCATATCCCACTGCTACACGGGAATGGGAAGAGAGTGGCCAAGTACCAGAATAGGCGCATCTTACAGATGTGCCTTTTCTGGGGTGGCTGGGGGCAGGTGTTTTTAGCCAGGAGGGGCCAATAACCATGGACCCTCTCCAGGCTATTAATATCTCCCCTCAGTCACTGGCTTTACTACTCTGGCGGAGAAAATTGCGCGGGAGCCCACGCCAATTTTTACTGCGATTTAACCCTTAAATTTAAGAGCTAGAGCGCCGAAATTTTGCATATGCACACTACTAACATTAGTAGTGTGGAATATGCAAAAAGAAGGGGGATATGACATGGTTTACTCTATGTAAACCATGTCTCATATCATGTCGGGTTTTGGCGGGAGAAATGAAAAGCCGGTAATTGAATTACCGGCTTTTCTGCTATATCGCCCTGAAGGAAATGTAAAAAAAAACAAAAACCCTCATAGACTTACATTGGGTTTCGAGTTTCGGCCGATCCCCGACCCCGACTTTTCAATAGGATCGGCTGATTTCACTCGACCCTGAAAAACTAAAAGTCACTCAACCCTAGTCATGATCACATCAGGTCACCATAGCAATGATTAATCCTTCGCGATGACATCGTGAGGGCACAGATCGGAGAGCACAGGGTTCTCCCTCCCTCTGCATGCCTGCTAAATATCGATATCGATTGCAGCAGAAACTGCTGACTCCCAGTGGCGTTTGCCCACACACAGCCTCCTGTGCGCGGGAGAATGCCATGAAGTACTGTATATATATTGCATGGTTTGGGAAGTGCTTCCTGACAATGAAGTATATACAGTTAGGTCCATATATATTTGGACATAGACAACATTTTTCGAATTTTGGTTATAGACATTACCACAATAAATTTTAAACAAAACAATTCAGATGCAGTTGAAGTTCAGACTTTCAGCTTTCATTTGAGGGTATCCACATTAAAACTGGACGAAGGGTTTGGGAGTTTCAGCTCCTTAACATGTGCCACCCTGTTTTTAAAGGGACCAAAAGTAATTGGACAATTGACTCCAAGGCTATTTCATGCACAGGTGTGCGCAATCCCTTTGTTATGTCATTCTCAATTAAGCAGATAAAAGGCCTGGAGTTGATTTGAGGTGTGGTGCTTGCATTTGGAAGGTTTTGCTGTGAAGTAAACATGCAGTCAAAGGAGCTCTCCATGCAGGTGAAACAAACCATCCTTAAGCTGCAAAAACAGAAAAAACCCATCCGAGAATTTGCTACAATATTAGGAGTGGCAAAATCTACAGTTTGGTACATCCTGAGAAGGAAAGAAAGCACTGGTGAACTCATCAATGCAAAAAGACCTAGGCACCCACGGAAGACAACAGTGGTGGATGATCGCAGAATAATATCCATGGTGAAGAGAAACCCCTTCACAACAGCCAACCAAGTGAACAACACTCTCCAGGAGGTCGGCGTATCAATATCCAAATCTACCATAAAGAGAAGACTGCATGAAAGTAAATACAGAGGGTTCACTGCACGGTGCAAGCCACTCATAAGCATCAAGAATAAAAAGGCTAGACTGGACTTTGCTAAAAAACATCTAAAAAAGCCAGCACAGTTCTGGAAGAACATTCTTTGGATAGATGAAACCAAGATCAACCTCTACCATTATGATGGAAAGAGAAAAGTATGGCGAAGGTGTGGTACAGCTCATGATCCAAAGCATACCACATCCTCTGTAAAACACGGCAGAGGCAGTGTGATGGCTTGGGCATGCATGGCTGCCAGTGGCACTGGGTCACTAGTGTTTATTGATGATGTGACACAGGACAGAAGCAGCCGAATGAATTCTGAGGTATTCAGAGCCGCCATACTGTGTGCTCAGATCCAGCCAAATGCAGCCAAACTGATTGGTCGTTGTTTCATACTACAGATGGACAATGACCCAAAACATAAAGCCAAAGCAACCCAGGAGTTTATTAAAGCAAAGAAGTGGAATATTCTTGAATGGCCAAGTCAGTCACCTGATCTGAACCCAATTGAGCAGCATTTCACTTGTTAAAGACTAGTCTTCAGACAGAAAGGCCCACAAACAAAGAGCAACTGAAAACCACAGCAGTGAAGGCCTGGCAGAGCATCAAAAAGGAGGAAACACAGCGTCTGGTGATGTCCATGAGTTCAAGTCTTCAGGCAGTCATTTCCAACAAAGGGTTTTCAACCAAGTACTAGAAATGAACATTTTATTTAAAATTATTTAATCTGTCCAATTACTTTTGGTCCCTTTAAAAACAGGGTGGCACATGTTAAGGAGCTGAAACTCCTAAACCCTTCATCCATTTTTAATGTGCATACCCTCAAATAAAAGCTGAAAGTCTGAACTTTAACTGTATCTGAAATGTTTTGTTTAAAATTTATTGTGGTAATGTCTATAACCAAAATTAGAAAAATGTTGTCTCTGTCCAAATATATATGGACCTAACTGTATGCAAATGTTGAAAAAGGGGTTAAACTTGTCCAAGTGATTTTGAGATTGTTTCAGTGTAGCGCATTTTACTTTATGTAAGCACTAAATTTCAGTTGATAAGTATTGTGTTTATTTTAGAAATGAATTTGAAACTTACAAAAAGTTTGGAAAAATGTACAATTTGCAAACTAAGGCCGGGGTCACACTTGCGAGTGCAATGCGAGAAACGAGATGCGAGAGTCTCTCGCATCAATGCCAGCTGTTGTGAATGCTGTGGCCAAGCTCCCTCCTGTGGTCGTGAGTGGTACTACGGCTGGTTCTGTCTATAAGCTTCCTTTGGTGGATGAGAGTGGTACTGCGGCTTCTGAGTTTCCTTCTTCAGGTGATGAGGTTAAGTCGTTAGGTGCTGCTCTATTTAACTCCACCTGGTGCTTTGATCCTGGCCTCCAGTCAATGTTCTAGTATTGGTCTTGCTTCCTCCTGGATCGTTCCTGTGGCCTCTCTATCCTGCATAAGCTAAGTTCTGCTTGTGTTATTTTTTGTTTGCTATATTTTCTGTCCAGCTTGCTATATTGGTTTTTCTTGCTTGTTGGAAGCTCTGAGACGCAGAGGGAGCACCTCCGTACTGTTAGTCGGTGCGGAGGGTCTTTTTGCCCCTCTGCGTGGTTGTTTGTAGGTTTTTGTGTTGACCGCAAAGCTATCTTTCCTATCCTCGGTCTATTCAGTAAGTCGGGCCTCACTTTGCTAAATCTATTTCATCTCTGTGTTTGTATTTCTTCTTTACTCACAGTCATTATATGTGGGGGGCTGCCTTTTCCTTTGGGGAATTTCTCTGAGGCAAGGTAGGCTTATTTTTCTATCTTCAGGGCTAGTTAGTTTCTCAGGCTGTGCCGAGTTGCATAGGGAGCGTTAGGCGCAATCCACGGCTACCTCTAGTGTGGTGTGATAGGATTAGGGATTGCGGTCAGCAGAGTTTCCACGTCTCAGAGCTCATCCTATGTTTTTGGTAAATGTCAGGTCACCTTGTGTGCTCTGAACTTCAATGTCCATTGTGATTCTGAATTACCTGTTCATTACAGCCAGCTCTCGGAGACAGAACATTCATCTGCATAGAAATACATGCAGCCGCACGCCCCTGTCCCGAGTGTCGGCAGCAGTGCCAGGTATTGATGCGAGAGACTTGCGCGAGTTTCTCGCATGGCACTCGCAAGTGTTACCCCGGCCTAACTCTGCAGGTTATAAACACACTGCACTTCACGGTGAGCTGCTAGTATGTGCAGCTGAACGCATCTAAGCAGTGTATGCATGTTCGCATGTATACAATGTGCATATATGCATTTTTTGCAGTGTGTGTGTACAGTCGGTATGGAAAGTATTCAGACCCCTTTAAATGTTTCACTCTTTGTTTCATTGCAGCCATTTGGTAAATTTAAAAAAGTTCATTTTTTTTCTCCTCAATGTACACTCTGCACTCCATCTTGACTGAAAAAAACAGAAATGTAGAAATTTTTGCAAATTTAATAAAAAAGAAAAAATGAAATATCACATGGTCATAAGTAGTGTTGAGCATTCCGATACCGCAAGTATCGGGTATCGGCCGATATTTGCGGTATCGGAATTCCGATACCGAATTCCGATACTTCCCGCGTATCGGATACCGGAATCGGAAGTTCCCAGAATTCAAACTGAACACAGCAGCCAATGAGGAATGATTGGAAGTGTGGGCACATCCTGTTTAGCATGGTGGGCATGTAAGTACTGGCAAGGCTGTGATTGGCTGCTGAAATTATGTCACTCTGCACTATAAAAAACGCTGCCGCCATTTTGCGCTCACTCTGCTGTGATTTCAGTTAGGGACAGGACGCTGTGTTCTAACTGAGGGCCAGTTGAGCTAGCTAATTGCTTTATTTTCCTTTCCAAAGGCTAATTTAGCAAAACGCTGTGTGTTCTTCACTGTTCACCTTGCTCTTGCCTTGCAGCGCTGTTTTAACAGCGTTCTGCAAGGTCTCTGTGTGTGTGTGTGTGTGCAGCTCACTCTGTAGTCTGTGTGCAGCCATATACCCGGTTGTATTCAGCTCAGGGGGGGTTCACACTGCCTCACACAGTTGTCCTTTTTTGCTCATAGTGCAGCCTGCTGCACATTTTTTCTTAAATTTCCTATTAGTGTTTTTCCACCCGTCTCCAGCTAAATTGTGGAAAAACACTACATAGGATAACTTAGAGGGGGTTTTTTGGGCCTTGCAGCGCCGTTTACGGCTGTCTGCACGGTCTCCGTGTGAGCCCAGCTCGCCCTGTTATCTGTGTGCAGCCATATCCGGTTGGATTCAGCTCAGGGTTCGTTACTGGCTCATACCTTGAGAAAAATTTTCCTTTCTTTCAAATAGTGCAGCCTGTTTAAAAATTTAAAAAAAAATTCCCTGTTAGTGTTTTTCCACCCGTCTCGAGCTAAATAGTGGAAAAACACTACATAGGATAACCTAGAGGGGGGTTTTTGGGCCTTGCAGCGCCGTTTACGGCTGTCTGCACGGTCTCCGTGTGAGCCCAGCTCGCCCTGTAGTCTGTGTGCAGCCATAGCCGGTTGGATTCAGCTCAGGGTTCGTTACTGGCTCATACCTTGAGAAAAATTTTCCTTTTTTTCAAATAGTGCAGCCTGTTTAAAAATTTTAAAAAAAATTCCCTATTAGTGTTTTTCCACCCGTCTCCAGCTAAATTGTGGAAAAACACTACATAGGATAACTTAGAGGGGGGTTTTTGGGCCTTACAGCGCCGTTTACGTCTGTCTGCACGGTCTCCGTGTGAGCCCAGCTCGCCCTGTAGTCTGTGTGCAGCCATAGCCGGTTGGATTCAGCTCAGGGTTCGTTACTGGCTCATACCTTGAGAAAAATTTTCCTTTCTTTCAAATAGTGCAGCCTGTTTAAAAAATTTTAAAAAAATTCCCTATTAGTGTTTTTCCACCCGTCTCCAGCTAAATAGTGGAAAAACACTACATAGGATAACCTAGAGGGGGGTTTTTGGGCCTTGCAGCGCCGTTTACGGCTGTCTGCAAGGTCTCCGTGTGAGCCCAGCTCGCCCTGTAGTCTGTGTGCAGCCATAGCCGGTTGGATTCAGCTCAGGGTTCGTTACTGCCTCATACCTTGAGAAAAATTTTCCTTTTTTTCAAATAGTGCAGCCTGTTTAAAAATTTAAAAAAAAATTCCCTATTAGTGTTTTTCCACCCGTCTCCAGCTAAATAGTGGAAAAACACTACATAGGATAACCTAGAGGGGGTTTATTGGGCCTTGCAGCGCCGTTTACGGCTGTCTGCACGGTCTCTGTGTGAGCGCAGCTCGCCCTGTATTCTGTGTGCAGCCATAGCCGGTTGGATTCAGCTCAGGGTGCGTTACTGCCTCATACCTTGAAAAACAATTTCCTTTTTTTCAAATAGTGCAGCCTGTTTAAAATTTAAAAAAAAAAATTCCTATTAGTGTCTTTCCACCCGTCTCCAGCTAAATAGTGGAAAAACACTACATAGGATAACCTAGAGGAGGGTTTTTTGGCCTTGCAGCGCCGTTTACGGCTGTCTGCACGGTCTCCGTGTGATTGAAACTAGCTCTGTAGCCCGATCTGCACAAAAAAAAAGTAAAGTTCACCAAACACAACTTAACACTTGTGTAGGCCACATTTGAAAAATAATAAAGTTTAGTCCACACTTTACAACATTAGTGTTTCTTACACCTGTTAGGAGGAGCATTTCAGGAATAAGCACACTAAGGCCTTAGTACTTTTCTGCTTATCTTTATCTGTCAACCAAGATGAAGAGGGCAGGGAGTAAGGCACGTGGGCGTGGGCGCGGAGCAGGGAGAGGAGCAGGGACAGGACGTGGTGATTCTGTGCCTGCTGCGGGCGCCGGTGACTCGTCGTCACTCAGTTTCAGTAGGGAACAGTCCTTCATGCGCAGCTTTGTCGGAGAGCGCCGTGCACCGCTGCTGCGTGAAGACCAAATTGAAGCCGTTGTCGGGTGGATGGCAGCTAACGCCTCGGCATCGACTTCAGTTAGTGCCACATCCTCTCAGGCACAGAGCACTGGAGAGCAGCCATCTGTCTCTTCACCACCTGCCAAATTGGCCAGGCAGTCAGAGAGCCCAGGACAGGAGCCGTCTCTACTTCTGTTCTCTGAATCTCTTGGCTTGGAAACAGGGGGCCAGCCAAGCAGCATTGGAGAAATGGAAGAAGACGCAGTGTGCAGTGATGCCCAACAGCTTTTTCTCTCTGACTCTGAAGAGGCAGGTGGGCCAGTGCCTCCGGTGACCACAGCGCAGTACGCATCTGATGATGAAACTCAGGTGCCGCTTTCTGATGCGTACTGTGCTGCCGAGACTACCCAGGAGGAGCAGTTGGTGGCAGAGGGTAGTGGAGATGATGAGGTCCTTGACCCATCGTGGCGTGAGGAACAGGAAGGTGGTGGGAGCAGCTCTGAGGAAGAGCTTCCCCTTACGGGCCAAAGAGGGAGAGGGAGGGGGAAGACTGCGGAGCCTGTAGCCTCCACTTTGGCACCCGTTAGGAGCCTGTCTCTTTCCAAAGCCAAAAAGGGCGCTCCCAAGACTTGCAGTGCCTGGTCCTTTTTTGACACAGTTGCAGATGACATTTGTTTTGTCAAATGCAAGCTGTGTCATCAGAAAGTAAAAAGAGGGAAAAATGTCAGCAACCTCAATACCACAAATATGTGGAAACATGTGCAGACCAGGCACGCGGTGGAGTTACAGAAACACAGTGAAGACGTAGGCCAACCAACAGCGGCAGCTACCACCTCTTCATCTCGTGTTGCCTCTTCCTCCACTGTTGTCCAGAGACCTAGTGTAATTCCACCCACAGCACCACCTTCCCAGTCATCTTCACACTCCCAGTCTACTCTACAGCCATCGGTAGTCCAGGCATGGGAGAAAAGGCGGGCATTCTCGGCCAACCACCCCCGAGCACAGGCTCTGAATGCAGGCATTGCCAAACTGTTGTCCCTGGAAATGCTCTCGTTCAGGCTGGTGGAGACTGACAGCTTCCATGACTTGATGGCATTGGCAGTCCCACAGTACAAGGTGCCTAGCCGCTTTTACTTCAGCAGGCAGGCTGTCCCTGCCCTGCACAGGCATGTTGAGGCAAACATAAAACATGCGCTACTGAACGCCGTCAGTAGCAAGGTCCACCTCACCACCGATGCGTGGACCAGTCAGCATGGACAGGGGCGATATGTTTCCCTCACTGCCCATTGGGTTAATGTTGTTGAGCCAGGTACAGATCGTGCGAGTGGCGCAGGACGTGTCCTGCCCACTCCAAGGATTGCAGGAATCCAGTCTGTACGCATCGACTCCTCCTCTTACACCAGTTCCTCAGATTCCTCTCTGCAGGATCCGTCACAGTCCACCTCCACATGGACCTGTGAACGTTTACCTATGACCGACATGAGCACAGCCGTGGCCAAACGTCAGCAGGCCATCTTGAAACTAGTTTCATTGGGGCATCGAAGCCACACAGCGCAGGAGCTCTGGAATGCCATCAAGCAGGAGAGCGATGTGTGGTTACTGCCAGCGAATCTCCAGCCAGCATGGTAGTGTGTGACAATGGCCGAAATCTGGTGGCAGCTTTGGCCCTTGGCAACCTCACTCACATCCCATGTCTGGCACATGTGCTCAATTTGGTTGTGCAGAGTTTTCTGAGGGACTATCCGGATCTTGATGCCCTGCTGCACAAGGTCCGCCTAGAGTGTGCTCACTTGCGGCGTTCCAGCTTGGCCAGATCCCGCATTGCTGCTCTGCAGTGCCGATTCCGCCTTCCGGAACACCGCATCATATGTGACCTACCTACCCGGTGGAATTCCACGTTACATATGTTGGAGCGGTTGTGTGAGCAGCAGCAAGCAGTTATGGAGTACCAGCTGCA
Organism: Ranitomeya imitator; assembly: GCF_032444005.1. Taxonomy (NCBI): domain Eukaryota; kingdom Metazoa; phylum Chordata; class Amphibia; order Anura; family Dendrobatidae; genus Ranitomeya; species Ranitomeya imitator. The sequence goes on from NC_091285.1 coordinate 73,265,218, forward strand.
TCAGGCGCAAAGAAGTCGCAGTCAGCGCCGATCAGACTTCACAACCACAGAGTGGGCCACTATGAAGGACGTCTGCCAGGTTTTGCGTCCTTTTGATTATTCCACGCAGATGGCAAGTGCAGATGATGCACTAGTCAGCATGACTGTCCCCCTTATCTGCCTGCTTCAGCAAACTTTGCAAGGGTTAAGGGATGATGTTGTGGAAGAGGTGGAGGATGAGGAGTCACCTTTTCCATCAGCTTCTGGAGAGTCAGCGCCACGTGGTTCCTCACAAAGGGGTACGCAGGGGCCAATTTGTGAGGAGGATGAGGAGGAGTCAATGGAGGAGGAAGAGCTCCGTCCAGAGGAGGGAGCGACACAATTGTCCAGTGGTCAGTGTGTACAGCGAGGGTGGGGTGATGACGAGCGGGCAGAGATCATGTCTCAAGCAGGGGACAGCGTTTCTGGGCCAGTTGGCACTCTGCAGCACATGGTGGATTTCATGCTGCAGTGCCTGAGAAATGACCGCCGCATCGACCACATTCTCAACATGCCTGATTATTGGGTGTTCACCCTCCTCGATCCTCGCTACCGGGACAACGTCCAAAACCTCATCCCTGCGTTGACACGGGAGCGTAAATTGCGGGAGTACCACGACACACTGGTGAATTCCATCATCTTCTCCTGTCCAACTGAGAGGAGTGCTGCTAGTGCTTTACAAAGCAGCTCAGTGCGTCGAGGCAGTGGGGGAGGCTCTGCCCAAAGAGGGAGCAGAAGCAGTGCCTCTGCCCAAGGCAAGCCCAGTATGGCACAACACTGGCACACTTTTGTGTGCCCGCCCCAAATGTCTACATCATCACCGGCGGCTCCAGTCAGCAGGAGGCAACGGTTCCGTCAGATGGTGACAGACTACATGGCTTGCCCTCTTACTGTACTCCCTGACGGCTCTTCCCCGTTCAAGTTTTGGGTCTCTAAGCTGGATACATGGCCAGAGCTAAGCCAGTATGCATTGGAGGTGCTGGCTTGCCCTGCGGCTAGTGTCTTATCGGAACGTGTCTTTAGTGCCGCAGGTGGTGTACTAACAGACCGTCGCATGCGACTATCCTCCGATAACGTTGACCGGCTTACTTTCCTGAAAATGAACCAGGCCTGGATCTCGCAGGAATTTGCCACTCCTCTGCCTGATTAAGTAATTGGGTGTCATCCAGGTCTCCTGCTGTGTTCATCTTTCTACCACCTGAACTGCTATTCCTGGGCTCCAACACCGCCAGTTGCGGCTCAGAAGTGCAGGCTGCACAGTAAAAACATACGACCCAGTGTTATTGGGTTTCAGTAACGTCAGCTGATCCCCAGCTGTGTAGCCGGCAATGTGTCCTGCGACCGCCACGCTGGCACAACAACCTAAATGTAAGGGAACCTGTCCCCCCCCCCCCGTCGTTTGTTACTGAAAGAGCCATCTTGTGCAGCAGTAATGCTGCACAAGGAAAAGGTAGCTCTTTTTTTTTAGCTCCTTGCACACGCAGAACTTAACACTTATAAAATGTGTTCACTGATACCGTTATACTGTCCCGGAGCTGGGACTTTCCTTCGTAATGTGACGTAGCACAGCCGTCATTCCTACCCCCTTGGTGCCATTCGCTGCCTCCTCAGAGTTGTTTTAAGCTGTCACGGAGCCTGCGCTGTTCTGTTATCCCTTGGGCATGCCCTATTTGCGCTGCCTGTCTTCTGACATAATTTGGTGTCAGGCTGGCTGCGCCTGTGCGGCCGCGCTGCCCGATATCCCGCCTCGCAGTGTCTTCTGATTGAGTCACACTGCGGGCCTGGGATCCATGGGCATGCGCAGTGCATATCTTCCCCTCGGGGTCTCGCTCATTTCCCTCTGCCTTCTTTAAACTGTGCGCCGTCAGCTGATCCCTAATAGCATGCCACGGCCGTGACACCGCACAGTCTGAAGAAGAGGGAAGGAGGGGAGTGAGAGTCGAGGATATGCACTGTGCATGCCCATGGTTCCAAGGCCCGCAGTGGGATTACGTTAGACGAGACTGCGAGGTGGGATCTGGAGCAGCGTGGACGCACAGGCACTGACAGCCTGACACCAAATTATGTCAGAAGACAGGCAGCGCTAATTGGGCATGGCCAAGGGCTAACAGAACAGCGCAGGCTCCGTGACAGCTTAAAACAACGCTGAGGAGGCAGCGCACGGCACCAAGGGGATAGGAATGACAGCTGTGCTGTGTCCCATTACGAAGGAAATTCGCACCTCCGGGACGGTTTAACCGTATAAGGGGACACATTTTTAGTGTTTACTTCGGTGTTTGCAAGGAGCATAATTAAAAGAACCACCTTTTCCTTTTGCATCCTTAGTGCTGCACAAGATGGCTCTTTCAGCTACAAACGTCTTGGGGGGGGTTAAAGGTTCCCTTTCAACTTGCTCCAATCAGGCTTCGGCCTACACTCTGTTCCTCTGCTCCTCCTGCTGTCCCTGGGCTCTAACACCGCCAGTTGGTGCCTGGAAGTGCTGTGTGCACAGTCAACAGTCGCTCCTCTGTTATTGGGGTTCAGTAACGTCAGCTGATCCCCAGCTGTGAGTGTGGCAATACCTCCAATCTGCTCCTCCTGCTGTCCCTGGGCTCTAACACCGCCAGTTGGTGCCTGGAAGTGCTGTGTGCACAGTCAACAGTCGCTCCTCTGTTATTGGGGTTCAGTAACGTCAGCTGATCCCCAGCTGTGTGTGCGGCAATACCTCCAATCTGCTCCTCCTGCTGTCCCTGGGCTCTAACACCGCCAGTTGGTGCCTGGAATTGCTGTGTGCACAGTCAACAGTCGCTCCTCTGTTATTGGGGTTCAGTAACGTCAGCTGATCCCCAGCTGTGTGTGCGGCAATACCTCCAATCTGCTCCTCCTGCTGTCCCTGGGCTCTAACACCGCCAGTTGGTGCCTGGAAGTGCTGTGTGCACAGTCAACAGTCGCTCCTCTGTTATTGGGGTTCAGTAACGTCAGCTGATCCCCAGCTGTGTATCCGGCAACGTGTCATGCGACCGCCACGCTGGCACAACTAAAATGTAAGGGGACCTGTCCCCCCCCCCTAGGCGTTTGTTACTGAAAGAGCCACCATGTGCAGCACTAATACTGCACAAGGGAAAGGTCGCTCTTGAAATTATGCTCCTTGCAAACGCTGAACTACACACTCATGTAATGTGTCCCCTCACACCGTCCAACCGTCCCGGAGGTGGGACTTTCCTTTGTAATGTGACGCAGCACAGCCGTCATTGCTACCCCCTTGGCACCATGCGCTGCCTCCTTAGCGTTGTTTGATTCCGTCATGGACCCTGCGCTGTTATGTTATCCCTTGGCCATGCACAGTTTGCGCTGCCCGTCCTCTGACATCATTTGTTGTCGTCCTGGCTGCGCCTGTGCGTCCACGCTGCCCGAAATCACACCTCACAGTGTCGTCTAATGTGATCCCACAGTGGGCCTGATATCCATGGTCATGCGCAGTGCATATACTAGCCTCTCACTCCCCTTCTTCACGCTTCTTCAGACTAGGCGGCGTCAGCTGATCCCTAATAGCATGCCACGGCCGTGACGCCGCACAGTCTGAAGAAGCAGGAAGGAGGTGAGTGAGAGGCGATGATATGCACTGCGCATGCCCATGGATCCCTGGCCCGCAGTGGGATTACATTAGATTACACTGCAAGGTTGGATCTCGGGCAGCTTGGACGCACAGGCACTGCCAGCCTGACACCTACATGATGTCAGAAGATGGGCACCGCTAACTGTGCATGGCCAAGGGATAACATTACAGCGCGGGCTCCGTGACAGAACCAAACAACGTTGAGGAGGTGGCGCCCGGCACCAAGGGGGTTGGAATGACGGCTGTGCTGTGTCACATTACAAAGGAAAGTCCCACTTCCGGGATGGTTTGACGGTGTGAGGGGACACATTATATGAGTGTGTACTTCAGCGTTTGCAAGGAGTATAATTTTCGGAGCCACCATTTTCCATGTGCAGTATTACTGCTGTACAAGATGGCTCTTTCAGCAACAAATGCCTGGGGGGGGGGTTAAAGGATCCCTTTCAACTTGCTCCACTGCAGGCTTCGGCCTACACTCTGCTCCTCTTTGATTCCCTGGGTTTCAACACTGTCAGTTGCCACCTGGAAGTGTTGTCTACACAGAAAAAACACTAGGTGATGTGTCAGTGGGGTTCAGCACCGCCAGCTGTTCCCCTGCTGTGTAGTCGGCAACGTGTCCAGCACAAGCCACGCTGGCACAACAGAACAAAAGCTGCCACCAGTGCAGGCTTTGGCCTAGACTCTGCTCCACTCCTCCTCCTGCTGACCCTGGGCTCAAACACCGCTAGTTTTTGCCCGGAAGTGCTAGCTGCACAGAGAAAAACACCAGCCAATGTGTTAGTGGGGTTCAGCACCGCCAGCTGTTCCCCTGCTGTGTAGCCGGCATCGTGTCCAGCACAAGCCACGCTGGCACAACCGACCAAAAGCTGCCACCAGTGGAGGCTTCGGCCTACACTCTGCTCCTCTCCTCCTCCTGCTGACCCTGGGCTCTAACACCGCTAGTTTTTGCCCGGAATTGCTAGCTGCACAGAGAAAAACACCAGCCAATGTGTTAGTGGGGTTCAGCACCGCCAGCTGTTCCCCTGCTGTGTAGCTTGCAACGTGACCTGCAAACGCCACGCAGGCACATGAACTGAAATTGAAGGGAGCTTGCCCCCCACCCCCAGGTGTTTCTATGTATAATAGCCACCTTGTACAGCAGTACTGCTGCATTTGTACAAGGTGGCTGACTTTTTCTCCTTGCCCACGTGGAACTCAACACGTACAAAATGTGTCTCATTGAGACCATTCAACTGTCCCTGAGGTGTGACTTTCCTTTCTAATGATACGCAGCACCACCCTTGGTAGCGCTGCCCGTCTTCTGACATCATTGGTTGGCTGCCTGTGCCTGTGCGTCCGCCCTGCCCAACACAACGCCCCTCGTTGTCTCATATATTTTGGCTGCGAGGGTGTTATTGATGGGCATGTGCAGTGCATATGTTCGCCTGTCTTAACTCATCTCCTTCCGCCTTCTTCAGACTATGCGGCCTCATGGCCGCGGCATGCGATAAGGGATCAGATGAGGCCGCCCAGTCTGAAGCAGGTGTAAGGACATGTGTGAGCGGCAAACATATTTACTGCACAAGGCCACGAATCCCAGCCACGCAGTGTGATTTTTTGAAAACACACTGTGGGTCTGGGATTCATTTCCATCGCTAACCGCAACGGCCGACATGAAATGAGGTCAGAAGACAGGAAGCGCTCACAGCGCATGGCCAAGGGATAACAAGAGCGCAGACTCCTGTACAGCAAATAACAACGCTCAGGAAGCTGCGCCCATGCACCAAGGTGTTATTTTTGACACCTGGGCTGCTTTTCTTTAAAAAGACAAGTCACGCCTCCACTACTGTTTTACAGTAGAATGGGCTAAATAGTGTACGTGTTTTATTCAGCGTGTGCAAGGAGAAAAATTAAGAGAGCAACCTTTTACTTGTGCAGCATTAATGCTGCACGAGGTGTGGCTCTTGTACCTTGCAACACCTGAGGGGGGTTAAAGGTTACCTTTGAAATTGGTTCAACTAGGCTTCGGCCTACACTCTGCTCCTCTCCTCCTCCTGCTGACCCTGGGCTTAAACACCGCTAGTTTTTGCCCGGAAGTGCTAGCTGCACAGAGAAAAACACCAGCCAATGTGTTAGTGGGGTTCAGCACCGCCAGCTGTTCCCCAGCTGTGTAGCCGGCAACGTGACCTGCAAACGCCACGCAGGCACAACAGAACAAAAGCTGCCACCAGTGCAGGCTTCGGCCTACACTCTGCTCCTCTCCTCCTCCTGCTGACCCTGGGCTCATAACACCGCCAGTTTTAGCCTGGAAGTGCTAGCTGCACAGAGAAAAACACCAGCCAATGTGTTAGTGGGGTTCAGCAACGCCAGCTGTTCCCCTGCTGTGTAGCCGGCAACGTGACCTGCAAACGCCACGCAGGCACATGAACTGAAATTAAAGGGACCCTGCCGCCCACCCCAAGGTGTTTCTATGTATAACAGCCACCTTGTACAGCAGTACTGCTGCATTTGTACAAGGTGGCTGACTTTGTCTACTTGCCCACGTTTAATTAAACACGTAAAAAATGTGTCTCATTACAGACCATTACAATGTCCCTGAGGTGTGACTTTCCTTTTTAATGACACGCAGCACCCCCCTTGTTAGCGCTGCCCGTCTTCTGACATCTTTGGTTGGCTGGCTGCGGCTGTGCGTCCGCCCTGCCTGAAACCACGCTCTTCGTTGTCTTACTTATTTTGACTGCGAGGGTGTGATTGATGGGAACGAGCAGTGGATATCTTCGCCTGTCTTTACTCATCTCCTTCCGCCTTCTTCAGAATGTGCGGCCTCATGGCCGCGGCATGCGAGAAGGGATCAGATGAGGCCGCCCAGTCTGATGCAGGTGTAAGGACATGAGGGACAGGCGACAAAATTTACTGCGCAAGGTCACGAATCCCAGCTCTGCAATGTGACTTTATTAAAAGACACTGCGGGTCTGGATTTCATGGCCATCGCTAACCGCACCGGCCAACATGAAATGAGGTGAGAAGACAGGCATCGCTCACA